>NW_019525491.1:1564837-1587658 GCF_002814215.2 Seriola lalandi dorsalis
AAAAAAACAAAAAAAAACAAAAAACCCAGCACCATTTGGCCCGGCTGCTGGTGGTCCCGAGGATGATTATCTTGGATGGAGAAGAGCTGCTTTGCATCTTGACAACATGTAGCCAGGATTACGTTGTTCCACCAAAGCCTGGCTTTACTGCTGCAAATTGAAAGCAGAGCGGAAATATTTGACATTTCTTTGAGGAAACGACGGATGCGTTCAATCTTCTGACCACCCCTTTTTATTTAATCCACTCATGACAAACAGCTGTCTAGAGGTCGATGGTGTTGTTGACTGAGGTTCATTTGTAATTCGAGCTGCTTGTTAGTTAGCTATCTGCTACGCCGTGATAAATACTGGATTGTAAGACAGGAACTTCATAATCATCTTTTTCTATACTGCATCTTAATGATTACTTGCAAAGTGCAGTGTTATCTGACGGCCTTCATGTCTGTGATAATGAGTGTTCTTGGGTGTCATAAAGCCTTTTATCATCTTGTATTTCGTAGAACAGCTGTAGTGTCTTGAGAGCTTTATTTAATAATTTGACAGTTGAAGAAATTTTTAGTTTCTGTGAACAGAATAATTTGAGCTTTTGCAGCTGCGTTGCTTGTTATCCCCTTGTCTGTCCTCACTACGGGAGCTGCAGTCAGCACCGCTCATTACTTGTATTTAATGACTTAATTAAAGTTGACTGTTTATTGCTATCAGTTGTCTGTTTAGTGGATTGCATGCACGCCAAATTGACCACTGAGTAATAATGATTCTTAAGGCTTAATGGTGAAGTTGTCATGCAAACCCCGACAACGTTCGGACGTGATGTTTTCTACTTCTCACAGACAGAAAGTGAGAACGGCACGTATCAGATTTGAATCAGCCTTAAACCACCGGAGAAGAAGTCGGTTAAGTTCATGAGATGTTATCAGTGTTTGCAGTTTGGGTTTACTGCAGCTAATAGGTGTGGTTGATTAAGGGCCCCAGCCGTTATCATTAACACATCTGTGAAGTCACATGATCAAGACGCTGACCTTTGGAAACATCCTCAATAATCCTTCATATTGTCTTTTTACTCCTTGATGTGAAGTAGTTTAGATGCAGCTTGTAGCAGGTTCACAGGAGCTGTCTCATCGGCTGTGTAAACACCCGGCGTGTAGCACATCGTTCCACAGCCCGGTCCCTGTGGGATGTGATGCATTTTATGTTTCCACTGACAATACTTGTTCGTTTGGAATAAAGTGAAGGGGATTTATGTGCAGTGGAGGCACAAACTCAACCTGTGGAAAACTGAAAGAGAAGAGTTGAACTAATCGCAGTTAAATTGACAGGTGGAGTCTTTAAAGGGCACAGTACAGACTAGGGTTGGACAATCTTATTCTCTCTCGCTCTCTCTCTCTCTCGTTCTCTCTTTCTCGTTGAGTTCCCATTTCACTTCCCCTGTTAGGACCAAAAGTGATAGTTAAAACCATGCTAAGCCGAAAAGTGTCAGTGTTGCAAGCATTGGTTATATGTGTTGGGATGGTGGCGTGAAACTATGACGGGGCAACATTTTAATATTAATTTAATATTACTACTAATAATAATGAATACATTAATTAAATATCGTCTTCATATTGGCAAAGGCATAAGCTATCAGTGATCGCTCTGACTGCAGTTTACCGTCTAGCGGCAAAACCCGAGCAACACGCTTTAGAGACAGTAGTGAAATGTTATCACCTTATGAAGTTGTTGCAGTGTAAATGTGTTTGCAAACATTTGCCTACACATGTAAGAGATGGAGTAACCGTAGCATTCATTTCACTCTCCATTTGTTCTGGTGTCTGGCTCTATAACTGTTTCATGCCTCACTGTATTTAGAATTTTGACTGTCTGCAGTAAAGTGCAGGTCAGGTAGTTTACAGTTGGTTAATTGGAGCTATTTAATTGATTAGTGCAGCTTCAACTACCAACGATATTAAAAGATTTATTAATGACGAACAAACATGTGGAGGTTGTACAGTTAAAACATAAACCCAACTGAAAAGGTAATGTAGTTGGTAAACAAAAATTAAATTATTGAAGTTTAGTTAATTAAGCTGGTATAAAACAATATAATTACCAGCACTCAATATATTTTCTAGCAGACAGGGAAAGAGAGGGAGAGGTAGAGAGTGGCCAGCATGTTTCAACAGATTTCTTCAGAGCCTCTGTTCCTTATTTGAAGCTTTATCTCTTTTGTCTTTGTGCTATCAGGGTGGCCAGTGTGCCCTGAGCCTCTGGGTGTTAAGACTGTTTACTCTTTGATATCGTCTGCTTACGTAAGGCTCTGCTGGCGTCTCTTTCTGCGCAGCAGGACCACCGCACGCTCCGTTATAGCGCCCGCCTTTGATAGTTGGGAATGAGCTGCCCAACAAACCCATTTGGCCATGCTAATGGCACATGCCATTTAGTGGAAACATTTATCCAAAGCTCCTTGCAGTGTCATGAGTGTATGCGTACGAGTGGCTCCGATGGGAATCCCTAACCCTTTTAGCATGAACGCTGTCTCCTGCCCGTGGAGCCAGTAAACTACTAACCCACATAGTGTCACTGCTGTAATTTACCCAGCTTCCCCTACAGGATCAATTTGGCTCATCCCTTTTGGAGCCGCACATGACTACAAAAGATGTTGGAGATAAAAACCACCACCAGTCCGCACAGTTTTATCTCCACACTTGGGAAATACACACAGCTCCTTGTAAATCTTTCGCAAACGCGTCTCATCCTACTTCAAGCAGCACAACATGTTTAAACACGGAGATAAGCATTCTGAATGGGCTTTAAACAGGTTGTTTTTCCACTGTCTAATCTCTGGATGTATCTGATTTTTTTTGTTGTTTTTTGTTTTTTCGGAAATCATGTTGGATCCTAAAAGTCAGTAAACAGGAGCTCTACATTCTGCTATTGATTCTTCTAATCAATAACAGGATTATTCTGACCTTCATAGAAAGATGCTCAACCAGACAGCTGAAACCAGAGGAGGCCTGCGTCACCGCTGCGACCTTGTGCTTCTGGCATGGACACACAGGTTGATAAAGAAGAGACTGAGTCGTGACGTATTGGTTTGAGATTTTATTAAATAACATAACAAACCCGTTTGGGTGGATCGGGGAAACACAGGCCGAAGGACGTGGTCAAACTTGTGTGTGTGTGGATCAACATTAAGAGGAGTTCTGTAACTCTGCTCCTGGCCTGAGTTTAACACAGTTATGTCTGCTCACATCAAAATGCCTCAACTGAAAAGGAATGATTAGGAAGAAACACCTAACAAATTAGCGGTATCTATAGACTTAACAATAAAAAGTAATGTCGTCTTTCAGATATAAACTCAGTGATCACACAGATGTCGACTGTGGAGAGCTAGTGGCTGCACAACTTAGCATGAACGCTTAAGGTGACTGAGAAAAGGAAAAAAAGCAAGTCCTGACATTCCTGTTCAGCACTGTGCTGTAATCCCGGTGCAGGCTTTGCAAATGATTTTGTGTGATCCAGGTTGTGTAATTTTCTCATATCCAGGGCTGAAATTGTGCTGCAATGAACAATCCCCGTTTTTAATGAATAAAGTTTCGCCTATGAAATCTCAGAAAATAGTGAAAGTGTTCTAACTGCTTGTCTGAAACCCAGTGAGATATTTAGTTAAAGAACACAGAGCAAAGAAAAGCAGAAGTGGAGGAACTCTTTGGAAAGCTCACGGTAGATTCCTATTCACCGCGTCACGATTTGATTCAGTATCGATTCTTAGTTCATTAACAAGGAAAGAGGGGGTGGGGGGGGACTATATTTTGGCTCTTTGTACAGAGCACTGTGGGACAAACCACTGACTTGAGATGCAAGTTAAACATAACTCAGCTAACTGCTCTTGATCAGTAACTAAAAGGAGAAGCAGAGGAAGGTGTCAGAGTTTTTTTTTTATTTGAACTGCATTAACTTACTGTGTTGTATGAAAAATAATGAAATGAAACAGACTATGGACGAGTTACTTTCTCTGCCTCACCGCAGCTGGTTGGAGTTTCCAGTCCGCTAACATTTGTATGCAGGTCGGTTCACCTTTGTCTTAAAAAGCTAATTATTTAGTCATGTCATCCAAAATGCAGCATGTTTTGGTGCGGCACTGATCCATCAATATAATGTTTATTAACTTGTTATGTGAAAAATGCATTTTGGGCATTTGTGAATCGATTCAGAGCATTTATCTTAACCAACTAATCTTTTTAGTAACTTTTTATCTAAATAATTGCTGATAATTTTTCTGTCGGTTGAATCATTGAAGCTCTAGTGACTTTAGATTAATAATTATTCCTGTTGGAATCAAACCTGTTGAACTTCACCCATCCTGTTGTATTAAAGATTAATCCTCGTCTCCACTCTTGTGTTGTCAGAGTCTGACAACAGTCCACATTTGTTCTGTTGGGGAGCTCAGCTCTTTTGTTCCCTGATGAACCAACATGAAAAAAAAAATGTTTATGTACAGCTGGTTCCAACCACTGTCTGTTTCTTCAGATTGATTTTCACATCTGAAATTTTACCTGGAAAAGTGGAGTAAAGTTTTTCGTCTGGTGGTTTAACTTTGTATCTTGTCAGTGTGATCAGACGTGGGAATCTTGGCTCCTCTTGCTCGCTGCCTCTGGGAGAGACTTGCTGACACGGAGAAGTACTCCATGTACTGTCTTCAGTATCTTCCTCCTCACTGCTGCTCACTCTCAAACACTTTTAGCTCCGAGTCACAAAGAAGAAAAACATCTTTAGCCTTGACTACCAGCTCTGTATCATACAGCGCACGACTGCGTCAGGAGAACATTTTGTCACATCTGTCGACCTCCTCCGGTACGCGATGTTTAATCCGTCACTCTTCAGTTGAATTTACACCTCAAATTTGAATGTAAAAATGCTCTAAGTTTCTGCTTTGGGCCCTGTTCTCTGTGTTTTTGTCTGACCTGTGAGGCGTATTACACATTAGCTTCACTAACTCCACTGCTGGCCCTCACAACCTAAACTCAAAGCTCAATTATTCAAGTGTTGCTGCTTCTTGGCAGCGCGCGCGGCCTCCTGGCCTGCTGCAGTCTGCTTCTCTTTGGATCGCGTCTATTGTCTGACTGATTTCCCCAGGCACCGAGTCCTGGCAGGAGGATTGAGGGCCATCAAAGAGAATTAAGAGGAGACAATAACTGTGTGTGTGACGGTGGATGTGTGGACGCTTTTGTGCGAACTTGGACAAGAAGCGCATTTCCATTTTTTTTGTGTACTTTGTGTGCATTTTTTTGTTATGAGTCTAAGCGTGTGTGGCCTGCAAGTGTGTGTGTCTGTGTGTGTGTCTGTGTGTGTGTCTGTGTGTGTGTCTGTCTGTGTGTGTGTGTGTGTGTGTGTGTGTGTGTGTGTGTGTGTGTGTGTTTTGAAGTGAAGCCAAAGCCTCCACAACAAGCAGAGGCCTCTCCTCCTGGCTCCGTCCACTGGTGCAGGCCTTCAGTGTCCGTCGCTCCAGCTGGCAGCCAACTTATACGGAGGCCAAACACTCCAATACCCACAGGCAGGCCAACAGGGGCTCTCTTTGTGATGTGTGTGTGTGTGTGTGTGTGTGTGTGTGTGTGTGTGTGTGTGTGTGTGTGTGTGTGTGTGTGTGTGTGTGTGTGTGTGTGTGTGTGTGTGTGTGTGTGTGTGTGCCTGTGCGTGTACTTATCAGCTACTGAGACAGTTGTTCAGCTCATGATTGACTGCAAATGTTGTTAATCTTCAGACTTGGCTGAATCCTCAGGACGTGTATCAGTGTGTTTGCTTTGGTGAAGGCATCAATTACATTATATTACTGGCTTTAAGTCGGTGAGTGCAGGGGAGGCTGCTGTGTGGCAGTAGCAATGTCTTGTCACTACACCACATTTTACAATCCGAATCAATGGTCTAAGGATGGAGTGAGTCGTTTGATTGAGGATTAGTGATTTGGCTGCATAAAGAAAGATGTCAGTCAGTTTTTTAAGCCTGTAAATTCACTTTTTTGCAGGTGAGCCGTTAGGGATGCAATGGTATTTAAATTTTCCCACTGGATAGTAAACTCAGGACAACACCAGTGTTACACGTGTCGGCTCAACATCTGTAGATTAGAAGTGTTGCCTCCAGATGTTGCCACCTTTTTTATCAGACAGTTTGCAGATTGACTCATCAAAGCTTTAAGGTTTCCTTTCAGCTCTGGGTTTAAATCTGAAACATTGCCAAATAGGTGCTTCTGCTTCCTTCTTTGACATCAAATTCACCATTTTGTTCAGCTCTCCTCTCACCACGTGGTTCGACTCCCACACATAGACTTTACTTGGCCCAGGGATATTAATGACCAAAGTGTATTTGGTGATGCATTTTATCATTTTTTATTTATTTTATCTGTCTGAGAGAACATTGCTCTATCCCTCATGTACCTGTTAAGTCGCCATCATAGTCTAATTTGTCTGAAAATGAAAGTAAAATATTTTTGTACTTACAATGACATAAAAGATCTTTTGTGTTTCGTGCAGTGTGCAGTGGATCGGGTCACTCAGCCTTCTCCTCACCCTGTTTTCTCTCACACACATTGATAACGGACCCGAGAAATCCTGTCGCACTGGTGGCCCGGCGGGTCATGGAAAAAAAATCCATTAAGTTTTTGCCATCCCGGTCTGTCTGTCTGAGTGTGCACTGTGCACGTGGCAGGACTGGGACCGCGATCACCAGCCAATCACAATATATAACCGGACGCTTTGAGTTTATATCTGTAACGTCTGACTAAGTATTGAAAACTACTTGTTTACAAATTAGTTTTTTTTCCACATCTGAGACATGAAAATGAACCAAATGGGTTTTATGTTTATTGAAAACAAATGCAAAAAGACAGCGGTGCTGGTGAGTGAGTTATGTAATTGGTGTGTACACCGTGTAACCAGTAACACTGACTACCACAGCAGCCTTATTAACCATCCAGAATTCGAGGGCTGTGTCCGTGTTTCTAACATGATTTGACAAAGTGTATTTAGCTCCACAACCTGACAATAAAAATGATTCAGATAAATTAGTGGCGATCTGATTAGCTTGTGATTCAACTCTGAGTCAATACTATTTGATTCAGGTTTAAATTAAACTGATTTTCTATTTTTTATTGCCTCAGAATGAAGGTAACTAAGTTTAGAAAATCAGTATCAGGTCTTAAAAGTTAACATCGGTACACAGAGCCGTGTGCAGGATTGCTTCTACTTCTTTCTGCACATTAATTGCGGGTCTTTCCTACTTATTAAAGGAAGCTGACATTTACAACAAACCAATAGCCACTGCTGCTAAATCTCTGTCTGTGTCTCCCAGCTGCCACCGGCTCTGGCAGGTACACTGCAGTTGGTTCAGACTTCCTGCGCTGCCACAAAAAGTGATGAAATGCCGAACGAGGGCTGTCAGTTCTGGTATTTCCCAGTGTCTCTGGCGTGTTGACAAGAAATTCGTTTCTGTTCCTGTTTCTCAAGGATTCTGGAGTTGTGTTTGTTGGCTTGAGCTGTTGCTTTGGGTCTCCTTGTGATTGTGGCCACAAAGAGGTTTTTACAACAATCAGTGCACAGGATACAGTTTGTCCAGCACTGAAATGCTGCCAACTGGATATTGTGCTCTGAATTTTACTTTCTGGACACAATTCAGTTCATAAAATAGCTTATTTTTCTTCATATAGTGATAAATATTTTTTTTAAAAAGAGATCTTAAATTTGCTGATATCCTGTTGTAGCATTATTTTTTTTTTTTCCCCAATTCACCATTTTCTCACAGTTAATATAAATTTATGCAGCTTTTTTACCACATGAAATAATAGCAGTAAATGTGTTCTTGTGGAGTATAAATTTGTGCTACTTGGCAGGGTGTAACCGGGAACATACTGGTGAGAAAGGTCATGTGATACACTCCCTCTCCTCTCAGAGGTCACGAACGCTGACAAACCTTTCAACCCGAGAGAAAGTCAGAGCATTTAAACCGTCACGTTTCACCTGCGCTGCTGTTTCTGCCTTTCAAAGAGGCAGCTGGACCAGAAACCAGATCAGTCCTCAAACTGTTTAAATTTAGCAGTAGCATTTAGCTCATGCTTCTACCCAGAGTGACGAGTTCAACAGGTGTGGGCGGGAGCCACAATTTTGCTGTGTAATTGTGTAAAATTAATTTTAAGTGGATTTAAAACATGCATTTTGATATGAATTGGCTCTGGTTAAACTAATTGTTGTGAATCACTCCCAGTGTTTTGTCAGTGTAGCACCAGTAATGTCATTTATCTGTTTTTTAGCCTGTTGTGACCATTTGTAAAGGAATGCTGGGAGTTATATTAGATCTAAAGAGAGAAACATGGATTTCATTAAACTGTTTTTAATTATATTTCAGCTCAGCCACTTACAGTAGTTAAGAAAAACCCCTCTGTCTTTACAGTTTCCTCAGGATCTTCACTCAGGCCATTGTCCAGTATCATCCAGCTGTGTAACATCACTTACTGCAGGCTGTAATATTATTCTGTCATGGCTGTCACATGACTGTCTCTCATAGCCATGCATAACCATTTAGCATCTTGTCTCATGTGAAATCACTCCCTCTTTATTTCTATCACAGAAACATCATTTGCAGCCGTGCTGCTGATATTTTCTTGCATGTAGACGACGACTGCAACGTCAGCTTCATTGTTCACACACTTTGTGTGTAACTGGGGGAGTGAAAACTATACAATCCAAAACTGATGCTGACCTTAATTTCTGATGCTGACCCACTCATGCGTGTGCTGAACTGTATCTTGTGGAGGCGTAGTGTTAATTTGATGTGCACAAACAACACTCAAAGGAAGGAACTTGAATTAGCTAAAGCGCGCATGTGAACATGTTTAAAAGCAGGTGACTTAATAAAACCACTAAATTTTATATGCAGATTTCCAACAGAAGGCCTTGAAGCTCTTTGGTGTGACAGTCTGTAAACATCTTTTTTCTCTTTGGTAACATTTTCATGATTGAATGAATAAACATCCTCAAACAGATCAGATCAGGTAGCCTCATAGGCCAATTTATATTTTCATCTACTCTGATGAAATCTCATAAACCTGCACCTCCTCCTGAACAGGCGGCATAAATCAGGCTGAAGCATTTGGCCGATTGGTGACAAGTTTGTTTGCATGTCATATTACCACAGTCTCACTGTGGACATAGTGTCTGAGCAGCAACAGAGACATTTTTCCTTCTTGGATTTGTCTAATGAGAAGGAATGTGATTTTGAAACAAAAAAAAACATATATTGTGACTCCCTTTGGGGGGGGGGGTTCTGAGCTCCAGGTTGGGAACCACAGGGTTAGAGGATGAGTAAGCTACAACCTCTGCAGCAGGGAGTGATGAGATATCTCAGATATCCAGCAAACATGTCACCATGAGAACTTCTCTTTAAGCCTCAATAAATGGCATCAAGCCATATGTTGGACGTTGAGATCATTTCTAAATATTCATTAACTTAAATCTTCAAGAGCTAGTATCTGAAGTTTCAGAAAGTGTTTTTCCTGGAGCTATTTAAAGAACTACATCATAGGACTCTAAGCATTAACATCACTGTGTGTTTACAGTCACATCCTCTTTACATTTACGTTCCACAGACTTTACATAATGTAACTTGTTGTTTTTCTTGCTGCTTTAATCACCCAAAACATGAACAAATGCACGTCAGCTGCGATGAGATTTCTGCAGTTGTAGAACCTGATTGATAAAACCAGAGCGGCTGGTTTCTGGAGGTGTTGGTGGTGTGAATGTGAATGAGTCTGTCTGTGGGTTTGTGGGAAACCGTTGCCACTCGGCAGATTTCAGTGGGAGGATGATGATCTGCACAGTCTCATGGTGAATCACTACTGCATGACAAAGAGGCCAGCGGAGTGGGAACACATCCACGAATCAGACGCCAGATTTACTTTGATGTGCTGATCTCACTTGATATCTTTCGTTTGGGTCATTTAAGATAATTTCTTAATTATTATTATTGTTATGATGTTTAAATTGTCCCTCTGTGGATGCTTTTTTAAGTTTAAATTCTCTAGCTGCAGCTCGCCATATGTGAGCAGTTGCTGGTTTCCTTCAACTTGTTTAATGTAAATTGAATTTTCTTTGAGTTTAAGACATTTGAAGGCATCAAGTCTTGAGTAAACGTGTAGACATTTTTCACTGCTTTCTGATATTGTATAGACAAAATGAGCCCAAAAAAAAAGAAGATTAATACTTGAATTGATAATGACAGTAATCATTAATTGCAGCCCTAATGTGTTTCTGTAAATGTTTCAATATAGTCTCAATTTTGAGCTTTAATCACAACATTTGATCATCTTTAACCTGATTAAAATTGTTGTACTCGTCTCTATTGAAATACATATTTCAGTATCAGTGAAAAAATCACAAACTGGAGCTGTGGTAAAAATGTGTCTGCTCTGCTGCAACCAAGATTAATATCTGACGTCCTGCTGAAGTTTATGTGTAGAGTCATTAAACAGGGCAGAGAAAGCAGAAGAGAGGCAGAGCGATAAACAATTCTAGTTTGTCTCCAGGAGGCTGCGGACACTGTGACCTGGTAAACCACAGCAACCACTTTAAACTTAACTATCAGCCAGTGACGTTTACTGACTTGACATGAGCAGATGATAAACCGCTCAGACAGCCAGGAAATTGGGTTGAAATTCGTGCTACATTACGATGGAAACCTGATTACAGTGAGGTTTAACTTGTAGTGAATGTCCTCAGCTGACCTGATACTGATTCTTTACAGTCACTTGCTTGCATCTTTACACAGACAACAGGACGTCCGTAATATCTGACTGACAGCAGGAGTTTTCCAGTGTGATGGTGAATGCATCCTTCCTTTGATGGCAGATGTCTGAGTAGTCTGCTTTGCTGACTTTTATATCGCTGGTAGCCTCAAATGACCCAGAATGCAGCAGCCTCAGTTAAGAACTGAACTGACCTGAACTGAACTCAAGACAGGGTTTTATCTTTTTATATATACGATGCCTCCAGTCTTCTCCCTCCAGTCATCCAGCAGTGGTTCAGCAGCACAAACACCACTGCTGCAGAGAACAGACGGTGAACAAATATCTGTTGCAAAGAAAACATCTCCAGTCTGTCTGAAGGTAATTTGTCTTTACAAAGTCCTCAAAACCGCAACCATAATTTGCTGAATTATTACGCATGTGGCACTAGACGTGGGCCGAAATTCGATAATATTGAATATTGCAATATTTCCCACCATGTGCGAGTCCGACCCTCATTTCACTACTTTGCTTACTCCACTTATGTGACAAATGAAACTTCAGCTGCATCGCTTATACCTGAAACATAAAGTACAATAATATAATTATGTATTCACTTCCACTTGAAAATCGCCCAAGCCTGTGTGGCATCTGAAATAAGGTTGAAATCCCAAATGAAGTTCTTCTTCATCTGTTCAAACAAGAGTGTAAAACTGACTGTGTCACGTTTTAATATTTAGTTCATTTAGTCATATGAAATTCACACGGGCTCACAGATACACCACATGGCCTAAAGAGTGTGGACAACAGCTGCAAGAATTAGTCTATTAATCGAGTTGTTTTATCGACAGAAAATTCATTGCCAACTATTTTTTGTGATTCATTGTTTTTTAGATATTTTCCAAGCAAAAATTCCTCTTAAAGCTTCTAAAATCTGAGGATTTGTTGTATTTCTTTCACACTATTTGAAAGTAAACGGAATATTTTTAGGCTTTGGACTGAAAGAAACAACTATTTTTATACATTTAATAAACAATATGATTAATCGAGTTCCATGAAGAAATAATTTTCCATTCGATGTGTAGTAACTGACCTCAACACCCTGAAACACCTTTATAGGACGAGCTGCGAGCCACACCTCATCACTCACCGTCAGCTGGAGCAGAGGAGTGGAGGCTGTTGTAGCAGCAAATTAACGCCCATTTTTTTTTTTGGAATGAGATGCCAAACAGTCACACGTGGGTGTTATGTTCAGGTGTCACGGTATTTCTGGCCATGCAGTGCAGCTCATTAGGAGCGATCTGACTTTCCATCTCATTGTAATTTTAGCCGAACACGACAGATTCGAATTCCTCTAGAGAAAGTGCCTCTGCTCATTTCACCTCGTTTCCATCCCACATTTGCTCTTGTTGACATCTTGAACTTTTCAAGCATAAGTTACAGCTTGAAAGCAGATGTCAACATGTGTTGACAATGGTTTTTTTTGGCCATATCTACAAACCTTTTAACATTTAGTTTTCAGTGCAGACGGTTTGTGCTCTCACACCTGTCTGAGCAAACCAAACAAAAAGAGGAAACGTTCCCGAGTTTAAAACAACTGTTTTGACCACGCTTGGTGCGAGCGAGTGACCTCAGCTCAACCCCGCCGACGCACGAGTATAAACCACTGCATCACAGAGGAGTCACCCGGCGTCATGTGACGATAACATCTGTTTGAAGCTCATCAGTGTGTGACGGCTGCTCTAATAGGCAGCAGTACAGTGTGTGTCCTCAGCAACCCCTGCCACATTTCATCTCTGTCGACTAACTGGGTTAATTTCACGGTCTGATGAGCAGACAGAGGCAGGTTGGCAAACTTAGCGTGGTCACCGGAGACTTTAAAGACTGTGTGTGTGTGTGTGTTTGTGTGTATGTGTTTGGAGGAGGATGAAGCAGTTGTGGGTGTTCGCCTGGCATTCCCTCGCCCATCGTGACTGGAGTGGTCGGACTCCTACAATTAACCAATGACTCACACAAAGTGATGGCACGACTCGTCACTGCTGCCCCGGCTGGGAGGCAGAAATCTGTTGCCCTCTGTGGAGGACAGCCACAACTTTCAGGAACACTTGTGTAACTCGTGTGTCAAAGCGGTGATACATGAGGTCCTCATCTGTTTGTTTTTTCTTGCCCAGGATTCATTGCTGTGGTATTTGGCCTGTCAGTCAAACACTGTGGGTGGTACAGTGAAGTACTGTTTCCTTTGTAGTTTGACTCTCTTTAGGTTACTCACCAAAACCAAACCACATTTAAAGCTTTTATTTTAAGGAATAGTTCAACATTTTGAGAAATACACTTACAGAGAGTTAGATTAGAAGACTGATATCACTTCCTGTTTTTATGGTAAATATTTAGCTGGATTTAGCTAGTTAGCTTAACCCTACCAAAGGATTTTGAAAAGACTCATAAAAGACTAAAGTCTGACACCCTTTCACACCTAAAGAAAAAGTGTTTTTAGTCTATATTCAAGACAGGGGATCTTTTAGGGTCACTGTTTGCAAGACTAGATTCCTTTGAGATTATTTCCCATCATGCACACTTCCTGTTTGGTGCTAGAGGATTGTATTTGCACGAGCCAAGACTAAAAACTTGGGATGATATTAAAAATGTTTGATTTTATCGAGATGACAGGAGCGCACAACACAACTCTTGCAAAGCTCTCATGATTTTATTCCGTCATTGGAAATTTGTCGGTGAAATTGCTTGAAAAGTCGTTTGGTGAAAGGCCAGCATTAGCTTAGCATAATGAGGCTAGCATGGCTCTGTCTAAAGGTACCAAAGTTCAAATACCAGCATCTCTAAAACTCACAAATCATTAAATATCTTGTGTATTTAACTTGTACAAAAAATTTGTGTAAATTATATTTGTGTAAGTGTAAAAATGTTATGGGGGTGTTTTGTGACAGGCTATTTCTTGGCCAGGACTAGCAGCTTCCTGGAGTCTGTGCTGGCTGCCTGGCAAACAGTCAGACACATAATCCCTGTAACACAGCGAATCGTTCGTACAAAGTTGTTTTTCCACTTTGGTTTTGATATGGATCAAACAAACTAGATATAGCATGTTAATTGGTGAGCTCTGGGGGTGCTGGTTGCCAGGTTTTGGGACCAGCTGTTACGACCAAGCAAACCAGTTGCTGTCAGTAGCTTCGTATTTAATGGGCAGACATGAGAATGGGATTAAATCTTTCACCTAACTCTTTGCGAAGAAGCAAATAAATGCGTTCCTGAACTGAATTACTATAAGTTGTCAGCATTTGTAATATCCACTGTATGTACGGGGCTTTATTTAGGTTTTGAGGGCAGCCATTGTTGCCTGCTTTCTGACCTCGCTGCCACTAAATTACAACGCAGGTTACTAACTCTCCCCTCTCTCCTCTTTAGGCTCCAATGAGCGGCTCTTCATGATGAGGAGCTAACGCTGTCGGCCGCACAACCGCAGGAAGAGACGTGGCTGCTGCACCATCCACAGTCGACGCATGGCGGTATTAGGGGTAAGAACCACCCACAGAGTTCCTGTTGGTGCTTTCACAGCCTCAAAAACAAAAGGAAAATGAGTTACCGACACTTTGAGCCATTTAATGGACATGGGTCAATAACTGTGTTTTGTTTCTCTCTGGTGCTGACTGTCGGGCTTGGCTGGTAGACATGGTCTTGGGGTAAACTTCAGTAAAGAATTTCCTGTTTATCATTACGTGGATCCCAAATATTGATGCTGTAGCATAGCAGTGTGTTACTTAAGAATCATAATTGAGTTAATAAGAGAGAAACAAAAGTTTGAATTTAGCTTGATAAATACTGATTATGGAAGCTGAAACTACACCACTCCAATGTCCAGAGCTTTTCAATTTAAAAACTTGCACGATCCTCTGGGAGTTAAGAAAACATTTTATAAAAAAGTATTAAATATTTGCATATCGTCCATCTACAAAGATAAAGATTATAACATCTGCATTCATCAGGTGTCTTTATCTTCGTTGTATCTACCTCAGTGTCCAGTTTTAGCAATCAGTGTGGTTTTTCAGAACCCGTTGGAGCCTCGAAATGATGGATGTTGGCGTCTCGGTGTCTTATTCACCGGACACAACCATCCATTATCTGAACTGTTAGCCGGGTGTAATTTCACATCTGATCATTTGGCTGCGAGACAGTGGTCAGTTACTATGTGTTCACTCCACTGGAAACCTGGGTTATGTATCGTCTCTGTGGGGAACACGTGTATAATAATCGCATCTTATTATTAAATGAGCTAAACTGAAACATTAAAATTGACCTCAGAGTCTTTTGTGTCAAAGCTGCTCTGAAATCCAGAGAAAACAAACTAGTTAAAGAAGAGTTGATTTGACGGATGGTGGAGACGGAGACAGTCACTTCTAGAGAAGGACGGGTAGAAATAAAACACCAATAAATTTAATGAATGGTCTGATAAACATATCTTTGGAGTCCTGGAGTCAGACCACGGCCGGAGCCAGGCAGCCGAGCCGTCTCCTCGGGGTGTCTGAGCCGATACTTAAAGTTCACCTCCACCGTCATCAAAAGAAAAGTTCTTTTTAAAAACACAGCTCAGACGTTCTTATTGAGTTTTTAAAGTTGTCCCTGCCAGAGATGAACAGAAAGGCCATAAACAACAGTCTGGTGTCGGGTTATGAGGGTGATGCTTTTTAAAGCGTGACATTTTTGGACATCTGTGACCTTTAATACTCACTGATTTCATCCAGTCACCTGAGATCTTTAGGCACAGCCAGCAGCTCCATGAGGACTGACTGTTACCTCTAAATCAGTTTGTTCCTCCACTGGTTCCTCAAAAGATTTTAGTACTTTCTCCTTTTATGTATTTTTTTATCTTGTATATAAAAATATTTGTGTAAAAATGATGATGACATTCTTTGTGCGTCTCTTCTCAGTCAGTCAGACCAATCACACGGATCCATAATGCAAGAATTTGTGGAGTGGATTTAAATACATCCAAAAAACGGAAGTCATCATAATCTCACCCAAGCACATGAACAGTCATTCATGACATACAGTACACAACAAACCTGTGTAATGTGCAATATCAGTAAAATGTTAAATGATTCATATCACATTTGTATTATTAAAAATAAACAGCTTAGATAAACCACACTGAGAAACTGAGCACACTTGTGATTTCCAGTTAATGCCAATTCCATGAACAAGGAACAGAAATAACCCATGACCCACCACGGCTTTCTCAGTTTTGGTTTTGCCTAATGCAACATGGCTCCACATGGTGAGGAACTGCCTTAGTAAAGCAGAGTGTGAGACTTGATGAAGACGGAGAGGGGACGAGAGCATCAGTGAGCCACTGAGCATGAGCTGAGACACAGCTGCAGCAGCGGTTAGGACGTATAAGAAGAGTCATACGGTCAAAGTGACGCCGCGCTCGATTCACTATTGACACAATCTCGCATTGAAAAACACAGTTAACTGCTTATGACTTGACACAAGTCCTTGAATTTTAATTGAAAGACTAGGGGAGACTGCTGGACTTCTGCTACCACCCAGGGGTGCCCCGTTTCATTTAAGTGCTATGTGGGCACAAGAAGAGCTGCAACGAGATCGACAGAAAATTAACCTGTAACTATTTTGATAATTAATTAATGGTTTCAGTCATTTTTTTAAAACAAAATTTCACAATTAATTTCACTATTCTCATAGACTTGATGATTAATTTAGAATATATTTGGCAGCGTAATCAATAATGAAAATATACTTTAGTTGCAGCCCTTGGCACAAGTCTTCCTCATGTCAGTTTATAATGCGATTTAGTGGTGAATACAAAAGTAATTTGCAATTAAGTCTTACCTGTCAGTTAATTATGAGCAATAACAAGCTCACATTTATCATACAAACAGAAACCAGTTGCCTCGAGGTAAACCTGGAGTCGCCCGGGCTCCTGAGGGTTTGGGGCCCCCGGTCATTGTTTTCAGTGTCACTTGAACGATTCCTCTCTTGTTGATTTGTGTTTTCAGTCAGTGTCTCCTGTTAATGCACCTGTGTCTGAGCCTGTTATTTGTATGATGAACTTATTTTTCAATGAATCGTTTCATCTTTAAAATAACCAGAAAACATTAAAAAGAATTACAGTTATGATTTCCCACTGACCAAAGTGACATCTTCAGCTTCTTCTTCCAAAACCTAAAGCTGTTCAGTTTACTGTCATGTGTGACAAAGAAAAGCATCAAATCCTCACATTTGTTAAGTTTGAAACAACAAATATTTTAAATTTTCGCCAAAAAAGTGACTCACATTATTATTTGATTATCAAAATAGTTGCATTCTGTGTTGATCCACTAATTGATTAATCGTTGCAGCTCTAGTGTATGAGTTTGTCAAGTTGTAGGTGTTAGAGTGTGTACAGTATGAATTAATTGGTATTAATCTGTGACCTGTAGAACATCAACAGTGGACTGGGAGGAAACCGAGTTAACAGAATCAGCACATTTGGTTGTAACCTCACAGAGTCTCCGCCTCCTGTTGACAGACCTTCCGCACATGGGCTGAGTTTCTGTGTTTGCTCAGCTCGGTGAGAACTGAGTGGACTCCCGCTGACTTGAAATCACAGTTAGTCATTCACTTACTCAACACGCTTTAGCTTCTGTAAAGCAAATCACCGCTTTCAGCATCACGCGCCTCTTTCAAAGCATGAATCACCAGCCGAGCTGCCTGCCGCAGCCTGTTCTCCACGCTCGTCAGACTGTGATGGAGCAGGTATGCGTTCAGCTCAGGACTCATTGTATCACAGCTCACGGTCTCCACCTGTGGTTTGAAATTGGCAATGAGGCGTCACTGCAGACAGTAAATGACTACTACCTGCCTTCTATCAGTGATTTTGTCTCGGGTAAGAGTCAGAATAGAGAGCAGAGCCGTGATGAAGCGGCAGCATCAAACAGTCCACCAGTGCTGCAGTATAGACTCTTAAAAGTTTTCTTCAAAGAGGCTCAGAAGCAGAGGGTGAAGACACCGGAGATGCAGCAGCTGTGTTTGGCATAAAAGCAGGAGTGAAAGCTAAGTAGCTCCCTGAGCGCAATGAGAAGGGGCGTAGGAAACAATGAAGCTGCGCTGGCTGACATTAAACACTGCAGTAATATTCCTTGTTGTGATTATGAGTATATTACTGCTGCTGGCAGGATCGTACCTGCTGTGGCTTTTGTTTAATGGCGATATTGCCTGCGGTCTGACATATATATATATATATATATATATATATGTTTAGAGGTGAAGTGACTTGTTAAACTGGTTTATAATGTCCAGTGTGTTTGATTAACCTTCATATAATTGAGGATATATCTTATATTTGGTTGTGACAGTCTGTGCCTGATGCACTCACATGGGGCTGCAGGTAACGACTATAGTAATAATCAGTTAATCTGCAGTTTATTTTGGGTTCTATATTAAGGACAGGATGACGTCAGGACCCTCTGTAACTTTGTGATGTCACGACAAAGCCATCACCTTTCTTAGCCATGCCACAAGCCCCGCCCACCTGGACCCACCATCTAACCTTGCAGGATTTGTATTCTCTGAGTGTTTACCTGAAATCTGCTAAATTTTTAATCAGAAAACAGGTCCGACCTGTTGTTACTAGAGACCCAGAGAGAAGCCTGAGAGAGGAGATGTAAAACTACACTGAGAGGGTTTTTGGTTCTTAAAACCACAAATATATCTTCTTATGGATCAACACTTCAAATAAAACACAGGAGAAGTGGAAAATATGGAGCTTTAAAATGTAAGAAAATAGTGACAAAATGTCCATCGCAGTTTCTCAGTCTTTGTCAGACAAACGTAAATATCTGTTTACAGTGGCAAAAAAGAGAAAATCTGCGAACGTAAGAGGCTGGAACATGAGAATATTTGACAAATTACTGAAACGATAAATCAATCATCATAATAGATGTCTAGTCCACAGGTCACTTAGTAGGTGGACCGCAGTCCAGACCCTGACCAAGACATATAAGCCGTAAATTATTGAGAGTTTAGTCTCGTCGTAGAGACAACGTAAGAGAAAAAAGTGGGGAAAGAAAAAGAAAAGATAGTTTTAAAGTTGTTCAGTTGTTAAGATGTGAGATGATTTGGTTGACTGTTGTTCAACTGCTGGAGTTGACCATGAGGAATGAAAATGGAAAGACAAGCTTTTACTCAAACAATTTATTGTCTCCCCGACCAAAGTTTTAGCTTTAGGAAATTTTGGACCTCTTTGAGTTTTAATTGAATACCCCTGATGAAATGCGGCTATATTAAGTTAAGCTATAATTAAAAACCATTAAAGATTTTAAAATTTGTTTTTTTTACCGCGACATGTTGCAACCTGCTCACTACGTTTTCAGAAATGGTTTTGACCTCCTTTATTTTCACATCTGTGACATTACGTAACGTACAGTTTAGTCTTTTGGCTGTAATTGTAGAGCAGTGAGCGAACAGGAAGTGGTGCATTGTGATGTCTGCACACTTCAGTGGGACAATTAAGCCACTGCGAAGTTTAGACCTGCAGCCTTCTGGTGACGCGGTTACAACTCTACCTTCATGTCAGTCTCCCAGTCAAACAGTGAACCTGTGACCTTCCTTTAAAATAACGTCAAAAAAGAAACAATATAAGTTGTAGCTGAACAATAATTTTATAAAGAGGGAGAAATGTGGCACCTTCTTAGTGTTTGCATATAAATAAAGGCAAATAACAGAATAGTTTATGGTCTTTTGGATTCTTTTTATATCTATTTAATATCCACAAAAAAAATGTAGAAGCTTTTGCAAAAGAAACTATTATTAGTTGTTATATGTTATTATGAGGACATCATTCATATTTTCATGTGTAAATACTTTGAATTGAATTCCAATATCTGAGTCTGCTCAGATTGTTTTAACACGGCCTGTATATTACTCTGCTTCTACTTGTCTTACTGTTTTTTTTTCTTCTTCTTCTTTTTCCCCTCAGAACCCCGACATGCTGACGAGGAAGATAAAGCTGTGTCACATCAACGCCCACATCACATGTCGTCTGTGTGAGGGCTACCTGATCGACGCCACCACCGTCACAGAGTGCTTACACACCTGTAGGTCCCAGCCAGCCTTTGTTGCAAATTTTCTTGTTTCTCATCAGTTTTCTTGTTTATTCGGCGCACACTTGGCTGCATTTGTCTCCCAGGGTTATCTCGGCTCAGGAGGTGTTGCCTCCAGGATTTATCCTCAATGGGAAGAATCCTGGAGGCAGAGCGATTCCTCTGTGATCCGTGCAGCTCTGTTCCTAGCTGCTCTTTGACTTAAAGCACTGCCTTCAGTCTGTGAAGTCTTCTTCACCACCACATATGAGGGCCTTCATCTGTCTGTAGCTCTGGCTGTATGTGCACTACAGTTGTGTGTGTGTGTGTGTATGTGTGTGTGTGTGTGTGTGTGTGTGTGTGTGTGTGGGTGGGAGTTTTAGACTTTTCAACCTAGAACTTGATGTTTCTTTCCTTTTCTATTTCTGTACAGCAAAGTCTCCCCCATAACTTCATTATAAAGTTCTCTCTCAGGTGAACAAACAGTCACTGATATTTAATCTGCACTTTCAGTATCTGTCAGATGAAGGTGCTTCATCATTAGCTGGGTCTTTTCAGTGAAGTAGAATAATACATTGCTGAATTACAATGGCTGTAATTTCTGTAGCCTAAAAGCTGATTGCATGAAGAATCTTTAGAGTTAAAAATACACAGTCTTTTCTTTAGTAGAAGAAGAATTTCATGAAATCTGTTGAAATCACCCGAAACAGAGTAAAAATCTTATTAAAGAAGTGTTTTTATTATGCAAAACCATCTCATCCTAAGTCAAGTTTAATCCCTCCTTGTTGTTGATGTTCAGTTAAGATTTATTCAGTGTAATTACAACATTTTCTGCACGTATGAGTGCAGTCTCAACAAAGTTCACTTGACTAATTGTCTAGGCTGTCAGTTAGTACCATGTAGTTTCAGAGACAAAATGACTCCTGTTCTGTCATTATAACCAATTTACAATATTTACACTGGATGTGGGATTGACTGTTAAGATCCTTACTGTAATTCTTTTCCAAGACGTGCGAGACGTTTGTGCAACTGCCCACATATTCTTTTCTTTCTGGCTGGTTCAACAGAGGACAGGCAGCATGGACTTAAATATTAAATGTTCTTAAATTTTGTAGACAGATTTTAATTGGGTTAAATTCGATTTTTTGACGTTTGTTGCGGCAGTTTAAATCCCATCTCATTGCACTCATTGTTTTCTATTCTGACCTATTCTGAAAACTCCTTTTGTAAGTTATTTTTTTGGCCATTTTATGCCTTTATTAGATAGAACCAGTAGAGAGAGAGAGGAAGTTCAGGGAGAGAGTCGGAGAATGACACGCAGCAAATGGTTCGGCTGGCTTTTTTCTTTCTTTTTGTTTTTTTATTTAAAATTTTTTTAAATTAAAAGTTACCTATTTTCTTTATAGCTGTGTCCAGATTTAAGAACTTTACTAATTATTTCAGTGAGTAGAGACTCACTGAAAGGCTGTTGTAAATCTGTTGCAGAAATATTTCTGCTCTTACTGCTAACACTGGTAGAGAAGGACAGTAAACCTGCAGTGTAGTAGGCTTGGGAAATAAGTAATATATTATCACAGGGTGATATTGTTGGACAAACTGCCCAATATATTATTGTATTATTGTATTTTATATTTCAGGTGTAATTGATGCTGCCACTAAACAGCAGTTCAAAGTTTTATTTGTCACAGGCCAAGGTGCAAGGCGCAGTAAGCAGAGCAGTGAAACGCCTGCAGGGCAGCTCCGTCTTTAACAGACTGTTCAGGTCGCTGTTTGACATCGGTGACAAGCCGTGTGGAAAACCACCAGATATGATACTCAAATAGAGCTCGTACAGCTGTTGTGGTCGTGTGCTTTATGATGCATGGAAATAGTTTGCACCGACACAGAAATGATAACGCGTTCTGTTCTCTGTGTTAAACGCAGACAGGCTTTGCCCATAAACCATCAGTAATGAAATCGTTTTCATACTGTAAGCAAACAGATCCTACATTCTTCAAAGGGAGAAAGAGAGAAATAAAAATGATTTAACACTGGGCTTCAGTTCAAAAATGAAAACTTATAAACAACACATGGATCTGTTTTCTGAAGCTGTGAGTTATTATTTGAAATATGAACATGATTAACAATTAAAAGTGTTTTTGATGGGTTTGAACAGTTGAATAAACAAGCACTTTGGTTGTGAATTCGGATTAGTGAGCAAGAGATTGAAGGCTGTCCTGCAGTTGGACTCGAGTCGCTCTGTGTTTTGGTTTCTAATTATCCTTAAGTATGAATGAGTATGTTCTTCATACAGCATTTTTCAAAGCAGAAGTTACAAAGCACTTTGCAGGAGGGGGAAAAGACGTAGAGGAAATGAATGAGTTAAGTATGACGGTGAATGAAAAAGAAAAGATTTTGATAATGATTTTTATTTTTCTGTTCCAACAAGCTTTGAAAAGGACGTTACAGTAGTTGAGGTGTGATGTATACATTTTTTCAGTGTTTCTCAGCAGGAAAAAAGGAAGAGGTGAACCAGTCATCCTTCACATGGGATCCAGAATTACCTTTTAGTTTTCTGTTGGATTGACGTTTACACAATTAGATTTGAGTAATTGGTAAATAACAGAATCTGGGCCCACAAACAAGCTGCCAGCTTTTCAAACTGTTACACTACAGAACATGTAGAAATGCAGCTGTGGACCATCTGAGAGCTGCCTGGCACTTTCATTGCTCTTGCGAAATAAGTTTTAGGGCAGAGCTTCCTCTTTGATTCCTCAACCACCCAGCCAGATATTTCCTGTATAACCAACAAGGCCTCATGGTGCCTCAGTCTTTCTGAAAGCATCGTGTGCTCGGTCCGAGATTGATGAGCCTCTATAGACAAAGTATGATGGCGTCTTTTTCACTGCCTGCTGAAGTGAAAAGAAAAGTAGCATGACCTTGAAAATATCTGTTTTGAAATGCCGTGTGTGTGTGTGTGTGTGTGTGTGTGTGTGTGTGTGTGTGTGT
>NW_019525491.1:1587678-1632283 GCF_002814215.2 Seriola lalandi dorsalis
GGGGGGGGGTCACTGAGTTGAGCCTGATTACCACATCTGCAAGCACCCAAGTGCCCTTTAATGCTCACATGAGATGTGGTTAGAGGGCAGAGGCATCAAGCCAGATGCTGGTGGTTTTGACAAGTACACAGCTGATATTTAGAGGTTTTTGTTGTGAAATCATAATTGTCTGCTGCTGCAGAATAATGAAGGGGATCTGTGGAGCTTTGAGCCTGAGGGCGATCTTGCTGCTGCTGTGTTTTGAGCAGTTTAATCGAACTCGACGTGTTTATTCCTCGTGCAGCTGCGTTCGATGTTTGGGTTTGGTGAGAATAATCAAAGCAAATTGTAGCAGGGACCAATCAGTCGCTCTGTGGTTCTCCTGGAGCAGAGGGAAGGGGAAACTTTGTGTATATGTAAATTGTATTAGTTATGTTCATAGTCGCGCCATTAGGTAGTTTTTAGTTTAGAGATTTGCTACAATCACAGGAGATACAAGGTGGAAACAAGTGTTGTATGAAGAAGAGTTCTTTAAATTAGAGAACATTGATAATGCATCTCTGATGGAGAAGGTGTTTAATAAGTGTAAATATGACTGGGAAAATAAGATTTGGACTAAACCACAGTTTGTTTTTTTTAATCGATTTAAAGAAAAGAAGATCTATTTGTGCAAATATAAGAGCCGGTGTTCTGCCTCTTCTCACTGAAACAGGTCGGTACCTTGTTTGGAAGTGGAATTCGTCCCGTGTATGATTTAAGGGAAGTTGCAAACGAGTACCATTTCGTTTTTTGGGGGGGTTTTTTCCATTTACTGAAGGCAATTCCAGCTGACATTGGGCGAGGGCCGGGTACACCCTGGACATTTCACCAGTCTATCAAACGGCAGACATATAGAGACAAACAATCATCTGCGTTCACATGCAGGTTAATCGGCGAATTGCCCGTAGGTGTGAATGTGTGGACTGTGGGAGGAAGCCAGAGTACCCAGAGGAAAACACAGGCAGTCACGAGGAGAACATGCAAACTCCACCGAGTCTGCACTGGAAACCCTGACATGTCTGAGATGATGGGTATGAATGATTCACAAGGGTTAAAATAGTTGTTTGAAAAAGAGAAGTTTAAATAAGCATCTTATTTAAGGAATACGTGACAGTTCGGGAACAGAACACTGAACAGATGATGATGATGATGCTGATGTATTCATACATCTGTTTTTCTTTATCAGTGAATATCTGACCAGCCTGCAGGAACAGGTGTAGTGTTAGTGTTTGATGTGAACGTGTCTTATAATACCATGATGGCATGGTATATTCAGTTCAGTTCATTAAATTCACTCCATTCATTCAATCATCCCATGCCTTCCTGTGAGATGAACCCAGACAGTGTAATACGGCGTCTGTCCACTCGAGGGAGCTCTTCGACCGCAGGTGGGAGTGAAGACGAGTCGCTTTGATTCTCCCTCTCACTTTGAAAAAAAAAAGGGGGCTCCACTGAACAAAGACAAAGAGATTCACATCACATCAGCACTGCAGCTTCTCTGCAGTAAAAAAAAAAAAAAAAAAAGTCAGGTGGAAATGTATTTGTTGGAGAATCATGTGCAGTGAATGAGTGGTGGTTTATTTAGTACATCTTAACGTGCACACGACGGGGGTTCATAAACCATAAACTCATCGAGCGTAAACGGCTTTCGCAGGATCAGATCATTCATCACAAGTCGCTCTGTCATTGCAACTTTCTTTGTGTCTGTTTCAACATCAACCTGTATTTTTTTTTCCCAAAACAGCTGTCTGAAAACATACCTACTACTGGATTAATTTATACATGTGTAGGTTGGAGAGTAACCACATGTCCTGTGTGTGTGTCTGTCTCTCTCTCTCTCTCTCTCTCTCTCTCTCTCTCTCTCTCTCTCTCTCTCTCTCTCTCTCTCTCTCTCCAGTCTGTAGAAGTTGCCTAGTGAAGTATCTGGAGGAAAACAACACGTGCCCCACGTGTAGGATTGTTATTCATCAGAGCCATCCACTGCAGTACATCGGGTGAGTGAGGGAAGAGCTACACACACACACACACACACAGGTACAGTGAGCTGCTGTCTTTCAGTTCCACACTCTTCCATCCTCCTCTCTATCTACACTACCCTCCTCCTCTCTTGAGGTTTTTTTCTGAATCCTTCACTCACAAACATTTACTACACACACACACACACACACACACACACACACACACACACACACACACACTGACATGTCGACGGCGCTCCATCACTGTGCAGGGAGCTGCTCGCTGCCTCTGGGGGCATCAGCAGTGCACTGGCAGTAAACAATAAACTACCAAGGAGCAAAGTGCTGCTGGCCTTTTTCCATTTTATTTTTATTCTTCTGCAGAAAGAAAAGACCCTGGACCTCTTTGGCCGCTCTGCTTAGAGTGGTCGCTATTTCTGTGTGTTTATGTAAAGATTCACTGAATAAATTAGTGCTACAAATGATGCACTTATAACCCAAGCTCATTTACAATTCAGTTTCCTACATGAACTAAAAAATGTACAGTATGCATCGCAAAAAGTAGTATATACAGGTATTCAAAGCATAAGCAATAATAAAAGACTACACTGGATCACATGTTGGCAAACCATATACTGTATACTGCCCTTTTGGCCAGGTCTCTCCTGTAAAAGATAATGTATGTTCATTCACCACTAGGTTAAAGTGGCAATAGACCATTTTCCGGATATAAATAAGACCTTTATAATATTAATATATCATAGCTTAGATAAACTGAGCACAGTCGCCATAACTACTGACAGCTGGTCACCACCGGTAGTGTTGACCCATATACCTGATAGCATTATGATACTGCAGTGAACCTCAGCAAACCCAACTGCAAAATGCTTAAAAAATATGACACCAGAACTGTTTAAAATCAGCTGCAAATCCTTCCCTTCAAAATAATCGACCACTTAAAGTGAAAAATTAAAAGTGGCCTTCTCTGTGCTTTTCTTGTTGACTTGGCACACACAGACCTCATCCGCAATAGTATGCATCAGCTAATTTGAACAATGAGCTTCGTGAACTGATTCCCTCTTCAGGTTAAAGTGAGGAGGCGTTTTAGAAGTCAAGTCTTCTTATTGTTGTTGTTGGGGGGTTCACACTGCCAGACTAGATCCTGCTCCGCGTGGGGCCGTGTTGTTCTTACCCCCTGCGAGTGCTCACGCATTAATGTCCGATTAATACGACACACAGGCTTAATGTGCGCCTGCAATTTAGTCATTACCATGTTAACTGTGCTGTCTGCACACTCATTGTTTTAGCAGGAAATGCTCCATTTCAAACACATTAGCTCTTTGTGCAGCTGTTTTGTTTTTTTGTTTGTTTGTTTGTTTGTTGTTGTTTTGTTTTTTTTGCCTCACTGTGTGTAGGGAATCGGAGTTGATTGGAAACATCACAAGTGATTTGAAGGCAAAAACGCCCCAACAGATGTGAGATAATTCCCATCTGCACATCAGGAAGATTGATCAAAGTTGATGTTGGAGACTGAGCTCAAAGTCACAGTCAGACATCTTCCTCTCAGAGAATCAGCTCGACAGAACTAATCCCTCCACTCTCACTGTCAAGTGTGGCTTTCCTTGATGGTTTTAATCCATTTTATTTACACATGCTTGAAATGATTCTGACAATAAGACCATCACAGAATCAGACTGTATACTTCTGGGAAGGGAATTAGCTCATGTGGCTGTTATTTATTTTTATTTTTTTTTAAAAGATGCAAATTAGTATGAAGTTCATTTTTATTATGACCTCAAAGGGTTTTTTTTTCTTTTTTTTTTTGATGTATAGAGTAGAGACAAGGAAGCTTAGAGGGACGTGGATGAAGATCTCGAGAGGGATTTAGACTCGGTGTTATGGAAACCAGAAGATGTATTAATAGACAATCTTGCCAAAGGTGGCTGGAAGTAGTTGCAGTTTCTCTTCTGTAGTTGTATGTGAATTTTATTTTGGGACTTTTGGGACTTTATCCAGAATTTTTCCAAATTCTGGAACCAGGGTACATTTACTTTGAAAGTGATGTAATATTAAAAATCTTACAGCACTTTTTCCATTTATCAATTGCTTAGTCTAGTTGAGATTAAAATTTAAAAGGCAGAATCCAAAAACAGTGTTAAAACAATAAAGATATCAGATAAATTATGAGAACACAAGAGTTCAAAAGAGATCAGTCAGTCAAAATACTTTATACTTGTGGGCAGTTGCTGTACTTATAGAAAGCATGTGGTATTATTACAACAGTTGTATGTCTTAATTGTAATTTCTGTTAAATTATTACACAGCAGATCTCGGTGCTGCGCTCGTCTGTGAGAATGTAATGCCAGTTCCATCCAGCAGGGGTCAGTGTTTTGCTGCTTTTCGGAGCGGGCCTCCTCATCCAGGCCCTGGATACAGTGACTCTGTCACTCTCCCAGCAGACAGCAGGGGAGGAACGAGCACGTCACGTTTTTTTTTCGGAGGGCTTTTCCTCCACAGCGCTGTAACAAACTCAGTGTGTCGTGTCCGTTAGCCGGCTGCTGCGGCTGCTTGTCAAAACGCACCGTCATGGTGATGGCAGACCAGAGCCCACACTGTGCACCTGTGACACCTGCACTGCCTGACAGGGGAAAGACTATTTAACACTCTGACTGACGGAGCATATGCTGTTACTCCGGCCTCTGAGGGCTGCTGCCATTTGTCAGTTTGCTATAACACATTAGATTTTTCTCCATAAATGACGTCTTGAGAATAAAGTTTTTCACAGTTTTGGGATGCTCAGAGTTGTACTGTGTGTATCAGTGGGTCCCAGCCATCATCACAGGTTGCATACGTCACCAGTTTAACCAAAGACCATGTACATCTATTTGCAAGTAAAACGACAATAATTAGAGGAAAGTCTGAAAAAATAAGCCACAAATCTGTAGAAATTTCGTTTTCTGCACTTTTATCCTGTTGATCAAATCACGACGCCTCCGACTAATCCCGTGACCCCTGGGTGGGGTCGGACTCTCGGGTTGGGATGCAATACCAAGAGCATCACTAATATTTCAGATGTGTGATTCACATCTTTGTGTGTAAAATTCAGGTGCTGTTGTTGCCATAATGTCAAATCTCATTAACTAATAAGTTAACTAATTATTGTCTCGTTCTTTTTAGCCATGACAGAACAATGCAAGACATTGTCTACAAGCTGGTACCGGGACTTCAAGAGGGTAAGTGATCATGTATTGTCTTTCTTTATGATGCGGCCCAGAAGATATCCATCTAATAACCTTAAAACTTAAGCTCTCATTGTGCCTCGCTAATGTCCGACATCACTGTCTGCATGCGTTGACAAATTGGCTTGGCATCGCTGAATAACTCATATATTTTAATAAGATATTCTTTCCGTCATGGGTGGACCGAGACGGCCTAATGAAACAGGTTGCGGTGCACGCACACAATCACTCACACCATTGAATTTTAAAAGCCTGGTGGTGGCAGTAACCTTGAGGAAAAAGACGCTGCCCTCTCTTATTGTTTCCGTTTCTCTCTCTCTCCCCCTCTTGTGCAGCGGAGATAAAGAAGCAGAGGGAGTTTTATCAGAAGTTGGGGATGGAGGTGCCTGGAGACATAAAAGGAGAGCTGTGCAACATGAAGACTCATCTAGATCAGCGCAACGGTACGAACCCACCGCACGTTGTTCTTTCCTCGCATTACTGTTGTGAAAAAAGACAAACCCAACAGTGATTGCAGTGAATATTTTAAACTGTAACACAACCAGACTTTCATCTCTTGAGCGGTGACATCTTCCAGCTGGTGGCGGGAGTCAGCGGTTGGTTCTGTCTGGTTGAATATGCAAATTGTTTTAGCGCCTGCTGAGTCTTGGTTTACCAGCTGACCGACCAGGTTGTCCCTCGTTCAACACGACCTTAAGGTGGCACCAACAGACATGCAGGGCCTCAGCGTGCCAAAAGGTCTTGTTTACCTTTTATTATCAGGTATGAGTTACTTGTTGGAAGACTTACAAACGGCAGGAGAGGTCAACGAAGAAACAAACAAACAAAAAAACACAAACTGTTGGCGGCCCCACAAATGAATGCACCATCGGGATGGTGCCAGATTCACACACTAATAGAAGCTGCCTCAGCTACAAGACATTGTAGTGTTTTATGTAAACTCACCCTAGATCTATGTTATTTGTTTGTTTTTTTTAAGGTTATGTTTTTCATTTAGTGGAGCTCATTGAAGCTGGATTTACACTTGACATGAGGAATTATGAACAAGTTTTTATAGTTTTATAATTCAGCAGCATTTTTTTTTTTTACCAGTTGATAGCACCCACTGCAACAGATGTATCATCCTTTAATTGTATTCACTCCCACAGCAGCTGAATTTCATTCTTTGATTCACTGTGATGCAGAGCTGCGATGGCAGTGAAGTGCAGTTTTGTTAAATTTGTGTTACTGAACAGGAGACGATTACTGAGCCTTTTAAACGGACTGTTGTTGTGTTTAGACTCAACAGTCTCCACCAGCATCAGACACTTGTAGGAGGAAACACAGGCAGCTCAAGCTGACCAATCGGATCACGTGGTATCTCTGTTCACACACATGCAGCTACATGTTTGAGGAGGTAAACAGCAGCTATGACACAGCCTGACATAGCTACAGAAATTATTCATATAATCTTAACCCCTTAACACACAACTATAAATCAGATTAATCCTCTGGAGTAAGCAGAGTCTTTAAACTTCTCAGAGTTTTGTTTTGATTCATACAGAGGCTATCAACCAGAGACTGGTGCATGTGGTTTTACAGTAGGGATGGGGGCACTTGCACCAAACTTGAGCCATAAACTACTGAACAATTTCCAAAAGACAGCACAACAATGTAAAAACACTGAACTGCTAACATTGTTTTCCAGACAAACTTCAGCTCAGCACCGTGACTGTCTCACTCCTCTCATAGTCCTGTACTAAGAACGAAGCCCCCAAAACCCGTAATGAGTAACATTAGAAGCACGGCCGTGAGTAACAGTGGAAGCCATTAAGCAGTAGCGATGAAGGCAATTTAGCTGTCCAGAATGAGTCCCTGGCCCTGCTTGTTTTGCACGACGGATTTTCCAAACCAGTTCGCTTCCGAGGGCTGGGCTGGTGTAAATGTGTGCCCAGAGGGCTGTCATGCTGGCAGGCCTAATCGCTCGCTTAATCCCCCCCCTCTCTGATTTTGGTAATTAAGGCTCAAATGGAAGTGGAAGTGCTCTCCGGCTTCCTGTGCCTCTTCGCTTGAAGTCAGGTTTAGCTACAGCACACACAGACATACACTTAAAGGATCATTTGCACAGATACCAACAGAAATAGAATTGAGATTATAGATTGTGTGTTGAAACGCATACAAATGTCTCCAGCCTTGGATAGTGACAAGAATATTTTTTTGACTTTTTTTTTAAATGAGAAGATTTGAAGAAAATCAAATGTGGTTGCTTGTCATTTGGAGGCTCACTGACCAGGACCTCAGTGAAGTGGAAAGTCCTCCATTCCACCTCAGAGCAGGTCTAAAGGTTGACCTCCACCTCTCAGCTCCATGCACCGGAGGCTAACGGACATGCTAGGCTGAAGGTGCCATAGTACCATCATCTGTCAGTACCTACAGTATGAATAAAGGATAGGAATTCAGTAGGAATACATGTATATTATCATGGCGCTTCCAGTGGCACAGTCCAGCTGTCCACCATTGATTGCTATGTTCTAAACTAGGACTGAGCAGTTAATTGAAATATTACCATAATCACAATATGGCCTGGTGCAACATCCAATTCACAGGAGCTACAATTTTTTTTGATGAAGGTAAAATGTGTCACAACAGACCATAAGTGAAGCATTGTGGGCTAAAATCATATTCTCCAGATGTAAGGGAACGCACGTGTTTGGTACAAACCCCGGCAAAAATCATATCTTTTTTATATCTATATTTATTATTATATTTTTTTATATTTTTTTTTCAGTGAAAGTGAAATTCAAAAATGACCACTCCCACTTTAATTGTGACTCATTTCACAATCACAATATGACTTTTTTTTTTGACAACACTTGTGCTTCCAAGTCTCCGTTCCTCCCTCACAGCTCCAAAGCTCTTTCAGAAAGTGTACACTGAGGGAAACGTTGTGAAGTGGTGATTGTTTGGAACACACTGAATTTTTGGATCAAAGAAAATAATGCTCCAGGAGTAGTTTGAAAAGTTTCTATAGACATTTTAATTTGTATTGTTTTGCCATTATTTGATGTCGCCATTAGAATCCATTTGCAAAAGAGCGAACTGCAAACTTTTAACAGCCGCCTTCAAAGCTCATTGTTGGATAGAGAATATATACACATGTATACACTCTCTCAACCAGTAATAGCACTGTGACATTAAGGGATAACATGACACATACTGTAAATCTAAGCTCCATTCTCTTTGCTTTTAACTGCACACTCTGAGTTTCCTCGTAAGCAGCATTTGACACCTTCAGAAGAAAAAGCTGGTTTCCAGCAGCAGACTCATTTTCTCTAAATTACCTGGTTTCCTGAGCACTTAATGCATGAAAATGGAGGGACAGGGGGCCGTGATGAGTCTGCTGAGTGCACTTTCCTCTTTCATGACAATATAAACTCCCACACACAAACACACGAACGACTGCTTTACTCCATCTCATTCCCAAAGTAGCCTCATTTGAAAATGTTATTGTACATGCCTTTGTGATTTGATTGTATGTGAGAGGTCCCATCAATCATAAACGCGTCAGCCTGTGCATTGTTCTCCTCCCATGCTAGATTGTTCAACTGAGTGAAACAAAAAGAAAACAGGCTGCTCAGTTTTTTTTTTTAAGTCCCCAGACCCAAGCAATCATCCCATTACCTGACGCCAACACCTCAAACACAAACCGGGTCGTCATGTCTGTTGAGAGTCAGCTGAGATACTCAGGGGTTGTTTGAAGGTGAGACACAACAATAAGATCAAGCCCCCCTCTTGATAAGCAATCAGCGAGGCCGACTCTGGAGACAATCACCGCAGAGACACCAGAGCAAGCTCAGACCTTTCCCGGTAATACCCTGTGGAATTGGTGACAGTTAGCCCAAATGGAAAACGGTCACAGAGAGGTGAACATAATCCCATCTACAGTCTGAGCAGTAAACTGTCCACACAGCACGTTATTACCCACTGAATCCAGCAAGAATAGACTGGCTTTCTTTGTTTGTAAAGGTTACAGAAAAAGCAATATCTGTCTGTGCAGCAGTTTTGTCACAGCGCCGCAATTTTGACTTTGATAACTAAGTTTCATATCCAAAAAATTCAATACTACAATATCACAGCCAACAGGGAAATCCATAAAGAAATCCATAAAGAAATATAAACCACCACCTGTTCTGGACAACTTGGTAGCACCTGTTTCACGTGGGATTTTAAAAGTTGTTTAGTTGTCTGTCCACTGAGTTTATGGGCACGCAAGAAACCAGGAAGTCTCTATGGAGTGTGTCTGCAGTGAAACAGCATGACTGTGGAAACTCAAATACTTGGACTTGTTTGTTTGTTTCAGTTACAGATGAACTTTAGATCTTAGTGTAGGGCTGAAATGAGTAATCAGTTAAGAGGCTGGATATAAACCAGACTGGATGCAGGCAGGGATTCTAGGATACTACTAGCGATGTCTGCGTGTCTGATATTTGAAACACTTCAAGGGAAGGAGTTTAAGATGCAGTTCAACAAACCCCCAAGTTAGTTCTCTAGAGGGGATAATTAAAGGTCATTTAAGATTGCGAAGCACATTTAGTAAAGTCTTTTCTTGCAAATTATCTGCAGCCCATTATGGCAAATTTTAAAAATCTTTCTTTAAGCCTTTTACATAAACTGTAAATACAGTTGACCCAAGGTGATCTGTATCATTGAGACTTCTCTTGTATCATTCAGCTCTGTGATATATTATTGAACAGTACCTTACCTTTCTCTTCCACTGCTCTGAACACATGTGACTGCTGCTCTCTCTAAAACCTGCCTCCATATCTTCCTCCATTTTCCTGAGAAAGGCACAAATAACAAAACCAGATGAACTGAATTAAAGGCAGAGCTGACGCTGGCCCTAATGTAGGCTCATCAGAATGGAGAATGAATGAGGGTTTGTTCTTGATAAGAAGTTGCTGTGTATTAGAGACGTGCCCTGACAGCAGATAAGTCATTTAAAGGATGCTTTGACACCCTTGGGCATGTAATTGCCTTATAAATGGACCTCTGCAGGAGGCGTGTTTCTGTTCCAACAGACACAGGCTGTCTAAACACTGCAGACACAAACACGCCTGTTTCCCTGGTGTCGGACTAGTCTTGATTTCAACGCGGCCACCATCGATGTCAGTCAGAGCTCAAGTCTCTTCATTTCAGTTAATGAGTATGATGGGAAAAACATGCTGATCGAGTTCTGGATTGACTACAACATAAACAAAAACATAGCGATGCAGCTGGAAACCATGTGTCCGAGGACTAAACGCAAACACTAAAGAAATGTCTGTGACGAGCGTTTGCTTGAAGCGTATATACTCATGCTTTGATCTGTTGCTCTGCTCCAACATGGCCGCTCAACACTTCTCCTCTTTTTGTTTTTTTTTTCCTCAACAGGCGATGCGAAATCAGAGGACACGGCCAATAAGGAGGCAGGAGAGGAGAAACCAGAAGAGGACAACGACTATCACCGTAGCGACGAGCAGGTAAGACTCCAGCAAATTGGGGTTCTCCTCTCATCTTAAAGTGACAGCCTCTCTTTTACTTAGTTAAAGGGAAGGTTATACTCTCGCATAGCACTAGTTGTTTCTCACCAGAGTTGTGGGGATCACATGACTTAACTTAAGCCAGACTTAAGTCACTCATTTGAGGACTTGAGACTTGCTTGACCAACACTGGTAAAAGTCTCGACTTGACTTTGAGTTAGTATTCGTGATTTGAGACTTGACTTCGACTTGAGACGTGACTCGAATGGACTTGACTTTTTTATTATTATTATTATTATTATTATTATTAATAAATATTTGCATTTTCTAGATATGGAGAAGTTACATTTAGTTTTTGAAACATGTTGATTTCTAGTGCGACAAAACCTGAAAACCTATCCCTTTAGGAATAAACTAGTTTTAAGGAAATTTCAGAGGCAGTGCAATTAGTTTTTCTTTTTTTTTAAAAAAAGATTAGAAGAAGCAAATTAGATAAAATAATTACAGGTTACAAAACGGTCTGTCAGGAACAAAAGCACAAAGGAATAAAAATAATGTTGGTGATAATTGTTGGGACAATTACCTTAAAAGCCTGCATTTTAATTATTGCCTTTTATAAAAGTGGCGGCCCCCATGTGATTCACCAGGCTGTTTTACAATTACTGTGCTCTTTTGTCTTTGGGTTTGTGGCTGTTTGATTTGTATAGATCTATTTAGTGACCGATTCCACTGCGCCACACCGCCGCCATGCACTGAATGCATTTAAAATGGAAATGGGCTTTTCTTGATTTCATTTGTATTCTGGCACGTTCCCCATCCCTGCAAAATGATATTAATAATGCAGAGAGAGCGGAGGGATTGTTGTTCAGGAGAGACGGTATCAGGAACACAAGGCGCTTTCCTTTAATGTTACACAGAAAATCGCCTTTGTTCTATTTTAGCTGTGGTTTTCGAAATAAAGGAAGCCGACAGGCAGGTTTTTAAGAACAGGCCAGTCGTCTCCAAAACCAGCAGCTCTGCTCTGCCATGTCGGAGGAGGCAGGCTGCCCCGATGAGGGTGAAGATCTTGCCCTTTTGAAATTTCAGCAGCGGTGCAGAATGCGCTCAGAATAGCTAATAGGGCAGTTTGTGTGAGCTGAATAAAGCCATGTCAAATATCATGGGGGGGGGGGCAGTGAGAGAGCTGAGGAATACAAGATAAGATTTATTTGCGACTGCAGAGGTCCCACATTCACTGTTAACTTCTCTAACTAATGCTGCAGGTTATTTTCTTTGTTTGGAAGAAGCTATAAGAAATTCTCTGGTAACAAGAAACCATACAGCAGATTTTGACTTATTGTTTATACCCCGGAGAATTGTGGTCCAAAAGTCTGTGACTGGGATTTTCAGACCCCGCTGTATCTCTCCCTCTATTGTATCGGGTCATGTTAATCTGTTGGGGGATACCGCATTGTTGAAAATCATTTAGCATGACTGATTGATGAGGATATTCAATTGTTTTCAACAATTTTTGCATTAATGTGGTGGAGTACATCATTTGACAGGTATTTATTTTTATTATTTCTGAATTGGTTTTACAGAAGAATTACTATATCTAAATATATATCAATATAGTGACGTAAAATTACATATGTCCTTATGGAGGATTTGAGTAGATTCAAAAGCCTTTATTTGTCCTTGAAGGGAAATTTGCAGACATGTAGCGGAACACAGTCACAACAAGTACAATTCAGGAAATTGACATAAAGAAAAAAACCTAATTTGTTCACATTATGATACATATTATTAATATTTGCAGTATTATCATATTAGTAAGTGCAAAAATGAGCTGTAAATGTTATGATGATATTGATATGATAATGATATTAGAGCTGTATACACAGTATGCATACCAAATTATTTGGAAATTATAATATTAGTGCTCAATGTATAATGCAGTGTAATGCAAAATGAGCGGTATGCATTATGATAATAAAGATAATGATGATGAGAATGATATTAGTGCAGAAAGAATTATAATGCAGTTCACACAGTGTACATAAAGATGGGTGGCAGTCGCATGGTAATTTGATGAACATTGATAGCAGCATCAGTCCAAGCCATGTGCAAGTCAGTGTGTGTGTTTGATCCATATCGCCCACGACTGCTAACAGGTTACTTTATGTATACAACTTTGTTTTTGTCAGATAACACAAACTTTCATTCCACTGTGGAACAGTAAAGTGAAGACGGATACTTGTAAAGATCCTTCGAAGCCTGTTTCTTTTCCCCAGAATGTAGCAAACAGCTACATGTTGTTTAGCAGATGATGCCATAATTACAGACAAGCTGTTAGAAAAAGCAGAGAGTGGTGAAGGGAGAAGATGAGAAAATGCAAAATGAGGTAGTGCCTCTCAAGAGGTTTATAGTCGTATGATAAATATGAGCAAAAGTGAAGAGAAATAAGTCAAAGCGTAGTAAAAAAAACAATTCCATAGGAGTGATACCAGCAGCTGCAAGAATAAACACGAGGGACAAAAATTGTCCCAGAAAGCCGACTGCCCCCCCCACCAAGCCGTCTTGGTGTCACTGAAGATGTAGAAGCCACTCGGATGTAAGAACCAGGCAGACCAACCGCCACGCATGGCCGATTTCCAGAACACGTCCCCGCTGTCTTCTGGACGACCTTTCAGAAGATGACCTTGGGGTGTGAAGCGGTGCCAGAGAGAGCTAATGAAAGCAATGACGCACCAAAACAAAAAAAACTGCAAAAAGAATAACAACAAAAGCAACAATTAATCAGACGAACCTGCATTATTACCAAAGCATGAAGCAGTGTTTGAGATGAGGTATGAAGTGTGGGGATATTGTCACCTTCAGGCTCTCGTTGAACAGATTGTATAAATGTAAGAAACTACAGCTGGTTTGGGTTTAAAGAGTCTTACTTTGTAGAAATTGGAGAATGCAGCTTTGCTTTAAATTATTAATCAAGCTTTGGATGCTCAAAGCTTCATTTATCAGCGACTTCCAAACTCAACACTCACAGACAGATGAAGCCAGACTTGCACACAGAACTACACAAAGTCTTCAGCAAAACAATACGGATAGAAAGACTCAGTAATGAGTGTTTTCTCTGCGTGGCATGAAAAAGGCATGTATGATATTTTCTTCATGCCTCAGTGTTGCATCAGTCACACCTGTGTGTGTGTGTGTGTGTGTGTGTGTGTGTGTGTGTGTGTGTGTGTGTGTGTCTGTGTGTCTGTGTGTGTCTGTGTGTCTGTGTGTCTGTGTGTGTGTGTGTGTAGCAGCACTCTTTGGCTCCTTTAAGACGTTGTTGTTAATGTAATGTAATGTAATGAAACTGCCTCGCAGACTGCCGTCGAGCAGCTGCAGAGTCCAGATCACCACCAAGGCTTTTATTTCACATTATGATCCTCCCTCACAGCCAAGAGCTACTGGAAAGCAGATATAGTACAGTGTTGATCTGAGAACGGAGATGATTTCCAAGTTTAAGCAGAAAGCGGAGCAATGTTAACTCTTCCTGTCTCCAAAGAGAGAGATAAAAGAGAAGACAGGAGGACACCCACAAATGAAGAAATGCAAAGCTCCTGTCCTCCTCTCCTGTGCTTTGGTATGTGGGGGTAGAGGCTCAGTGGCAGTAATGCATTCTGACTCCTGCAGCCGTCGACTTACAAACCCACCTACCGTGTCACCTCAGGGGAAAAAACAAGTGCACGGGCCAATGGCGGCGACACTCAGTCGCAGGAAAGAAGCCAATAAGCCAAAGACAAACAGACAATACTGGTTGAGTGAGATGTGCTGTGGAAGCAGAGGTGGAAATCAGCACCAGTGTCAGTCTGAATTAACCAGACATCATAACACTGGTCTTCTATAATCCTGAAGACTATTTTCATGATAAATAAGGGAAATGAGAAACTCTGGTCATTTTTCCACAGTAAACTAACAGTGTTTGAGATGTTTTGAATACAGTGTGTAGTGGGCATCTCTGCTGTTTAACTGCCAGCTCAGAAACCGGTTTCTAAAACAGCAGCACTACTCCAGCTTCAGCTAAACATCTACAGCCAAGCTAGAAGTTGAAAAACTAATATTATTGAATAGATGAAAATGAAGAGACAAGCTAATCGTGGCTCCTCAGATACTGGGGCATAAAAAAGGCCAAATTTGCTCGAAGGCAAAATTCAGAAAACGCTTGTTATTAATGACACTGGTGGCCATTAAAAGAACTGTAGTCAGCATCCTGTTGCTCGTGCTCGTGCGCAATCATGTTCATAGATAAGGTAACAAAGGTTACACTGTTATTATAATTTGACTATAAACTATATTGGCTCTCCAGCTAGCAGCCCCCAGGTAGCAGGATATGTGAGGCTATAATTTAATTAATATATAATTAACGTTACTGAATGTTGAGAAACAACAACGTTAGACTGCAGATAATGGTCATAAAATCAAGTAACAGACGTTCTGTTTTGTGCTGGAGAGTTAGGGTTAGGGACTCTAAGCTAACAGCTGCAGCTATTACTCCTTTGGGAAGTCTTTAATTGCCTCTGCCAAGGAAGTTGTGTCTTCACCTTTGTATGTTTGTCTGTTCATTTGTCAGCAAGACACTAAAAGTACTGAAGTGACTTGTACCAAACGTGGTGGGGTATTTTCCTGGTCCACTTTCTTTAATTTTGTGAGAGAGGGCATTTTTTTTTTGTTTTATGACAAATAAATCATTTATGTTAGCAAACTACTTTATCTTTCCTTTTCTTTTTCTATTATAAGCTATTTATTTCTATTATGAGCTAGACAGACGTGTAGGTTGTTTGGCCTTGGCGGAGGTATGCATTGTTCTGAGTGCCATTGTAATTTCTAATAAACTGTGTTTTGTGTTTGACAGTTGATGTTTTGTGCTGATGTTTTCATGTCTGTGAGAGCTGCTGACATCTCATGTGTTTGACACAGGAGGATGTTCACCTTCTGCTCTGTGTTTGTGTTTCCTCCGACAGGTCAGCATCTGCTTGGAGTGCAACAGCAGCAAGCTTCGAGGTCTGAAGCGCAAGTGGATCCGCTGTTCAGCACAAGCCACAGTCCTCCACCTCAAGAAGTTCATCGCCAAAAAGCTTAACCTGACATCATTTAATGAGGTACAGATAATAACACGCTCCAGCAGCCCGGAAAGCAGTGTGCTGAGAGGAAACCACTGCTAGATCTGTCACATGCTAAATGTAGTTTTTAGTAACGGTATAAAAAATTAGAAACTACAAAGATTACAGGATGATAGAAGAAATTCATTTGCAGTTTGAAACTTGACATCAGTCCTCACAAAAGGATAAGAAATATGCAACATATGGAAGTGTGGAAATAATAGACAATCAGCTCATAAATGGTTCTTAAAGGATCTCGACTTGGTGGTTGGACAAGATGAAAGTGACCCGAGTTAAAAAAGTGTTTCAGCCCAACAGCATTTTGTGACAAAATAATTCCCGTGCTTAACAAATAATGTAGATACAATCATCCGTGCTTATTAAAGACAAACAAAAACTGCATGTTTTTTTGTTTTCCCAAAATGGATTTGTAGCAAGTTTGGAACAAATCTCTTAATTCTTGGCATTTGTTTTAACTTGTTTGAAGCACCAGCTGGGCGGTGTGGGCCATGAGTATCAGAAAGTTTAGTTAATCAGAAGATATTACATAAAGGTCAGTTAGTATACTTTCTGCACTGACTCATACAAGGGCCTTTTGTGTTTGTTACATTTGGCAGGAAACGAGCCCTTTTGATATCTAGATGTGGTAATTTTTCTATTTATTGTCTTCACCGCCCCGTTCGGAGCAACAGGGGGGAGGGTGGGCGATAATTTGACAGATGGATTTTTTTCAGGATGCCGTGAATAATCATCACAGTCGCCTTCTTGCCTTCTATTTTTCTATTTTCTGTGTGACTTTTTTTTTTTTTTTTCTTTACTGGCTGTCACGGAGATGAGTGGGTAGGCTCCATCATATCGTCGGCCTCCATAGCACAACTTTGGCGAGGCGGCCGCTCTCTCCGCCAGCCATTGTTGTGCTATCTATCGACTATCAAAAGTTGTTGTTCGAACCTATTCTGCGCCGAGCTTTACAACAAGTCGCTTTGTGAAAGAACAGCGCGCCATTTACTCATTCCTCGTGTTTGTAAACCCACCGTTATGGTCCTGTCACCCATCTAAATGTCTGTGCAGGAACTGAAAGCGTGAATAAATGAATGAGTGAATGGAAGAAACGCCAACTGAGCAAACCGACCTCTTTAAAAAGAGCTCTACTTAATCTTCCAAAGTGAGTGTAGATGTTAAATCAAGTGTAGGAGTTGTCTTATGTGAAGCTCTAAAAGATTCTCACATTTTAAAGCAGCGGTTCCCAAACCTTTTTGGCTTGTGATCATTTTTAACAAAGCAAAACCTTCTCACAACCCCCTTGTCACTGTAATGTGCAAAGCATCCATCCGTTTTCCTCCGCTTATCCGAGGTCGGGTCACGGTGGCAGCAAACTAAGCAGGGTATTCCCTCTCCCCGTCAACGTCCTCCAGCTCCTCCTAGACGATCCCAAGGCGTTCACAGGCCAGATGGGATATGTAATCCCCCTCCAGAGACTTCTGGGACTACCCCGGGGTCTCCTCCCAGTTAGACGTGCCCGGAAAACCTCCAAAAGGAAAGCACCCAGACCTGGCTTAAGTAGAAGAAGAACTTTATCAACCCGTAAAGAATCTTGATCCTTCAGTTTATGTGAAAAATTCAACATTATTACACTTGGAGAAACATGGTTGTCATTACGCAGCTCAGATACACGATGTTCTCTTCTTTAATTTGTTCATTATGATAGTTTGAACTTTCCTGGAACTCTTTAATATTTCACAAAACATTGAGAAGTTAGAAAAAAATAATTTTGTTTAAGAAAGTTTTTTTTCTTCCTTGTTAATGACCTTGCAATCCCTCAGATTTACCTATGAGTCTTCATTTGGTCCTGAACCTCAGTTTGGGAACTGCAGTTTTAGAGAATACCTTCATCTCTTTCCAAATACAAGATAGTGTACAATAAATCCCTCTATAGTAAATAGGACAGCAACTAACGATTACTTTTATTATGGGTTGATCTGCCTTTCAGCTATCAAATGTTTAATGGTCTATAAAATACCAGAAAATTGTGAAAAACGTCTGCACAGTTTCCCAAAGCCCAAGTTCACATCTTCAAATTGCTTGCTTTGTGGAAATCTAAAGACCGTCACTTTTCTATCATCGAAGAAAAACGGTGAATATTCACATTAGGGAAGCTACATCAAGCTGGCTGGCTGGTGTTCTTCCAGAGGTAGCCAGCAGGTGGCGCTGTGGCAGTGTTTGTCTCAAACCTTCTCTCTCTCTCTCTCTCTCTCTCTCTCTCTCTCTCTCTCTCTCTCTCTCTCTCTCTCTCTCTCTCTCTGCTTCCCTCTCTGTCTCACTGTATTGATTGGCAGATGCAGATGCGAGGCACTGCTCAGCAGAATATCAATGTTGACTTCACAGGAGAGGTAGATTTTTGGCGTGCCTGCCTCATGCTCACTATTGAATTTCTGTGTTCTCCTAAAAAGCCCCACTGCTGCACAGATGCCAGGGCCCACCTCATGTCAAAATGAGCTTCCCCCAGCTTCCTGTCCAAGAAATAGTGATGTTATAATTCAAGCTGAAAAATGAGAGCAAGGGGGGGGGGGTAATTGGTGGAAGTTCTGCATCACACCACTCGGATGCAGTCTGGAAACCTGGCTATAAGTGGCCTTAAACCAGTGTTAGTCATCGTGTGTCATGTTGTTTACTTCTTCTGAGGGAAATGGAGACTCGTTTCTCTGCTGTGAGGAAGTTCAAACCGTCCCTGGTTAGGAATTGTTCAATAATTTGCTCTTTTGATGTCTTTTCACAGCTGGACATTTTATGCAATGAGGAAATCTTGGGGAAGGACCACACTTTGAAATTTGTTGTTGTGACAAGATGGAGATTTAAGGTAACGCATGCTCCAGAAAGATAAATGTTGTGGTTTAATGTTGTGACAGTTTTGACTGATTCACAAGTATTAATGAACAAAATGTTTCTTATCCAACCTTAAAGTAAAAAAGCAAGACTGAGAGCTGTACAGTTGTGTTTTAAGGCTTTGTTTCCATTAATATTTCACCAAGTTAAGCCTGCTGTTTAATTGAACTGCATCATTTGGAAGGCATCCTCACCAACTGACTATCTACTAAGCCCCGCCCCCTTTGGTTACCGTTGCTATGCTTCTCAAATTTTACATTCTAGAACCTCAAGTGTGCAGTTTACAAGGTCAACGGTGTCAAATTTCACACAAGGAATTAATTCATGGTAACTGTTGAAACTATTGCAGCTTTGATTTCAGACGAGCAAATTCTTCATTTAGGCAACTATGGTGTATTTTATCAGCTGTGGCTAGCTAGCTAGCTAGCTAATTAGTGCTAGGTTAATTATCTGTGAGTTGGTTGAAAACAATCTCTGGGGACAGTTTCACAAAGATACTTCAGACTAGTCTGGGGTGTTGGCTCGGTTTTAGACACTTGAGCAAAAATAAATATGGACGTATTTTAAGCCTAAAAAGTTGGCCACATTAGAGCTGTGTTTCCATGGTAACAATCACTGAGACCTGCTGACCAGTGGCACCAAACTACAGAAAAAAACAAGTAAATGTGGCTCATAATTTATTTGTTAACAGTATGGTGGAGAGAGTCATGAAAAGGAAGAGACGAAGAGTCGTTAAGAGACCGCCATAACCTGTTGAAAATATACAGCAGTGAGAACATCGCCAGAAAGAAACTGACCCGAGCCTGACCATGAGTTAGCAGAAGTACTGAGCCCTGCCACATTAAGGAGCCACAGTATGAAAGTAAAGTTGTAATTTACACAGAACTTAAAGCAAATAAGTCCTACTTGAGGTAATCAAGAAGTAGACGGCTGTGTGCAGATGGGTTTAGACGTCTGTCTGAAGTCTGTTGTGAAACCGGCACCTGGTTTACTTTTTAATGTTTCCAGCTGACTCATCATGAAATGAGAAACCAGCACAAGGGTCTTGATCTTACCAGAGCTCCATTCAACATGTGCAGAAATCCAAGGCTTGACAGGCATGCCATGCTTAGGTACCAATGATAAGCTAATTGCTGTTTCAGCAAACAGTCTGTTTAAGGGTTTGATAAAAACTGCTCATACACTGAGGTTGTGTCTTTGTTTTTTCCTTCCAGAAATCCCCCCTCCTGCTCCATTACAGACCCAAGATGGATCTGCTGTAGCTAAAAACGGACAACGGTTGTTTCTTTCTTTTTATTTTTTGAATTTTGGCCCAGTGGCTGCAGACTGTGCCGAAACTTTTTTTATTTATGCAAAGACGATCAATCAACCAACAACACCAAGCAAACGCCCGACGCTAAAAGTCAGCATAAGCCAGCAAATCGGGATCTAACGGGGGCGGGGACGAGTACAACACAAAACTGGCAACCTCCAGCACAGACACTGCAACACTGGTGTGTTTTTAGGAACTAAAACAACCATTTTTTTTGTCCGCTACATCCTAGATATGTGAACAAAACAAAAAAAAAAATGAAAAAGAAAAAAAAAAACAAATGGAGAGAAAGCATATATTTATACTTTTGTACAGAAGAGACACATGGAACCAAGACACTACTGGTGCTCTGTTTACACGCAAACAAGATGTCGGGGATCACGTGACCGTCTTTTTGAGCTCCGTGCAGAATTCATTCTCCTGAGACAATGACTGAGAGGAGGATGTTTTTTATATAAAAAAAAAAGGTGTTTTTTTTTTTTTTCTTCTCTTTTTTCTTTTCACAATACACTCGACACATCTTGGGAGCACAGAAAGTTTATGGAAAAGGTAAAGGTTATATAACAGGCATCAATTTTAAGCTGTTTATCAAGTAAATTGTCTCTGAATCTTTTTTTTTTTTTTTTTTCCATTTCCATTTTGTTGGCTTTGTCTAATTTGCTATTGGGTTATTGATGATTGTTAATTGTGAATAGGCTAAAATTTTTTGTGTAGTAATTTATGTTCTATATACCAATATTGTACATAAAATGTCATTACAGAGAGAGAGAGATTGAAGAGAGTAAGAGAGACTTTAGACTGTTAAAAAAAGAAAAGAAAAAAAACAAAACAGAGAGGATCCCAGAAGTGCTATCTATATGTCCGGAGGTGATAAATTAGGATTTTTAAAGACAGACTCACTATCAGTATCAAAATATATAAATGCATCTTTATGTTGTCTGAGAAAGACACAAAACAAATATATCAGATCCTTTGCCAGTTTGTGCGTATGTGGGGTCTAAGTATGTTACATTGCTCTCATAGCATTACAGCAGATAAGAAAGCTTCAAACTACCCCCCCACCCCCTCCCCATGCTCCTCATCTCACCTGCCTTCTATAGAGTACAGTCTGTTCTTTTTTTATCATTATCAACAAATTCTATCTTACCAAACACTCATGTCCATAAATGCCTGCAAGATATAAAAATGCAATATTTGTGCAGAGAGCTAGTTCTTTTTCTATAGATTTGAATCTGTCGACTTTTCACTCCAATGCAGTCCTCGGTATCCGTCCATGTTTGTGCAGTCTCTCAGCAGCGCCGGGCAGGCAAATGCTGATACACCCACATGTTTACAGCTTTGTAGTTTGAGCTGTTAGCAGATGTTGTTGGCACCCTGCGCCCCGCACACCATGCATTTCCCCTATGCTACGTTTGTTAAAAAAGAAATTACTGCAAACCTCTCCCACAGCTGCAAAAGTAATGACTTTTGTAAATGTAAAAACACAAACACACACACCCATCTGATCAGCCTCAGTAGAACATGTCAGCCGGTTTGATTAAGATGAGTGCCGATTACTGATGTCACAAAGTTGCGTCTCTTGGGTGTGTTTCAGTTACTTCTCACTGCCAGTCGGAGTTGCAAATGTTCAAAAGTTGTGTTCAAGAAAAAACAATGTAAGAACATTTCAGAAAATTATGTGAAAATAGGTTTTTTTTTCTTCTCACAAAAATCAGTATAAAACTTGGAATCTTTTTGCAGAATAGCCAGTGTTCAATACTGTTGACTTCGCAAGACACAGATTTATGAGTCTTTTTAAGAAACAAACTAGCAAATTCAGGTTTCGCACAGGGACTGAGGTTTTTTGAACATTTTGATAATGAAATTCTGAATAAAATGACTAGTGTTTGGTCATTTTGGTGCTTATAAATGTGCGTTTCTAAATCTTGAGGAGGACTGTTCCTCAGGAGCGTGCTGTTCTTTGACTGTGTGACACAGCAAACCAATGTTCTGTCAGACATGAGTAACAAAAAGGTCTTAACTCACAAAGCAAACTGCAAAACTGTCTTCAACCACAACTGGATCCTTAAACGCCATGTCAGACCTCAAGTAGTATTACCTCACTGACCTGTGTGGTCAGTAATTACATGATAATTATTTACCCTTTGCATTGTATCTGCCCACAACAAGCTGTTCTGTCTGTATGTGCACATGCAGGGTTCCTATGCATCCACAGGTTCGAATAGTCTGAAAAATATTGGAATTCTAAAATTGGATAACAAAACAAAAAACTGATGATACACGTACATTTGTTGGAAATTTCTCTTATCAGTCCCTGTGTCGTTCTATTTGCAGTCTTGTATAGTGAATATAGTCATGTCATCCACCGTTGTACCACAGCGATCAGTGTTCGAATCCTCAGTCTTGAGAATTTGGGATGTGAAAATGGAGAAATGTTTAGGAACCCTGCAGCATAAGGACCTATGACTTGTGTATAAAATCAGCATTTTTATAGCCTACAGGTCTGAACCAAACCAGCTCTACCAAAACCCCTCATATCATCTCTGCATGTTTCACTTCTGATGGGAACCTTTTATGTTTCAAGGCCCTTAATCCAGTTACTGATGGAAAGTGTTCATTGTTTTTGGTTTTTGATGCCATTTTGTACCTAAAATCATACAAAGTATTGGTTTAAAAAAAAAAAAGAAAGAAGTGAAGTTCCAGTTCGGTTTTGAGCGATGCCGGTGTACCTGGTGTACCTGCTTGCAGCTCTAGGTGAAAATCTGATTGTAGAAATATAATTTGCAGAACAAGCATTCAACAAAAGTCAGAAATTGGTGAAATGTTTAACTTCAATTTAAAAAATATGACCCTTTAAAAAAAATTATATAAAACCAAAAACAGTGAGCCCTACATGTTTGGTCAGGTCATAGAAGAGTTGTTGTGTCAGTACTTGGTGAAAATCCCTGCAAACATACTGTAATTACTCTGTACTATCATGTCTTTGTAAGAGCAGACTTGGTGTTTTGAAGGCTTACACACAGTTCATTTCATAGAAACAAGGCCAGTGTCAAGTTAATTTCCTCCAGTTGTCAGACATTATGAGGTCCATGTTAAACAGAAAGACTCTGGACTCACTCAGCTGGCATTTTAATGTTATTTTGTCATTGAGATCGTTGACATCTTCATCTTGTCTAAGTGGCGTCACTTCCTGTAAACATTCAGTCTGTTTCTGATAAAATCTCTTAAATGTACTTCAGCTTTTTCCTCGGGTGATTAAGCTGTAAAACACCCATCAAGGTGCTACTGTAATGAGGACTACAAACACAAATATCATCAACACATACACACACTCTGTGTTATGCTGAACACAGCATAGACTGCTTTGTACTGTGTAAAAGGACTGGCATCGAAACAAAGGTTTCATCTGTGCATCTTTATTCCCCTTTTGTTTCACATGGTTCCGTTCACACTGCACCACTGTCCAGGTTCACGTCAGATATTTTTCTCTTCACCACGTTGATCATTGGTACGAAGTCTGAACCAAATTTAAACAGAAACTGAATTTACCTGTGAAAACTGTTGAGACAGAAACAACAATGGAAAGAAGAACAAACAGCTTGTTGGTACAAAACAATGAAGCTCAGGTGCAAAAGTTCAAAGACTCAAACTAAGAGAAAAACTAAGAAAGTCACAAACTGAGTGAAAAAAAAGAGGTCGGCTGCAAAAACTCAAAAGGTATTTTACTTTTTTTATCGTGTTAGAGACAAAACAGGAGCAAACGAGAAAAATGTGCACAAGATTTCAGCTCTGTGGAGTCGATGATGAGCTGCAGCTTTTCTGTTAGCACTAAATGAAAGGAAATCATACTCGTCTTTAGTTAGCAGTTAACATCTACTTTAGTTTTTTTCTGTTACATCACAGTAAACACACAAAATATTTGAGACAGTTTGAATTTCAACACAAAGCAGCTGCAGTGTGAACAAAACCTTTCACTGTAGTTTTTTAGTATTGTTTCAATAACCCTGTGATGTGTGTGATGGAAGAGGGGGGAACCTGATGGAGAGGGTGGGGTTGTCTTTTTCTGGAGGGAGGGTGGCGGGGGGAGGGGCTTTGCCACAGTGACGTCATCAGTGGTCTCCGTCTCTGGTGCTTTCCATGGTGCTAACAACAACAACTTGTTTCTAACTCGAGACTTCTGCAAGAGAGATTCAGAAAAGCACTGTGCTGCAAAGTTCTGTCGCCTTTTTATTAATTTTTTTATGTCCCTGAGTCATTGGGTGTCTTCTCTTGTCAGAGCCGCCTCGCTGTGCAGATAAAGAAGGTGCTTTTTTTATTTTTATTTCTTTTTTCTCCCATCGGCTTTGGTTTACCCACTTGCCTGGGCTTGCTCTGGAGAGCAAACAGAGGGAGTTTTAAATAAGTCATAGACTGTGACAGGTCTAATGCTGTGAAAAAGAAAACTGGTGAGAAATGTAATTTCCTGCCACAAAGAGAAACTCTCACTTATTATAGGCTTCTCCTGTGAGATGTTTGTGCCTCTCTGAGTCAGATTGAGACTTGCTTCAATCTGTAACAGCTAATTGGCCCCTGGAAGTCTAAAACATCCAGATCCATAAAATCAGAAAACAGCTGATTCTTTTTTTAATATTTCTAAAGTTCTCTTGAGCTCTTCTGAGATTTGACCTTCTTACCACCAACGGGTGAATGTTGTCGGTTCCATCTTCCGCCTCCCGTGCACCAGAATGGATCGATGTTCACGCTTTATAGAAGAAAGAAAAGAAAAAAATCAGCACCAACATTGAGACATCAGCGCCGCCACGCTTGACAGCCAAGCTAAGAGGCTTACAGGAGGCTCCACTCTGCCTGGCTGCAGATATGGGGGCCGGTATCGGGCCCCGCGAGGCCAGGATCCGTCAAGAGCTTCACCTCTTGGTGCTGCTCACCTTCTTCTGCTTTGACCTTGAACACCTGTCAGGTCTGTTTGTTATCTCCGTGCGGGATCCGTGTGAAGCTCCCAAGGGTGAGCCCACGTGAAATTTCCATTGGAGGCGGTGTCACGGCTTCACGTGGACTGTCAGTACCAGCAGATTGTGGTTTACCACCGTGATGTGAAAGACGAGTAAACAATTCACTCGGGGGGCCGCTTTGTGCACACACTCTGAGACATCTCAGGAGCCCGCTCTCTGAAGGCAGCAGCATTCATTTGGAGTTTGTTGGCAGCAGAATCGCTCCTGGCAACTTAACATGGCTCCAGTGTGTTTACTCTGCTGTAATAAGTGTCCGCTCTGAGAGTGTGATCGCTTTCCTTTGTTGCCCAGCTCGCTGTCTCCTTCATTTCCGAGTTCTGTGTTGAAGCTCAGTAATCTCACAGACGGGTTGTGTGCGTGTGTGTGTGTGTGTGTGTGTGTGTGTGTGTGCGTGCATGTGAGACCTTGAGGGTCACTCTGACGGCTGCGTGGACTAAAACACACTCCCAAAAAAATTAAATATATAGATTGTTTGGCCAGGTTGGTGCTGCTGCTGCTCGGCACGTACCACGCTCAAGTGCACTGAATCGTCGCGTCGCCATTGGTGGTGCAGTTTGAAGAGAGAATGACTTGACATTTTTGTACAAGTTCATAACGATTCCCATGTAAATCGGGAAATTGGACATTACAGCTCCCCGAACCTCACAGTGGCATGTCCCCATGAGCCATAGCAGATGTCATCAATAAATCTGTCCAGTTTTGTATGATTGTTATTTATTTATGCTGATTAAGTGGCTTCTGCAGTAGTTTCTTGGATAATTACATTTTTGAAGAGATTTGCTCCCTTTTCCTCTCTTTTTTTTTCTTTTTTTTTTGTGAAACCTATACTGGACTCATGCATAAAATGGCTTAAATTATGAATTTGCAATTCAATTCAATTCCCTTTTCTTTTTTTTTTTTCTTTTTTGTATTCTTAGTGTGTTAATGTCTACGCAATGCTCTGTCTATGTATAACAAAACACATAGTTGTGTTTTATTTTTTAGGTCAAGCGCAAAAAAACAACAAAAAAACTACAAAAAACCTAACTGTGTGAATCTGGCAATGTGGTTATTGTATTTGCAAGGAAAATGTGCAATATACGGTTCTCAGATGGTTCCAGGTTTCAGCGTAGAACTCCAATGTTTAATTTTTGTACTGTTTTTCTTTTTTCCAGTCAGTTCCTCAGGTCACTAAATGCCTTCTGGTCCTGAGGGTGACCAGGAAATCTCAGAACATACACTAATGCACCCGAAATACAAAACGACTGGATTTTACTTTAGTCTTGTCTCTCTCTCTTTTCTTTCCTCCCCCTCCTTTTGTTTTTCTTTTTTTGTGACAATTTTCTCTGACTTTGTTTTTTTTTATTTTCAGGTTAACACAGGCACTTATTCAGGTGTCTTTTTCCTTGCCTCATTTTGTATTATTGTTATTTATTGCACATGTAATGAACTGGTTTCCATTGCCACATTTAATTCAAGGAGTTTTGGGTCTAGAATGGGGCTGGAATTTCTTACATACAAAAACTACAGAAGCTTTTGTCAAAACTTAAGTGTGTATTTCATCAATAAATGCCTTTAAAAGTGATTGTGATCATGCACTGAGTCATTTGTTTCTCCTGAAGGTAGAATATATACGTATCGCAATTTCCTTTTACCATCAGCAAGTGAAAGGTCTTGAGTTTTTGTGCATCACTTCCTTTTTGCCAGTGCAAGCATCTGATTCTTTTTCTTTTTTGATTTCATTTCTGTCATTTGGAGTTTTGACCTATGGCTGCAATGCAAGGACAAAAAAAAAAGAAAAAAGCTGTGTATAGTCAAAAGGACCGTTTGTCACTAACGACTGCCTTACAGAAGTGTGGCAGATGTTTAATGTCAGGCAGTCAGTAGCTCGGCCCTCAGGTTTCCATCTGCTCACTCCGCAGCTGCAGATACATTCAGCTGGTGGCCAGTGTGATGCATCCTGGACTTCCTGGTGTTCCTCCCATCCTGTCTGAAGTAAAAGAGAAAAAGACTAATAGCACTGTACCTGCAGTATGAATCCACTAAAGATATACAGTATGTCTAATGTAACTAAGTTCATTTAGTCAAAAATTAGTATTAGTCTTAAGGGTCATGTCCTTTACATTTAATTCTTGAGCAAATTTATAATTATTATATTATATTATATTTTGCTTTTACTGCAGTATAATATTAAATGTAGGACTTTTACTTGTAATGGATTATTTTTCCTTTTTTATTTTCTGTATCACATTACATACAGAAGCAATGATTGGCGGGACTGTGGTTGGTTGCTGTCCAACAAAGACGAAGCATATTTTGGCATGTCCTGCAGAAATGTGACTCTTCCCGCCACGTCCATCACGTGTTCTTTGCTTTAGGACAACAACAAGGTGAATAAACAGCAGCTGCAATTAAAACCCGGCATTTCATTTCTCTGTGAGCATGAAAAAGTTCTGATCTCAGTATCTGAGAGTCGGTTTAGTCTGGTTTTGTTTGACGTGTGATGAGTTTGAAGCTGAGGGTGAACCCTGCCAATCTGTCACTGCAGGCAGATTAAAATAATGCATTATTTTCAAACACCATTTCACACATAACTGGTCTCGAGCGTGACCGTTGCGGCTGCTTTCACAGCTGTTATCAGGTTCGGGCGCTCAGAGCTGGAGCTGATAGATTTCACTACATGACGTCACCATTAGTTGTAGAATACTGAATGAGTTTCTGAATGTACAGAGGACGGACATAGTGTCGTGAAAATAGTGTCAAATTCTGGATTTATGAAGAGTCTAATAATCAGTTTTTTGTCTAGACTTATCATCAACAGGTCCTGGATCAGCACAGGAAACAGTCTCTGAAGCAGCAGCAGTAACAGACCTCACTGTGACACGCGTGAACATTAAACAGAAATGCACATCTGGATGGACGCAGCCTGAGCAGAAATTACAGCAGGATGTGATGCGTTGTTTGTTTTCTCAGGACCATTAGATGGCAGCTATTTCAGTCGGTGCATGTGGGCGGAATGCTCAGATGTGTGAAATGAGAAGAGGAAAAAAAAAAAACACATTATTGACTCATTAACCGAGGCCGTGGTGTGGAGACTGCGTGTTTCTTTTGTTTTCCATCGCGGGGGGTTTTACCACGCGGTGCAGTTATTACACCAGCAGGGACACAAGGAGTCAAAGTCGAGGCAGTTAACCAGGGCGAGACCTTAAAGGTCTGTTTGGATGATGTGATGTTGTGCTTTTCCAACCTCTTTGTTTTATGACTTTCCAGCAGAGCAGTAGATACTTGTGACCTGCTGTAAGAGGCTGAGCAGGGATTTTCCATCTCGTATTGTCTCGTTCTAACTGATTTTAGAAGCTTATAGATATATATCAAACTGTATTTCACAATAAAAGTTGTAAAGATACATGTTTTAAGCAAGAAACTCATTGGTCCCGCCTCATAATGAATATGCTGCTGTAAATATTTGTAGTTTTTTTTCTTTCTTTGACTTTAGTGCAGCTCTGGTTTGTCATGTTCAGTCAGTATGGTAGAACTGAGTCTTTTATTTGCATTGAATTACTCCATCTCATCTCAGATGAAAATATTCTACATTACTACACTATGTTTATCTAATGTTTATAGATACTGGTCACTTTAGCAATTCTGATGATTTTAGTTATCAAATGTGTAAGACGACGTGATGCATTGTTGTAGTTTAAGCCCAACAATAATAAAAAGCACAGAGACTAATACTACATACACATTTCCACATCAGTAATCTCATTTAACTCTGTAAAGTTTGAATGCAGGATTTCTGCTCGGTATAAAAATACTTCTGCACAGTTGGCTGATATCTAAAAAAAACAATTTGAAAACTTCCTCCGCTGCTGCACCAGTAAGTTTTCTCTCTTTAGGACCAACAGCGCTGAAGTTGCCTGCACAGCTTTAAAACTAAATAAAGCAGAAGGACAGCCAGTGCTGTGCAAGTCCATATTCTTAGGGAGAGCCTAATTGGTACAGCTGTCCTTAAACAACCCTCCTCCACTTCATGTGAACATGCTGACAGCTCTGGGGTTACAGCAGATCAGGGGTGTCTGAGCCAGCAACCATGGATGGACAAGATTCTCCTCGTCCTGGGCGACCCAGTCGATGTGGTTCGATGCTGGCAGGACGTAAGTGGAGGGATTGGCGAGTGTCACAGCTTTTTTTTTTTTTTTTCCAGAGCTCCAGAACCCAATTCTCTTGATGTGTGTAGACAGCCATGGGGGGAGTGACAAGGAGGGCGGCCCCGTGCTGCATGATCTCCTCAGTCCTGGTTCGGTTTTGACAGCAGCCTCCCCGTCCCGTCTCCCGTCTACCGTCTCCCCTCCACTGAAACATATCAAAGCCTGATCACTCCAGGCTTCTGTGAATCATTCCAGTGTTTAACCTCGTCAGCTCCGTGAAAGGCGGGATCTCAAAGTTTGGTCATTGCCATTCAATTACAATTAGTTTGAATATTACAGTGAGTATAATAATACAATCTTTCAGCCACTAAATCGAACCTTTAGAATTTGAGAAGATTGCAGCCTCACAGGAATTTTATCTTCCTGTCATCTATAAATTTATTTTCTTCTTATTTCTTTTAATTTACTTTCAGTTCCTGCCCTTCATGGGTTTGCCTATACTGTTGCCTCAGGTTATTACTGCTCTGTGTAACGCGGGGCAGAGAGAGAGGTGGAGAATGGAAAGGTCAATAATTCATTAACCAAGACACACAGATGGCATCACAGAAAAAAACAACATTTTCAGCTCTAGAGAGAAGACACTTTTGGACGCTGAGAAACAAAACTAAAACTAAAACTAAAAAAAAAGAAGGTTTCTTCCATTGCATTCTGCTGCGATATCAAGTCTTTGGTTCCAGTGCTTCAAAAAATAATCAAAGAATTTCCTTATAATTAGAGACTATCATAAACATTTCTGACGATGAAGATATGGATCTGATTATATTAAGGTTCTTGTTTTCATTATCTGAAGATGTTTATGAGCTGCTATACAAAGACAATAAATAAGCCTTTAAAGATAAGTGTGGCAGAATTAGCCACCACTCAAAACTCAGACATCTTTGAAACAATTATCCTTCATTTCAGATAAAAGCAGAGAAAAAACAGGCCTGGAGACAAACCACAGAACGTAACAACTGCCGCTAGAAGACTGAGTCTAAGTCAGCATCGTATGGCAGGCCAGCTTATCATCCCTGGTCTTATACATAGTTTTGTTTTGTTCAACAATAACAAGCGACACAGAAGTTGAATTTACGTTTGATTGTTCAGGTTTCTAAATCAGCGATGTTTCACTTTAACAAAAGAAAAGATGGAGGATTAACCGACCTCCAAACAACACTTCAACGTGTTTATAAACCGAAGTGACAATTTCAGCATCGGTTACCTTTTTATTGTTGTTGTTGACTCCTTTGACTTGTCCTTGTATTTTAAAAGTAGATCTGAGTTTTTCCTGCTGTAATTTCTTCGTGTGAAATTTGACTTTTGTGTGAAAATGGAGGAAGCTGAAAGTGTTTCAGTGAATCTGATAGATGGAAACATGTGAGCAACAACATAAAGGCCAGTTTGGGGGCTGATTAAAGCCAAAAGGAGAAATGTTTGATGTCGTTTGTGTTTGTGTTATTTGTGTTGTTTTGAACAGGTTTGATCATTCAACTCAAACAACTTCAAAACTTATTTGATCTTCTATAATTGCACATTTTTTTTAAGTCCACTTGTTCTTGTTCCAAACTTGCAGATTTTTTTTACAACAAAATGTAAATGTGAAATTAGAATTTGTTTAAATACCTGCATGAAAAGAGGCACATTCATTATCTGGGACAAATGGTTTGTAAAGAAAACTGAAAAGCAAAACAAAAAAAACCCCAACAAACTGTGTGTGATGGTGATTTAAGAACTGCAGAACCAAGATTTGCGGACTCGGCCTTTGTCGGCTGAAATTTAAGACTACAGATGGTGTCAACACTCGTGAACTGGGAATAACAACACTCAGGAGGAGCATCTCCCAAATACCCTGGTATTAACTGTCCCCATGGTAACAGCTGTCAACCCTCCATCCCCTCTTACACACATTCAGATTTACTCACTCACTCACTCACACACATACAAACACACACACACATACTGCAGCGAGGGCACATTCATTGTTGTACCAATTAGCAGCATCACAGAGTCATTCACAGGCGGTAAACTGTGGTGTGAATCTATGTAAACATGACATTAGTCTCAGGGGAGATTCTAGACGATACTTATATACAGCAGCGCTGTTATGACTGGTGGAGAGACTGCACAGGTACTTACTGCTCTTCAAAACCAACCTGTGCCCAGAGAAATGGGTCACTGCAGGTGGCTATTGACTGACCGCAGGATGTATTTTTTTTTGGGGGGGGGGGGTGTTAAGAAAGTCCAACTGAGCACAAATTCCCTGCTTCACACCGACAGTAACACACACACACACACACACACACCTGCAGCAGGTTCACTACTTCGCTAAAGCTACTTGAGCAAGCGGAGGTTTGGAGTTATGGCTCTGCAGATATCTTGTTGGTATCGGATCTGCTCCTGGGGTCAGAAATAATGACGAGGTTGCCAATAGTTTCAACCTTGTGTTCGCCCAGATACAAGAGAAAAAAAACATACTGGAGTCAAGTGTGAGTTCTTGACCTCAGAGGTAGGAGTTTGACAAACAACAAAATGTTCACTCAAGAGCCACTTACTCAATGTTTTGCTGAGCTTTAACTGTATTCCAGTTTTCAGTGGATCCGACCAGTTATCAGTAGACCTTAAGCTAACTATCTATCTGGTTTAACACACTCTCCTTTGTTAGCTTCCTTTCAAGTATCTATGAATAGACGCTAATGTTAGCTTGTTTACTTATGCCTAATCATCCATCTATTCATCAACGACATAATACAGGGAAACAGTGCAGCATGTAAATGCAACAGAATCAATAAATATCTGAAGCTAATCCCTTGTTCGAGACACGAACAGAAGCAGCAGACAGTTCCTGAAAATAACTTCATGGATCCAGTATGTGACAAAAAATGGCAGGTGGCATAAACCCAGCTTCAAAACATTTGATTGGCTACAAAGTGTTTTTCCACATTTGGTGTTTGAAAGTAGAAATGTGTTGTCACCAGCTGCGCATCGCATCTAGTAAAAAGCTATAGTTCTGGGATTTCTCTCTTTGACCTTTGTGTAACCTCTCTGTGCCAAGTAACCTCTAGTCTATCGTTGCCCCTGGAGACAGATAGGATGCACGTGCACATGCACGCGTGCACACACACTGCTCCTGAGATTTAAACAGACTCAGTTTTTGTCTGAATCGGCTCATTAACTCTGCTCACTGCTGGCAGTCTGCTGTGTTATTCTGCTGCAGACTACAGTGACAGCTAACACTAGTTTTGTCAAGTTAGTCAACATCTCATGTACACAGGTTCTTAAAACCTCTAAGAAGCAGATTGAATCACGCTTTCATCCCTGTCTCATTATATAAATTTACTACAGTCTGTGTGTATTTAAGTCTTTGGTCTTCAGCATCTTTATTTCTCTCTTTACCATTTGTTTGAATGGCTTGTGAGCTGAAGAGTGATGCATCAAGTTTCCTCTCATTTCTTTGAACAGAGACATAAACATACAAAAACAAGTAATAGGCTGACAAAAGCAAAACACTGATAAATGTGCTTGTCTGCTGTCTCACCCACCACTCCCAGTCATTGTGCTAAACTGCTTAAATACATTACTGCATGTACTGAAATGAAGTTGATGGTTGAGGGTGAGTTCTTGGGAGGAGACTGACTTTCTGTTTCCCACCGAACAACACAGCCACTTCCTTTCAACTCCATAATCCTCCCTCAGGCCGCTTCCTCAGGTTGTTCATACGAAGGTAAAGACATCAATACAGAAAAAAAAAAAAAAAATTAGCTTCTCCACTTCCTCTATTGATTGTGTGATCTTAACAACTCCTCATCGATCTGTCTCTCACTGACCTCATCTGATCTGCTCTTCCACACCTTCGTTTTAAACTAATTAAACTCACGGGCTCCAGTGGTTCCCAAAAAAAAAAAAAAAGGTAATGTATTTGAGGGTCTGAGACTAATTGAATGTTTAGTTTGTTGATGGGTAAATTTTTTCAGCTCCAGCGAGAGTTTAGAAACGATCAGCTTTACAGACTGGGTTCCCTAGATTTGTAAGGAGCAGAGATTTAGAACTGATCAAGTCCAACTCTGACTAATTGAAACTAAAAAAGTCAGTTCCCAAATCCTCAGTGAATCTCCTCCACCCACACACACACACACACTCTTAAATTCAAATGGACTCCTCTTGCTGGTCTGCAGGAAGGGTTTAAGCATTAGCATTTTGCATTTCAGCTACTGTGTGAAAGTGTGGATTTATTTTCCATTTGGATCAGAACACCTCACTTGGGTGGATATTTATAGATATTTTCGCTCAGCAAATATAAAATAAACATTTATTTAAACATATTTACAGAGGGACATTAATGCTCTTTCCTCCCTCAGGAGCTTCTTCCAGCAGCAGGAGGCTGTGGTTGTGGTTGTACTGGGCAGCTGCCAGTGAATTATGATGGTGCTGAAGTACACTGTGTTTGCTCATCATGCAAAACACTAAAAATAAAAAGTAATGATTGAACCCTTGTAGATTAATGCACAGCTGCTTCCTCAGGTTTATTAATCTCTCTGCTGTGGCGAGTCAAGATTTCAAACTATTTCCTCTGGAAGGCAAGTCGAAGCAATTTTCTCCACACTACAATTTAGAGAGTGAGATGCACAAACAATCTGAGCTGAAGTGGGGAAGAAAACAAAGAAACTTGCTCTCGCTGTGATTTCGAGAACGCACACTGAAATATTTCCCTCTCTTTCGGTTCAGAGTAGAACAAGAGCCTGTAATAACCAGGAGCATTTATTTACTTTCTCTCCAGGCCCCCCACCGGCATCGAAATCACCCGAGGCTCCATTAAGCTGCCGTAGCTGCCCGTGGGATTTTTCAAAAATCTAAAGAAGTCACAGCACCTCAGATGGATGGACTGTGTGGTCCTGTGGCGTTTAATACGAGCAAGGCACGATCCATTCCACAGACACACCCACTCATTAGACATCAACAGAGCTTCCATTCAATAACATTGTGTTTGTTCTGCTTATAAGGAAGACATTACATTGGGTTTTTAGATAGAAACACAGCCTTGCGACCCAAAGGTTGTTGGTTCAATCCTCCCAGATCGAGAGGGTGAAATTAGTTGTGACTGTAAACACTGGTGACACTGGGCGGCTTCTAAGGGCTCACAATTCTAAACCCTTCAGCTTCAGCAAATAAATGGCATGAGTTTTTTTTATTTTCATTGAAAGACACATTTAAAACTGCATTAACTGACTTTTTGGCCGCACAGAAAGGTGTTGACACAACGTTGACATATTGTCATCCAGTATATCATCATGTTTACTTGTGGTTCTAAATGAATGTGCCAGTATTACGCTGTAGGTTTAGTTAAATAACAACTAACCAACCAACAAACCAAACCAACGTCCATGACGGAGGCGAACCTCCTGCTTTGCCTCAGCTGGTTCGATTACAATCATGGCCTGTACAACTTTTGTTGATAGTTTTGTTGATATGGCTAATATGTTAGCAAACACTTACCAATCCAGCAAACATCAGTAACATTATTTCATTTGGAAGTGTACTTCTGTGATGAATTTAAGTCCAATATTCACTCTCCTTTTAGCTCTGGTTTGGTCCCCACCAGCTCCTCAGTAGAAACATCTGGCTCTATAGCAGCTTAATGCTCTGCTGTCTGCCGATTAGATCTTAGGGTTTATGACAATATAAACCAAAAGTATGAACTGAAAAAAAAAATACAAAGACGTTCAACAGAACTCAGACTGAAAACTAGATCTTTCACTACAGAGACACCTTTCACATGACAGTCATTTGATCCATCGTAGAAATGTTTTTGCGACATTTAATAATGTAATCCTTCCTCTACCAAAGTGACTTCAAAGTGAAATCTACATAATTCTGCAAATAATAATATTTTGGTCATGTTACCTTCTAAAAACAGTTGTCAAGTGCAGCCATAGTTCAGATAGTTTTCAAACATTTTCAACACTATTTTTATAAATGGTGATGAAAAGAAGTTTCCCCACTCAGGACCATTGTGCTGTTTTTCAAAGAGGAAAAACAGCCATTAAACATGTCATACTCCCGATATAACCAGAACAGAATTTCATGTAATGTCACATTCAGATAAGATCCTTTCATGCTAAAATATGTTTCTAGAAATAACCACCCAATTAAAAGGTTTATTTAAGGTGGAATTTGATTAAAGCATTTTATAAATGTGGCCCCAGGAGTGAATGTCTAAATACAAGTGTGGAAAAAGAGTAAAAACTAAAAATACAACAGCCTGCCCTGTGAAAAAGGAAAAAAAAAGAAGAGCTTCTGTCTGTTCTTGTGTAACAGTTTCATCAGAGCGGGAACCCAGATGCAGAGCTGCACACAGAGGCAGATGGATGTTCCACAGCTTTATCCTCAGATGGAGGCATTTTAGCACAACTGGGCTCTGGGGAGCAACTTAAAAACCTCACTGCCATGTCACAGACTGAACCAAGAAAAAAACCCCAAAAAACAGAAGCATCAAGAGAAACAACTGCTTTCTGTCTTAAATTACCAAAGAGTCACAGAGTCAAACTGGGGAACCAACAGGGAGAACACAGGTGCAAACGATGAGCCTCATCAACACAGGTGAAACCACTTGTCTCGATTAACCCAGAATCAAACCGGGGGGGGGGGGGGGGGGGGGGGGGTTTAATCTCCTATGTTTAATGACTCAATGATCCCGTGTTCAAATACAAAGAAAAAACATGTTTTTGTCTGACATATTTTTATTTTATTTCAAGTTTTTGTTTTCCGGCCTGTGTACGACCTCCCTGACTGACAGCACAGATGTTTTCTGTATCAACGCACCCACTCTCTGTGTGTGTGTGTGTGTGTGTGTGTGTGTGTGTGTGTGTGTGTGTGTGTGTGTCTCTGTTTGACAACTCAGACTGATTTCTTAACTCTCAGGCAGCTTCAGTGAATTCTTGTATTTACCTCCGCACTTTCTCATTTGTGCTCCATTGTCTCTGAATATAATGAGGTGGAGTCATTGAACACGACTCGTGACTGCAATGCTCCGTTGAACCATTTCATACATCTTTGCCTCTATTTGTGGCACATACGCTGCCGTTCAGTGTCAGTTTGCCTTCGTTCACTTCATGCATTTCAGCAGGGACAGGGACTGGTGGAAACAGAATAAACCAGTGATTCCTTATCATTCTAAAACCTTCGCATCACTTCATAGAGCTTCTTTTTATTCATGGCAGTTACACAAATCAATTCTGAGAGATGACTGTGCGTATTAATGGCTGTGCACAACAACACAGGTGTTTTCAGTCGAGGGTGATTAGACCTCGGCTCAGGCTGGAGGCTGGTGGAGTTATTGCCGCATTCACGTCAGATTGTTTTCCGAGAAATTCTGAGAAGTCCGGTGGGTAAAAATGTGTTAATTTTGATAAGTAGATATCTGAAATTTCTAACTCAGACCATGTGTTGCACTTTAAATTAACTACAGACATGTCAACGGATTGTTGTCAAAATGGCTGCAAATGCACCACTTCTGGCAGTTATGACACAATAACATCAAATATCAACACTAATAAATCAAATCAGCTAATTTCGTCAGAGCTATACACTGTTTGAGTAAGAACAAGGTTAAAACTATCATCTTAGAATAATAATAATAATTATTATTATTATAATAATAATAATAATTATTATTATTATTATAATAATAATAATAATAAAAGTCGGTAAACAGGATATTTCTCCTTCTTCCCAATCAGCTGACATTTTGTGACTGCAGCATAAGGAGGAAATGTTAATTGCTTATTTGTTTAATTTGATGATTGAAAATGTAATACACATATAAAACTCTAATGAATGAAAAAAAATCTTCTATTGTTTATATGTAATAAAATAGGAGAACAACCAAAAGAATCTTGGGCTTCCACACCCATTCTTCCTTATCTCTCCTCAGCTCGAGACATGCTGCCTTCTGTCTACACATGCAACTGCTTAAGGTGTTCAATAACTTGTCGTCTTATAGGCTACTGATTAAGTGATAGCTGTACTTTAAAGAAACCTGACCTTTAAGCAATTACCCCAATTAGCCAAAATGTCACCGAAGTCCTCAGGAAATGCATCACATTACACAGATGTTCTTCAGGGACTGATGGGTTTGGATGGATTTATTTTCTTTCCATGCAGGAATGCAGCTTCTCTTTTCTTTCCATAGAAAGACTCAAGAGAAACGCAGGAAGCTGCAGTAGAGTATTTACTGCCAAGACTGGGGCAGGAAATGGATTATAATTGGAGAGTACTCTCAGCAGAGAGGAACGGCAGCCCAGTTGTCATCAGATCAGTTTCATTCATTTGCACCTGTGAGCATTCAGAGCCTCTAAAATGGGAGATAAAGTTAATTGGTTTCATTCCGGGACATGTACAGTGAATTCACACATGCATACTGAGCATATTAACCGATTGTGATAGAATCGGATGCTGTGGATCATTTACGTGTTCAGGCTGGGACAACATGACTTGTAGTCCATGATGCCCAGACATTAAGGTCAAGGTTAAATTTAGGCAACTAAAACTGCTTAGGTTCGGAAGAGATAAACCATTAGACGAAACTAATGGGATGTTGGTTGTGTTGCACAACGAATTCAGACAAAACACAATGTGAACTTTTTTACTGTAGTTGAACAAAGTTGACTGCTGAATGCCGCTTCTAAAATCTGCTTCATGTTGAGTCTGAACACACCCATTTACACTAGAACGTCAGACTGTGAAATTCATTCGTTCTTGAAAAATAGGTGGTGCTGGAAGCTCGAAAATTGGATCTTGTGACCCCAGCTAATGAGATGGCTTCCTCCATTTTAGACTCTCTGGTTCTGTCGAAGGACGCAACTACAGAGACAGTTTGCAACTACTCTTTTGTGTGACAGATTTACGGGTAAGGTAATTTAACTTTTGCTGAAATGAATTGATGTTGGTATGAAACTTTGCTTTTAATGCTGGTGTGAGACTTTCTGTGGAGACTAAACAACATAACGCCACTTCAACCTTTGCTGTCGAAGGAGGATAGTTAATGCTGCATTCACGCTATGTTGACAAAATAGGATGAAGAAGAAGAAGACTAAGAAGAAGAAGAAGACGAAGAGGAAGAAGACGAAGAAGAAGAAAAAAACGTATTCGAAATGGTAGTGTTCATTGATTATTCCAAGGTGGTTAGCCCTAGTGCAAGTATTTACACTTGTAGCATAAATTAGCTTGTTGCGCTATGTACTTGTAGCAGTTTGTCACACGAGATACAAAAACAAAACAAAAAAACAAACAAAGGAGTTGTAACTACTAGCAGTGATGGTTTTGGAGACATTTTACCAGCAGGTTGTTGGTTTGTTTCTTGCTGACATGAACTTTCTTTTCACCAAGTGGGAAATAGTGCAGCTGGTCATTTATGGTTTAAATGATAAGATGATAAGACTGGTCACAGGGATGTCATGCAGTCCCCATGGAAAAAGCATAGACGTTGCTTTACTCTTACAGAGGGAGTTAAATAAAAGTGGATTGTGCTACACAGCTAATACAATAGCTTCCTCCATTTTGTTTCGTTTGAAGACAGTACTGATGACAACACCTGTCTCCTTTGTCCTGCCAGGTGTTTAAGATCTAAAGCAGAAATCCAGTTGTTTTAGATCCTTTGTTCCTGCAGCATCCACCTGAACTCAAACCTTTTAACTTTTTTTTTTTAACATTCTCTTCAGTCATCATGAGTATACCTTTTTCTCAGGTTTCACAATTATCACAAATGTAAAGAAACCTTTTTACAGTCTCAAAATGTGCTCTGTGACTCATTTGACCTCTGCCTTTGCATCAAAACAACACCGACAGGAAATGAACTGCAGCTCCATTGTTATCAATGGGATGCATTCATTGGCACCTGTGAAGATCTCAGTGTTGTACTGCATGTTTACCCACACACACAGCAATAAACAAGCCTTAATCAGACAGTTTCAAATTGATTATGTCTTCAGTCTGGCTAGGGATTAATAAAAAATATATACAGGAACTTCTTCTGTTCTCACACCTGCACACATACTGTAGCTGGAGTTTTGTGTATTCAGATATTTGTGGAGAGTTTTTAATGTTACATAAAGGCAGGCAGGTGATGGCATATGATCAAGTTGTCACTTGGATTAAAAGTAAAATTAAAAGATGGATGAGAGTTAAAAGGAAATTCCATTGAATGTCGACTTTGATGTATTTGAATGATAGAAAGACGCCCACACTGAGACTCTTAATGTAATTATATGCAGATAGGTTTTCAGATTTGTGGAGCGCTGATGTGAATGCCATTTTTCATTGTATGAATATCACTCTAATGCTGAGACACTTGAAATTCTATATATAATAGTATTATATATATATATAATGGGGGTTATAATATCATGAGTTCTGAACTTTGGAGTTTTTAGCTGAGAGCTAATTTTCATGACATCCTGAGATGTTTACCGTAGACCCTCCAGCAAAGAAATGGTAGATGACACTGCATCTGAAACTCCCGGTATGTTGAATGAAGCTTTCAGCTGCTTTTGGCTCTGCATGTCGTTTCAGAGTTATCATTGCAAAGACAGAATAAAGCCTGTTTACTTGAGGCACCCGATCGTGTAGTTGCATAGCAACCACTTGGAAAGGAATGGAAAATGAGTTGACCTGTGCATCGTGGGCCTCCAACCAGCAGTCAACAACTCCCACAAATCCATTGGTTATGTACGTGGAGTTAGGACAACACTGAAAGACGTTCGGTAGGTTGCTACATGAAATTAGTCTGGAGAGAATGGAACTCCTGTAAAATATGATGGAACTTTATTGATCCTTGTGGATAAACGTATGTCAGTTCAGTAGCAAAAGTTAAGTCCATGCACAGGATATAAAAATGTTTCCCAAACAGAATAAATGATAAAAATACAACCACCAGTGCAATAAGGTGGGGTTGTGTTAACATGCTGCTGATAATTTCAATGCATGTTGAATTCTCTGAAAGCTGAAGTGAGGAAAAGAAATTATATTACTTATTGATATCGACTGATATCGACAGGCTGCTAATAAATTCTGCCTCATTCTCTTCAATCATGACTCTAACTCTGAACCTAATAATCTATACCCTCAAGTATTTGAGTGGTTCATGTTGTTGAGGGTGGTGCACAAAGGGAGTCAGCGACATCGACAACAACAACAACAACAGAGCAAAACAGCAAAGAAAAGGGAAATGGTGAAGCAAATTCAAACCTGCGTTGACCTCAATAATAGCAGGATGACAAGATCTTTGTTACAGTAATATACACTGTAGATATGTTAATGTGAACCTGTCCCCCCTCCAAAAGCAAGGTTGCAGTTTGTCTCTGCATATAATCATCAAAACTCTTTCATCCCGACTGAATGAGTTTGACCTGCTGAGGCGGCGAGGTAGGTAAAAAAACACACCCAGAATTTTCTACTTGACTGATTTGGCGTAATGTATTACTGTAATTATCTCATCCACGTCTCCTCTCAGAACGGATCACTGCTCAGATTCATCTAATGCAACACTTAGAGCCGACTGACACTGAGATGTACAGTAACGAAAACAGACAATTAAACTGTTCTCAGGACCAGAATAGGACTTCTATCTGCAACTTTCCTGACATGAGTTTTTTCTAACCTGTGTTTTAAATCCTCATCTGTGTGTTTACCTCTTTGCTTTTGGAGTTTAGATCTACAAAAACAAATGTAACGGGCCATGATTTTCTGCCATGAGTCACGTAGGTGTCCTCCAGTGGTGGCATAAAAAAAAAAAAACCTTGCGTCAGACACTAATGCACAAGGTTTTTCTACAAACACGTCAGAATTATATGAAACATCAAATAAGGCTGCTACATGTTTCATATTTTTGGTATTGTTTATTTTTGGTAATCTATATGAAAAGAGAAAACAATGTAAAGGTATAATATACACAAAGATACAGTACACAAACAGAGTTAAGCAATACAGCAAAACTGTATATACTGTGTGACTGTCTAAATATATTAAAAAAACGTCATAATATAATAAGGCACCAAAAAGGCCAAAAAATGTCATAGTATAGTAAGACATCAAAAATATATATAAAAAAATGTCTTATTATAGTAAGGCATCAAAAATGTCAATAAAGGTCATAGTATAGTAAGACATCAAAAGTGTCATAAAAACATCATGTATAGTAATGCATAAAAAATGTCATAAAATGTCATAGTACATTAAGGGACCAAACATTTCATATAAATGTCATAGTATAGACATTATCATATAGTAAAGCATAAAAATATCATAGTATAGTAAGGCACCAAAAATGTGATAAAAATGTGATAGTATAGTAAGGCATCAAAAATGTCAAAAAACACCACAAAAACATCATAACATAGTAAGACATCAGAAATGTCATAAAAATGTCATATCATAGTAAGACATCAAAAATATCATAAAAATATCATAGTATAGTAAGGCACCAAAAATGTGGTAAAAATGTGATAGTATAGTAAGACATCAAAAATGTCATAAAAATGTCATATCATTGTAAGACATCAAAAATATCATGAAAATGTCATAGTAAAGTAAGGCACAAAAAATGTCAGAAAAACATCATATTAAAGTAAAGCACCAAAAATGTCATAAAAACGTTATATAAAACTAAAGCACCAAAAATGTCATAAAAATGTCATACTATAGTAAGACATCAGAGATTTCATAAAAGCGTCATAGTAAAGTAAGGCATCAAAAATGTTAAATAACGTCATAATATAGTTAGACATCTAAAATGTTTTTTATGACATTTTAGATGTCTAACTATATTATGACGTTATTTAACATTTAGCATAGTATAGATGTTCACAGATAAGAAGGCATCAGAAATGTCAAAAAACATCATAGTATAGTAAGACATAAAAAATGTCATAAAAATGTCATATTATAGTAAGACATCTAAAATATCATGAAAATGTCACAGTAAAGTAAGGCACCAAAAATGTCATTAAAAAGTCATAGTATAGCAAGGTATCAGAGATTTCATAAAAATGTCATATTTATAGTAAGGCATAAAAAATATCAAAAAACGTTATGGTATAGCAAGACATAAAAAATGTCATTAAAAATTCATAGTATAGTAAGGCATTAAAAAATGCCACAAAAATGTCATATAATAGTAAGACCTCAAAAAAATCATAAAAAACGTCATAGTATAGTAGGACATCAGACGTTTGATAAAAAGATATAAAAGGTATAAATGGTATAAAAAGGTTTTTAAGGTATAAAAATGTCAACAAAAAACATCACAAAAACATCATAACATATTAATACTTCAAAAACATCATGGAAATGTCATAGTATAATATGACACCAAAAACGTCATAAAAACATCATTGTAAAGTAAGGCATCAAAAATGTCACTAAAAAAGTCATAATATAGTCAGACATCTAAAATTTCATAAAAATGTCATACTATAGTAAGACCTAAAAAAATGTCATAAAGATGTCATAGTAAAGTAAGGCACCAAAAAAGTCAAAAGATGTCATAGTATAGTAAGACAAACTTGTGATATATCATGGATTAGTATGCTAAAATATCCTTGATATCATGCTATACCATGAGCTTGTGATGTAGAAGTTTTGTGGTACAATGGTCAGGACTACTGCCTAACACTGACAAGGTCATGGGTTCAATCCCTGTTTTGGGGCTTTACTGTCCTATGATGCTTTTTGGCATTTTTATGCCTTACTGCATACTATACTATGACGTTTTTTGACATTTTCACGCAATAGTACACAATGAAGTTTTTTTGCATTTTTATGCCTTACTATACTGTGACGTTTTATGCCATACTATACTATGATGTTTTTTGCCATTTTTATGACTTAATATACTATGACATTTTTTGAAATTTTATGCCATACTATACTATGACATTTTTTGCCATTTTTATGCTTACTATAATATGTATTTTTTTGGCATTTTTATGCCTTACTATACTGTGACGTTTTGTGCCTGACTATACTATGACGTTTTTTTGTCATTTTTATGCCTTAATATACTATGACATTTTTTTTAAATTTTATGCCATACTATACTATGACGTTTTTTGAAATTTTATGCCATACTATACTATGACATTTTTTGCCATTTTTATGCCATACAATACTATGACGTTTTTTGTCATTTTTATGCCTTAATATACTATGACATTTTTTTTAAATTTTATGCCATACTATACTATGACGTTTTTTGAAATTTTATGCCATACTATACTATGACATTTTTTGGCATTTTTATGCCTCATTATACTATGATGTTTTTTTGAAATTTTATGCCATACAATACTATGACGTTTTTTGACATTTTTATGCTCTACTATAATATGTTTTTTTTGGGGATTTGTTTGCCTGTGACGTTTTGTGCCTGACTATACTGTGACGTTTTTTGCCATTTTATGCCTTATTATACTATGACGTTTTTTGAAATTTTATGCTGTACTATAATATGTATTTTTTTGGCATTTTTATGCCTCACTATACTGTGTATTTTTTTGGCATTTTTATGCCTTACTATACTGTGACGTTTTGTGCCTGACTATACTATGACGTTTTTTTGTCATTTTTATGCCTTAGTATACTATGACTTTTTTTTGAATTTTTATGCCTTACTATACTATGACGTTTTTTGCCATTTTTATGCTCTACTAGAATATGACTTTTTTTTGCATTTTTATGCCTTACTATACTGTGACGTTTTATGATATTTCACGGAGTAGTATACTGATATTTTATATACCTTGATATACAAGGAGTTAATAATCCAGCAGCATGGTGGTACAATGGTTAGGACTATAACCTCACACTGAGAAGGGCAAGGATTCAAAACCTGTTTTCAGGCACTCATATACTGTGACATTTTTTGCGCCATCCTATACTATGATGTTTTTTGATATTTATATGTCTTACTATACAATTATGTTTTCATGACATTTTATGCCTAATGGACAATCTTTTGTGATATATCATGGATTAGTATGCTAAAATATCCTTGATAACATGCTATACATTGAGCTTGTGATGTAGAAGTATTGTGGTACAATGGTCAGGACTACTGCCTAACACTGACAAGGTCATGGGTTCAATCCCTGTTTTGGGGCTATACTGTCCTATGATGCTTTTTGGCATTTTTATGGCATACTATACTATGACGTTTTTTGACATTTTCACGCAATAGTACACAAGGAAGTTTTTTGCCATTTTTATGCCTTACTATACTGTGGCATTTTATGCCATACTATACTATGATGTTTTTTGCCATTTTTATGACTTAATATACTATGATGTTTTTTTGAAATTTTATGCCATACAATACTATGACGTTTTTTGACATTTTTATGCTCTACT
>NW_019525492.1:0-1666 GCF_002814215.2 Seriola lalandi dorsalis
AAAATTAAAAAAACGTCATAGTATATTAAGGCATAAAAATGGAAGAAAAATGTCACAGTATAGTATGGCATAACGTCATCGTATAGTATGGCATAAAAATGAAAAAACGTCATAGTATAGTATGGCATAAAAATGAAAAAAACGTCAGTTTAGTATGGCATAAAATAAAAAATAAAAAAACGTCATAGTATAGTAAGGCATTAAAATGAAAAAAAATGTCATAGTATAGTAAGGCATAAAAATGAAAAAAAATGTCATAGTATAGTATGGCATAAAACGTCATAGTATAGTATGGCATAAAACGTCATAGTTTAGTATGGCATAAAAATGAAAAAAAACATCATAGTATAGTATGGCATAAAAATGAAAAAAACGTCATAGTATAGTAAGGCATAAAAATGAGAAAAAAACGTCATAGTATAGTATGGCATAAAAATGAAAAAAACGTCATAGTATAGTATGGCATAAAAATAAAAATAAAAAAACATCATAGTATAGTATGGCATAAAACGTCATAGTATAGTATGGCATAAAAATGAAAAAAAAACGTCATAGTATAGTATGGCATAAAAATAAAAAAAAACGTCATAGTATAGTATGGCTTAAAAATGAAAAAAAATGTCATAGTATAGTATGGCATAAAACGTCATAGTATAGTATGGCATAAAAATGAAAAAAAAACGTCATAGTATAGTATGGCATAAAAATGAAAAAAAAACGTCATAGTATAGTATGGCATAAAAATAAAAATAAAAAAACGTCATAGTATAGTATGGCATAAAAATGAAAAAAAAACGTCATAGTATAGTATGGCATAAAAATAAAAAAAAAACCTCATATTATAGTATGGCATAAAAATGAAAAAAAATGTCATAGTATAGTATGGCATAAAACGTCATAGTATAGTATGGCATAAAAATTAAAAAAAAAACGTCATAGTATAGTATGGCATAAAAATGAAAAAAACGTCATAGTATAGTATGGCATAAAAATGAAATAAACGTCATAGTATAGTATGGCATAAAAATGAAAAAAAATTTCATAGTATGGCATAAAAATGAAAAAAACGTCATAGTACGGCATAAAAATGAAAAAAAAAACGTCATAGTATAGTATGGCATAAAACATCATAGTATAGTATGGCATAAAACGTCATAGTTTAGTATGGTATAAAAATGAAAAAAAACGTCATAGTATAGTATGGCTTAAAAATGAAAAAAAATGTCATAGTATTGTATGGCATAAAACGTCATAGTATAGTATGGCATAAAAATGAAAAAAAAACGTCATAGTATAGTATGGCTCAAAAATAAAAAAAAATGTCATAGAATGGCCTAAAACGTCATAGTTTAGTAAGGCATAAAAATGAAAAAAACGTCATAGCGTTCTAAGGCATAGAATGTCATAAAAATGTCATAACATAATAAGGCATATAAACATCAAAAAACACCATACTATAATAAGGTGTAAAAATGTCATTGTAATAAGGCATAAAAATGCCAATAAACATCAATATATATATTAAGGCATAAAATGTGTCATAGTATGATAAGGTAAAAAAACTTCAAAAAATGTCACAGAAATAAAACCACCTTTGTGTTTGTGTTTCAGGTGACTCCAGATCAGTGGAAGATGATGGAAGCGATGATCAGAAGCACTAAAGGAT
>NW_019525492.1:1686-2915 GCF_002814215.2 Seriola lalandi dorsalis
ACGTCATAGTATAGTATGGAATAAAAATGAAAAAAACATCATAGTATAGTATGGCATAAAAATTAAAAAAAATTTCATAGTATAGTCTTGCATAAAATGAAAAAAACATCATAGTATAGTATGCCATAAAAATGAAAAAAACGTCATAGTATAGTATGGCATAAAAATGAAAAAAACGTCATAGTATAGTATGGCATAAAACGTCATAGTATAGTATGGCATAAAAATGCAAAAAAAACATCACAGTATAGTATGGCATAAAAATGCAAAAAAACATCACAGTATAGTATGGCATAAAAATGAAAAAAAACATCATAGTATAGTATGGCATAAAAATGCAAAAAAAACATCATAGTATAGTATGGCATAAAACGTAATAGTATAGTATGGCATAAAACGTCATAGTATAGTATGGCATAAAACGTCATAGTATAGTATGGCATAAAAATGCAAAAAAAAGTCATAGTATATTATGGCATAAAAATGAAAAAAAACGTCATAGTATAGTATGGCATAAAAATGCAAAAAAAAGTCATAGTATATTATGGCATAAAAATGAAAAAAATGTCATAGTATAGTATGGCATAAAAATGAAAAAAAAACGTAAAAGTATTGTAATGCATAAAACGTCATAGTATAGTATGGCATAAAAATGAAAAAAAAACGTCATAGTATAGTATGGCATAAAAATGAAAAAAAAGTCATAGTATAGTATTGCATAAAAAAGAAAAAAATGTCATAGTATAGTATGGCATGGTATGTGTGTCTTTTTCTCTTCTTTCTCTCTTCTCCTTTTTATTTGTATTTGTCCTGTGCTTATCCACTGTGATGGTTATGTACTGGCTGTTTGAAAAAGTAATAAAGAGTGTTTAAAAAAAAAAAAGTCATAGTTTACTATGGTATAAATTATCATGAAAACATCAAAAAACGTCATAGTATAGTAAGGCATGAAAAATGTCAGTACAGTAAGGCATAAAAGGGTCATAGTATAATAAGGCATAAAATCTCATGAAAAATTCATAGTAGTGTAAGGCATTAAAACATCAAAAAACGTCATAGAAGAGTAAGGCATAAAATGTTATAAAAACGTCATAGTATAGTGTGGAATAAAAATGAAAAAAAACGTCATAATATAGTATGGCATAAAAGTGAAAAAAAAACAGTATAGTAAGGCATAAAAATATTTTAAAAGAAGTCATAGTATAGTATGGCATAAAAATGCAAAAAAA
>NW_019525492.1:2935-40256 GCF_002814215.2 Seriola lalandi dorsalis
AAAAAAACGTCAGTTTAGTATGGCATAAAATAAAAAATAAAAAAACGTCATAGTATAGTATGGCATAAAAATTTAAAAAAAAACATCACAGTATAGTATGGCATAAAAATGAAAAAAAATGTCATAGTATAGTATGGCATAAAACGTCATAGTATAGTATGGCATAAAAATGAAAAAAACGTCATAGTATAGTATGGCATAAAAATTAAAAAAAAAACATCACAGTATAGTATGGCATAAAAATTTAAAAAAATGTCACAGTATAGTATGGCATAAAACGTCATAGTATAGTAAGGCATAAAAATGAAAAAAACGTCATAGTATGGCAAAAATTAAAAAAACGTCATAGTATAGTAAGGCATAAAAATGCAAAAAAAACATCATAGTATAGTATGGCATAAAAATGCAAAAAAACGTCATAGTATAGTATGGCATAAAAATGAAAAAAAATGTCATAGTATAGTATGGCATAAAACGTCATAGTATAGTATGGCATAAAACGTCATAGCATAGTATTGCATAAAAATTAAAAAAACGTCATAGTATAGTATGGCATAAAAATGAAAAAAAATGTGATAGTATAGTAAGGCATAAAAATGGAAAAAAAACGTCAGTTTAGTATGGCATAAAATTTAAAAAAAAACGTCATACTATAGTATGGCATAAAAATTTAAAAAAAAACATCACAGTATAGTATGGCATAAAAATTTTAAAAAATGTCACAGCATAGTATGGGATAAAAATGCAAAAAAAACGTCATATTATAGTATGGTATAAAAATTAAAAAAAATGTCACAGTATAGTATGGCATAAAACGTCATAGTATAGTAAGGCATAAAAATGAAAAAAAACGTCATAGTATAGTATGGCATAAAAATGAAAAAAACACATCATAGTATAGTATGGCATAAAAATGAAAAAAAATGTCATAGTATAGTATGGCATAAAACGTCATAGTATAGTATGGTATAAAAATTAAAAAAAATGTCACAGTATAGTATGGCATAAAACGTCATAGTATAGTAAGGCATAAAAATGAAAAAAACGTCATAGTATAGTATGGCATAAAAATGAAAAAAACGTCATAGTATAGTAAGGCATAAAAATGAAAAAAACGTCATAGTATAGTATGGCATAAAAATGAAAAAAACGTCATAGTATAGTAAGGCATAAAAATGAAAAAAACGTCATAGTATAGTATGGCATAAAAATTAAAAAAAATGTCTCAGTATAGTATGGCATAAAACGTCATAGTATAGTAAGGCATAAAAATGAAAAAAAACGTCATAGTATAGTATGGCATAAAAATTAAAAAAACGTCATATTATAGTATGGCATAAAATGTCATAGTATAGTATGGCATAAAACGTCATAGTATAGTATGGCATAAAAATGAAAAAAAACGTCATAGTATAGTATGGCATAAAAATGAAAAAAACGTCATATTATAGTATGGCATAAAATGTCATAGTATAGTATGGCATAAAACGTCATAGTATAGTATGGCATAAAAATGAAAAAAACGTCATAGTATAGTATGGCATAAAAATGAAAAAAACACATCACAGTATAGTATGGCATAAAAATTAAAAAAAATGTCACAGTATAGTATGGCATAAAACGTCATAGTATAGTATGGCATAAAAATGAAAAAAACTTCATAGTATAGTATGGCATAAAAATGGAAAAAAACGTCACAGTATAGTATGGCTTAAAAATGAAAAAAACGTCACAGTATAGTATTGGCATAAAAATGAAAAAAAAAGTCATAGTATAGTAAGGCAAAAAATATTAAAAAGTCATAGTATAGTATGGCGTACAAATGGGAAAAAAACATCATAGTATAGTATGTCATAAAAATGTCATAACATAATAAGGCATATAAACATCAAAAAACACCATACTATAATAAGGTGTAAAAATGTCATTGTAATAAGGCATAAAAATGCCAATAAACATCAATATATATATTAAGGCATAAAATGTGTCATAGTATGATAAGGTAAAAAAACTTCAAAAAATGTCACAGAAATAAAGCCACCTTTTGTGTTTGTGTTTCAGGTGACTCCAGATCAGTGGAAGATGATGGAAGCGATGATCAGAAGCACTAAAGGATCCTAAAAACACTCACTAAACCACAGCAACTAATCAGATAACTGTGATGTTACCACAGAGACTGTGTGACCCACTCATTTGCTGATGTCATCTTGGTGAGACCAACTGACTTCTGAGTGGAAAGTTTTGATATTTTACAAGAAAATGTATCGATCATCTGATCAGCTACCTCACCAACACACTGTTAGCCTGTTTGCCTGTAGCTGATGGGCAAGTCATGTTACTGTCTGCACATGCTCAGTGTAAACACAAACATGTTTGTGGCTGTTTGATAATAAAACAGAGAAGTTAAATCATCAGACGTCTGAGTTTATTTCAACATGAACACAGATGCAACACATACATGGTTTTACACTGACAGTCTGTAACACCGTCGTTAGAAGGTTTTTCCTATGGTCATTTCACATGTTAAAGTTATTTCCACACGGATGGTTTTACATTTTATTCACACGTTCTTCATTAGAGACAACAGACATTAAAGCAGTGACATATCTGTGATGTTAACATGGTACCAGTCAAATACTTCACACTACACAGGTGGGTTAAAGGTCATAAGAGGAAAGACATAACACCACTGGAGCTAAAACTGAAGCCTGGTGGGTGGAGCGGGGGACATGATCTATGAGGCATTACATTAGGTGTGTGGGAGGAGCCAGGTGATGTAGGTGTTTCCCTGCAGCGTTTCAGTCGTCATGGCAGAGCAGCAGACAGAGATCAGTGCGGTATAATTTCCCTCCATCTGATAACTCTATGATGGACGAGCGGTAACGATGGAGATCTGTGGAGTCCACCACCTGCAGGAGAAACACACACCTGTCCACTGAGCACACCTGTCCACTGAATTCATGATGTGTTACTGTGTATTTGAATGTGTGTGTTCAGACCTTATTGTTTTTTTCACACAGATCATTAAGCAGAGAGTCCAGCTTTAATTGATCCATGAAGCCACTGCCATCCTGAGACACACAACACACACACACACGACAAAGGTCAAAGGTCATCTCAGTCCTCAGAGCTGCAGTGCGTATGTTGATACAAGATGAAAAAGAAAATGACCTGGTCATAGAGATCAAAAATCTTGTTGAACTGAAGCTTGGACATCTTTAGGCCCTGAGAGACAGACAGAAAGAGACAGAAACTTATTATACCATCAAATGTTTATGACTATGATGATACTTAACCATAAAAACATCATAGTAGTGAAATTGAAGATGATTGATGGGCTCATCTATCGGGAGTAGAATGAAATATGGCGCACCTCGCTTTATGATGACCGTGGAGGGATGAACTAGGACAGTGGTAATTACAAGTTATATGAGAAACCTTTGTTCATTACTTAGTGATTTCATTTTTTTGTATACTATGCATGTGTGTATGTATGGTAAATGTATACATATGTGTGTCTTTTTCTCTTCTTTCTCTCTTCTCCTTTTTATTTGTATTTGTCCTGTGCTTATCCACTGTGATGGTTATGTACTGGCTGTTTGAAAAAGTAATAAAGAGTGTTTAAAAAAAAAAAAAGTCATAGTTTACTATGGTATAAATTATCATGAAAACATCAAAAAACGTCATAGTATAGTAAGGCATGAAAAATGTCAGTACAGTAAGGCATAAAAGGGTCATAGTATAATAAGGCATAAAATCTCGTGAAAAATTTATAGTAGTGTAAGGCATTAAAACATCAAAAAACGTCATAGAAGAGTAAGGCATAAAATGTTATAAAAACGTCATAGTATAGTGTGGAATAAAAATGAAAAAAACGTCATAATATAGTATGGCATAAAAGTGAAAAAAAAACAGTATAGTAAGGCATAAAAATATTTTAAAAGAAGTCATAGTATAGTATGGCATAAAAATGCAAAAAAAACGTCATAGTATAGTATGGCATAAAAATGAAAAAAAAACGTCAAAATATTGTAATGCATAAAACGTCATAGTATAGTATGGCATGAAAATGAAAAAAAATGTCATAGTATAGTATGGCATAAAACGTCATAGTATAGTATGGCATAAAACGTCATAGTATAGTAAGGCATAAAAATGAAAAAAAACGTCATAGTATAGTATGGCATAAAACGTCATAGTATAGTAAGGCATAAAAATGAAAAAAAATGTCATAGTATAGTATGGCATAAAACGTCATAGTATAGTATGGCATTAAAATGAAAAAAATGTCATAGTATAGTATGGCATAAAACGTCATAGTATAGTATGGCATAAAAATTAAAAAAAACGTCATAGTATAGTATGGCATAAAAATGAAAAAAAATGTCATAGTATAGTATGGCATAAAACGTCATAGTATAGTATGGCAAAAAAATGAAAAAAAACGTCATAGTATATTATGGCATAAAAATGAAAAAACGTCATAGTATAGTATGGCATAAAAATAAAAAAACGTCATGGTATAGTATGGCATAAAAATGAAAAAAATGTCATAGTATAGTATGGCATAAAAATGAAAAAAAAACGTAAAAGTATTGTAATGCATAAAACGTCATAGTATAGTATGGCATAAAAATGAAAAAAAAACGTCATAGTATAGTAAGGCATAAAACGTCATAATATAGTATGGCATAAAAATGAAAAAAAACGTCATAGTATAGTATGGCATAAAAATGAAAAAAAACGTCATAGTCTAGTATGGCATAAAAATGAAAAAAAACGTCATAGTCTAGTATGGCATAAAAATGAAAAAAACGTCATAGTATAGTATGGCATAAAAATGAAAAAAAATGTCATAGTATAGTATCGCATAAAAATGAAAATAACGTCATAGTATAATATGGCATAAAACTGAAAAAAACGTCATAGTATAGTATGGTATGAAAATGAAAAAAAACGTCATAGTATAGTATGGCATAAAAATGAAAAAAAAGTCATAGTATAGTATTGCATAAAAATGAAAAAAAAGTCATAGTATAGTATTGCATAAAAATGAAAAAAAACTTCATAGTATAGTATGGCATTAAAATGAAAAAAAAAACGTCATAGTATTGTAATGCCTAAAACGTCATAGTATAGTATGGCATAAAATGAAAAAAACGTCATAGTATAGTATGGCATAAAAATGAAAAAAAAACGTCAAAGTATTGTAATGCATAAAACGTCATAGTATAGTATGGCATAAAAATGAAAAAAAAACGTCATAGTATAGTATGTAGTATGGCATAAAACGTCATAATATAGTATGGCATAAAAATGAAAAAAAACGTCATAGTATAGTATGGCATAAAAATGAAAAAAAAGTCATAGTATAGTATGGCATAAAAATGAAAAAAAACGTCATAGTCTAGTATGGCATAAAAATGAAAAAAACGTCATAGTATAGTATGGCATAAAAATGAAAAAAAATGTCATAGTATAGTATCGCATAAAAATGAAAATAACGTCATAGTATAATATGGCATAAAACTGAAAAAAACGTCATAGTATAGTATGGCATAAAAATGAAAAAAAAGTCATAGTATAGTATTGCATAAAAATGAAAAAAAAGTCATAGTATAGTATTGCATAAAAATGAAAAAAAAACTTCATAGTATAGTATGGCATTAAAATGAAAAAAAAAACGTCATAGTATTGTAATGCATAAAACGTCATAGTATAGTATGGCATAAAATGAATAAAACGTCATAGTATGGTATGGCATAAAAATGAAAAAAAAACGTCAAAGTATAGCATGGCATAAAAATGCATAAAACGTCATAGTATAGTATGGCATAAAAATGAAAAAAACGTCATAGTATAGTATGGCATAAAAATGAAAAAAAAACGTCAAAGTATTGTAATGCATAAAACGTCATAGTATAGTATGGCATAAAAATGAAAAAAAAACGTCATAGTATAGTATGGCATAAAACGTCATAATATAGTATGGCATAAAAATGAAAAAAAACGTCATAGTATAGTATGGCATAAAAATGAAAAAAAAGTCATAGTATATTATGGCATAAAAATAAAAAAAAACGTCATAGTATAGTATGGCATAAAAATTTTAAAAAATGTCATAGTATAGTATGGCATAAAAATGAAAAAAACATCATAGTATAGTATGGCATAAAAATAAAAAAAATGTCATAGTATAGTATGGCATAAAAATGAAAAAAAAACGTCAAAGTATTGTAATGCATAAAACGTCATAGTATAGTATGGAATAAAAATGAAAAAAACATCATAGTATAGTATGGCATAAAAATTAAAAAAAATGTCATAGTATAGTATGCCATAAAAATGAAAAAAACGTCATAGTATAGTCTTGCATAAAATGAAAAAAACGTCCTAGTTTAGTATGGCATAAAAATGAAAAAAACGTCATGGTATTGTAATGCATAAAACGTCATACTATAGTATGGCATAAAAATGAAAAAAACTTCATAGTATAGTGTGGCATAAAAATGAAAAAAACGTCATAGTATAGTGTGGCTTAAAAATGAAAAAAAATGTCATATTACTGTAATGCATAAAACGTCAAAGTATAGTTTGGCATAAAATGAATAAAACGTCATAGTTTAGTATGGCATAAAAATGAAAAAAATGTCATAGTATTGTAATGCATAACAATGAAAAAAAAAGTAATAGTATTGTAATGCATAAAACGTCATAGTATAGTATGGCATAAAAATGAAAAAAACATCATAGTATAGTATGGCATAACAATGAAAAAAAAAGTAATAGTATTGTAATGCATAAAACGTCATAGTATAGTATGGCATAAAAATGAAAAAAACATCATAGTATAGTAATGCATAAAAATAAAAAAAAACGTCATAGTATTGTAATGAATAAAACGTCATAGTACAGTATAGCATAAAAATGGAAAAAAACTCCTAGTTTAGTATGACATAAAATTGAAATAAACGTCATAGTATAGTAATGAATAAAACGTCATAGTATAGTATGGCATAAAAATGAAAACAAAACATCATAGTATTGTAATGCATAAAAATGGAAAAAAAGTCCTAGTTTAGTATCACATAAAATTGAAATAAACGTCATAGTATATATATTTTTTTTTTTCATCTTTATGCCATACTATACTATCACATTTTTTGCATTTTTATGCCATACTATACTATGACGTTTTTTTTTCATTTTAATGCCATACTATACTATGACGTTTTATGCATTTTATGCCATAGTATACTATACTATTTCAATAAACATCATAGTATAGTAAGGCATAGAAATGTCAAAAAAACGTCATAGTATAATAAGGCATAAAAATGTCAAAGACATCATTGCATAGTGCAGTATAAAAACATCATAGTATAATAATGCATAAAACGTCATAAAAACATCATAATATAGTAAGGCATAAAAACTTAAAGTTAAAAAGTTTTGGGGGTTTTGATTATTTATTTTCTGTAAAAATCAATGTTTCTTCTACACTGACATCAGATCTTTCAGACTCACCTCAAACTTCATCTGGAAGTTGTGCTCACGAGGCAGCAACCTGAAACAACACACCAGTACAAACCAGTATAGTCGAGCTGAAAGTGGTACAGACCAGTTCACACCATTTCAGACCAGTTCAGACTCACCTGGACATTTCTGCTAAGCAGAGTTTTCCATCTGAATTTGAATCAAAAATCTTTAACTGAAAAAGAAAAAAGAAAACAGTTTTTCTACAATAGTACTTAAGTATAATGACAGTATTACTACAGTATAATCTCAGTATTACTACAGTACTACTACACCATTACTACAATAGTAGCATAGTAATACTACAGTACAATTACAATATTACTACAGTAATACTACGGTATAATCACAGTATTACTACAGTGTAATCTCACATTACCATAGTATTGCCACAGTAGTATTACAGTAGAACAACAGTATTACTACGGTATAATGTCAGTCTTACTACAGTATTACTAAAGTATTACTACAGTAAAATTACTGTTTTTCTACAGTACAATGTCAGTATTACTACAATATAATGGCAGTATTATTGCAGTACTAGCACAGTACAACTGCAGTACATACAGTTGCAGCCGTGTACTCATCGAGTTTCTTGTTGTCACATGTTCGCTTAGCTTTCAGCAGCAGATCCTTCAGGAAGTTCTACAGGACAGTTAGCATAGCACCATGGTAGCATAGCATTGTGTTAGCATAGTTTATTAATTTGTTTGCGATCTGCTTTACAACAGCTAACAGCCTGGTACAGGTTAAACTGATCAATAAGTCCAATAAAAAATCACCTTCAGCTCATCGGCCTCGATGTATCCACTGTGATCAGCATCATAACGTCTCCACACCTGGAGAGACAAGGCAGGAAACGGGCAGGAAACAGGCAGGAAACGGGCAGGAAATGGGCAGGAAACAGGCAGGAAATGGGCAGGAAACGGGCAGGAAACAAGCATTTAATTATACTGTAATCATTACAATAAAGCACATGGACAAGTGGGCAGGTGTTGTACCTGGATGAAGTGTGAACAGGAGCTGAGCTGCTGTCTGAAGAACAACAGGAAGTTCTCCTCAGTGGGTAAAACCTGGACCAGCTGGAGGAAACACTTAATGTGAACTGGGTTCCACTGCAGCTGAAGTACTCAGGTCCTTTAAAAGTACTAATACTGCAGTATGAAGTAAAACTCAAAATTCTGAGTGTTGCAGTGTTAGATTAATGTCTGAATACTGAAGCTTTATTTACTCACCTGAACCAGGTCGATCCTCTGCTCGGAGTTCTTCTCATATTCACTCACTAACTGTTTCATCTCATCAGTCAGATCCTGAAACAACAATGTGTTTCATCTTCCATCAACCTGTTCATTCAGTCACGGAATATAATCAATAATCCACAGGTTCAATCAGCTGCACAAATGAAATTAACACACCTCAATGTTTTCATTAATCAGTCCCTCCAGATAGTCGCCATGTCATAATTGCAATTATCAATGCAATTTTTTGTCCAATCATCGCAAACCTTTCCGCAAATTTGATCAAAAATGATCAAAGTTTCCCTCAAGTTGAACCAATCACACCAGTCCCTGATCAAAACCTTTATGATGTCACCAAACTCACTCGTCGTGAAGCTGCAGACGTGTGTGATATGAATGTTTCACATTTCCCAACAAACATCATTGTTAAAGATCGTGTGTAGACATTCAACCTGTGGAGGAACCACAGGTGTAGAGCTGCCGGAGCCTCCAGGAATGATGCTCAAATACTTTTATTCTCCTGATGAAATAAAATATCTACAGTCACATGATCACGTTGATGTTTATCTACATTTGAAGAAGCTGAAGATCCGATCATCACTAAAGAGTCTGTCATGAAGAGAGCTGATAAACACTAATGGTCAAAGTCATATTGACATTTAAGATGTATTGATTGATTTCCAAACGTCAATCACACATCAAGTAACACCGAAGAAAACATTCCACCTTAAAAGATGGCGGTAGCTGTCAGTGGCCTCTGAGCTGCTCAGTGAATTAAATGGTTAATTAATAAAGACGGGTTATTTTGCTGCTTTCGTTTTCACTTGACATCATCTGAGTTTCTGATGTGGAGGACAAAAAATTTATTTTAATTATTATTCTTATTATCCTCACCCAATCTGTCACAGCAGGAAAATGTGAACAAGTGAACAGATGAACAGATGAACAGGTGTGTATGAACTCACCAGCCCTGCCTGCTGTCGAGCCTCTCTCAGCTCTTGGATGAAACTCTGCAGCTCTTTTCCTTCAATGAAACCGTTTCCTGAAAGAACAGAGAGCAGCATCAGATCTACCTGAGATCAGACCACAGGTAACAGGTGAGGTCATCAGGTGACTGAGCAGGTTTACCGTCGTTGTCGTAGTGATGAAAAATATCCAGAAACTGGGAAGCAGAGATCTCCACTGACTGCAGGAGGGAACTGGCCATACTGGGAGCTGTTACCGGGAGCTGTTACTGGGAGCTGTGGCCGTCTCCTCGGGGTCTTCAGTCTGACTCTCTCCTCAGTCGGTCGGGGAATAAGAAGCTCGTCTCTCAGCAGGTTCATCACACCGACTGCTGCTGCAGAGAAACTCAGCATGAGGACACACAGCAGGTGACACCTGTCCTGTCTGTGTGTGTGTGTGTGTGTGTGTGTGTGTGTGTGTGTGCTCAGAGGTTTTGGTATTGACTCGTCTCAAAGTGCTTGTCCTGTCTACAGTCAGTTTAATCATGTGAGTTTAATTTAACCAACAGGTAGAGGAGATTTCAGCTTCTAAAATAAATGGCCGGCTCGAGATTCTCCACCTCCTCTTCACCTCCGCTTCTCCTTCCCCACCTTGTCCTTCCTTCCTGATGTTTGTCTATCACACAATGTTTTTTCCTCTTCTCTCCATCTGCTGTCAATCACACCTGCAGAACATAAACAGAAAGTTGGCTCTGAGCCCTCAGCACCTGGTGATGAAGTGGAGCAGGTAGCCATTCAGAGGTCTTGTTGACCTGTCAATCATCATCATGAAACAATAGATAGACATGAAGAGAGAACAGCAGCAGCTGAGAACCATCACTTAATACGAAACTCTTCCACATTAAAAATAACTGGATCTCTGATCTATATGTTGTTGAGTTGTGTTCTTACTGATTTTCATCATGGTAACGTTATTGGTTGCCTGTCAATGACATCATATCTTCTATGATCCTGTGTCTGACAGAAGCTGAACATTGACTTTTATCCAGTTTTAAGTCACATTTTGAAAACAGACTTTTTACACCTCCGTGGTTTTTAACTGAATGTTTGAAGATGAAGGATTTTAGTCGTTGTGATCGAGTGTGTAGCAGAAAATGACAGATGGCATGTTTGAACAGATCCCAGATATGTCAGGAAACCTATCTAAAAACAAGAGAACAGGTTCAGGTGTTTATGTATAGACCGAACAGACAGGCCAGAGGCTTAATCTGAGTCTTTATTGTGAACAGCTAGAATACATCAGCAGCAGAAACACACAACACAGTTACAGACTCATTTCACTGCAAACCAGTGGCTCACTGACACCTCGAGGCTGGACTGCGGTCATCAACAGTGGTGCCGGGGTTGATTCTGGTGTTGTTCTGTCAGTGGGTGTTGATGCTTTGCTGCTGGCAGCGACTGATAAGGGTGGTGACAAGTTTCTGCAGAACCTCCGCCCTCATTTTACCGATCTCAAGAACCTCGTCATGGTTCACCTTCTCCTCCCGACTGTAGTCCAGAGACACCTGCAGCACCAAATAGGTGAGTCACACCGTTACACAACCACATCACTGCTGTCACACTGTCACACAGCTGTCGTCGACATTTACAGGTTATTATGTTTTGTTGTTGTTGTACTTCATCATGTGGTTTTGTCACAGCTGTCACATCAGATGTTGTTGCTGTTTTAAACACTGACCTTGTTGGTGATGAGGGACAAACCAATAACTCTGAGTCCACAATGTTTGGCCACGGTCACCTCAGGAACAGTGCTCATACCTGAAGACAATACAGGAGGAGGAAGATAATGAGAATGAACTTTATATACTTTATAACTTAATATAACTTTGACTTTAACAGTCTGAACTTGTTGTTCAAATCACTTATGAATTTAATCACCACCTGATCAAAGCAGTTGTGTAAACTGGTGTCGACAGGAGGTGAGAACTGAATGCTGCTGGTATTTAACATCAGTGTAAACACACCAGGAAATGAGTCATGTGACTTCATTAACCATCCTGATTGTATTTAACAGTTTGTTGAGCTGCAGGGTTCCACTCTGTCTCATGATTATTTAATCAGCTGGCATATTTAATGAGAACCTGCTGAAACAAACTGGCCTCGTGTTCATCCTTCGATCTGGTTCTGACACCGACTGATCGACGGTTCGATTCTGTTGCTTTTATTAAATAAAGAGTCACAATCAGCTGATGCTGAAAAACAAAAGCACTAGATCTACTGACCCACAGAACCTTATCCAAGACCACGTAAAACTCTTGAACGACACCTAAGGCCAAATCAAGTAAATTTTATTTCTATAATGCACAAAAGAAGGGGCACGTTTCATATAGACCAACATTCCCCCATGAGCCGCACTTGGTGACAGTGACAAGAAAAAAACTCCCTTTTTACAGGTAGAAACCTTGAACAGAACCGGGTTCATGGTGGGTCTGGTTGGGTTGAGGCCCAGAGAAACTCTCTAGGATTCCCTGACAAATAAAATCTCCTCAGTGAGCATACAGCTTCCTCCAAGAAGCTCCAAAAGGACTATTTGAAACCTTTCTATGGACTTGAACGTAAAGACCCCCAAGATCCTTATCACCACCATAACACTCTGGAAAACCTAGGACACGTATCAAGAACCCCTAGCTCCTCCTCACTCTGGCTCAATAACCCTGAAACATCAGAGACCTTCTGGATCCTCCTCGAGGAACCATGAAACCTTGTCCAGAAACCATAGAACGCTTCTCAAAAACCTTAGAACCCTTTCAAAGGACCTAGAACTTCCTAAAGTTGTCCTACAACCTCATTAAAAACCTAATCCTCAGGGAATCTAAAATATTCTAAAAGAAATAGATTGTCCTCAAGGAATCTAGATCCCTTTAAAGGTCCCACGTTCTTGTTCAAGACCTTAGGCCACTCTGAAGGCAACATAGGCCCTTTTGAAGGAACCATAGAACCTTCTCAAGAACTGCTAGGTCCTTCTTATGGAAACTTAAACTATCACAAGGACTGCTAGATACTCCCCAATGAATCCCAAAAACCTAGAATCTTAAAGATTCTAGACCCTTCTTAAGGACCCCTAGAACCGCACAAAGAACCCCTTGATCCTTATCACTGGACCCTTTACGTTTCTCCAGGACCACTAGAAACCTAACAAAGACCACTGAACATGGGTCTCAGACATCCATAGAATCCACTCCAGAAACCTTAGAACCTCATCATGAACTTCAGAACCTTTTCCAGGACTCCCAGACGATCCTTAAATATCCTCTTAATAACATCTAGAACTGTACAAAGGACCCACTGAAACCTCTGAGGCCTTGGTGAGTCTGAAAAACTCTGTTTGGATCTGAACTGTGGTCAGACGAACGGTCCAACAATCCTCACACCGAGAGCCAATCACTGCCCCCTACCTGCTGACTCACCTATAAGACTCATTAAGACTCATCAATTATTAACGAGCCCAGCGGGATGGTTTCCCCTCTAAATGACCAATTAGTGAGGACAGAGTGTCTGTCCGTGTCTGCCTGTCTTACCCACAGAGTCGCAGCCCAGGATCAGCAGCATCCTGGCCTCAGCGATGGTCTCGAAGTTGGGTCCACTCACCATGCAGTAAACTCCCTCTCTGATGAAGTCACTGCATCCGAGCTCTGAGCCAATGTCCAAAGCCACACGCCTCAGATCCTTACTGTACGCATCGGACATACAGGGGAACCGGATCCCAAATCTAAAGGAGGACAGGAAGAGAGACAGACAGGGAGAGAGAGAAAGACAGGGAGACAGGAAGAGATTCATATTTACATTACAAACTGTCTCTCTCCCTGTCCGTCTTCCCTCCTGTCTGTCTCTCTCTCTTTCTTTCCTCCCGTCTCACCGCTCATCATTGGGTCCACACAGCGGGTGTTGTCCGGCGAATCCCGGCAGGTTGATGTGGTCCTTGATAATCATGATGTCACCGACCTTAAAGTCTGGACAGATTCCTCCTGAGGCGTTCGTCACCAGCAAGGTCTCCACCCCCATCAGCTTAAAGATCCTCACAGGGAATGTCACCTGAGACAGGTACAGAGACAGACAGGTGAACAAATAGGTACATCGTCCTGCCAAGGAAACGCATTTCAGCTGCTTGGATCCACCATCTTGTTCTTTCAGTCATACCCAGAGACCAGAGACCAGAGACCAGAACCAGAGACCAGGACCAGAACTGAGGCCCGGAATACAGATCCACCGCTGAATCCAGAGCCTCAGGTCAGGTCTCACCTGAACTTAAATCTGGGGACATGTGGACATGGTCGGTGATGAAGACTCACCTTGCAAAGGGAGTAACCTTCGTACAGGTGGAAGTGACCCTGCATGAAGACACAGGGAGTGTCCTCGATGGTTCCAAACACCAGGCAGCCCTCATGTCCCTGGACTGAGACACAGACAGTACGTTAGACAGCATCATTAAGAGCAGAGTCATTTCAGTTTGTGAGAGTCTGATTGGATGTTACACCTCACCTGTGCTGACAGGGAAGTTGGGGATGTCCTGGTATCTGAAGATTTGTTTGTTGGCTGCTCCATCAGCGAGGAGACCGAGTCCTGAACCGCAGATCACTGCCACCTTTGGACGGTGACTCGTCTGGTTCAGGAGCCATTCAGTGGTCAGTTTGTAGTCCTCGAAGGAGCAGCAGCAGCTGGGGGGGGGGGTTAATACAAGTCAAAAGTTTTGTTGTTTATGAGTCATAAAAACTTTAAATCTGTCAGCACAGTGACGACATGTCAACCTGTTTCCAGAAGTAAGATGTACACACACAAACACACAAACATATATACACTGTATATATTTGAAATGATGCTGGGAATACCTAATCATCAGGATGGATCAGTGTCGCAGAGTAAAATGAGGTTCAGGTTCAGACTCTTCTATGTATTAAACTGAACTAAATAATAGCGTGACGTGACGTGAGGCTCCAACAGAGTCCTGCTTCACAAAGAGAACTGTGGACAGGATTAATCCACCATCGAGAAGAGGTCAGGATCTGGTTTAGGTTTGCGTCATAGTGGATGGACTGAGTGTTAAATGTTGTGTCAGGGTTTCTGATCTGTGTCTGAAGTGAAGCAGGTCTGTGTGAAGATGATTAACAGAAGCTGCTGCTGCTGTTGCAGGTTTTTATCTTCACAGATAAAAAGATAAACTGACCTAAGATCAGGTTTTACTGAAGTTAACAGTTTCCAGGAGATCAGGTTCAAAGATCTGAACTTTACTGCTCCACAGATTAAAGCTGCTCTCATCGTTACATGGTGGTTATCAGACACTTCAGCGTGTGCTGACGGTGGAACGAGGAAAACTGTATCAGACACGAGTTGTTTTCTCCTGTTCTGTTCTCTGAGTTCTGTCCATGTGCAGGTTCATGTTCGTATTTGGAAACCACAGCAGTGAGTAAAGGTAGTTCACTGAGGTCTGGACCCATCAACAGAAAGTTGAAGTGAGGAAATGAACACATGAGGAATGAACACATGAAGAACATGAGGCTGCTGAGTTGAAATATCACAGAGAAACATTAAGACTTTGAGCTCAGTCCCACACAAACAGCAAAATGAAAAATAAAGAAGGGGGGGTCTTACCAGGAGTTTCCTTTGGTGTGCATCGTCCAGACTCTCCAGACTCAAGAAGCAGAAGAAGACCAAGAGAATGAGCAGAGAGTCAAACAGTGAGGGTGTGCTTTCCTCTGATTGGCGGATTCAGAGTCTGTAAATAGAGTGGAGGTCATTGACTCCGTGTGTCTGTGACCTTTGACCTCTGCAGTTTGTATAATTGAGCGTTATAGTTCAGAATCACCTGTAACAGGAAATATCAGACATCAGATCAATAAATATCTGAACAGAATGTTTGTATGTTTGGTTTTATGATAAAGATTTTTTTATTTGATCAGTTTCAGACTTTTATTTGAGGAGAATCTTTGACAGGTTTCTAACATTTATACTGAATTAAATCATAAATAACAGTGATGATCAAAAATACAGACATAATAAGATGAATAAGAACAGTCACACAACAATCAGATGCACAAAACCCACTAACACACAAAAACAAACACAAACCAACAACACAATAAAGAACAAAAAGTGAAGCAGTAAGTCAGGTGTCCTGGTCCTGGTCCCAAACTGATAATGATCAGAGACAAGTGTCTAAGCTAACTGTTCCCCTGATTCCAGTCTTTATGCTAACCTAAGCTAACTGTTCCCCTGATTCCAGTCTTTATGCTAACGTAAGCTAACAGTTCCCCTGATTCCAGTCTTTATGCTAACATAAGCTAAGTGTTCCCCTGATTCCAGTCTTTATGCTAACGTAAGCTAAGTGTTCCCCTGATTCTAGTCTTTATGCTAACCTAAGCTAACGGTTTCCCTCCATTTCTGATCTTTATGCTAACCTAAGCTAACGGTTTCCCTCCATTTCTGATCTTTATGCTAACCTAAGCTAACGGTTTCCCTCCATTTCTGATCTTTATGCTAACCTTAGCTAACAGTTTCCCTCCATTTCCAGTCTTTATGCTCCATCATCCTGTTGGGGGGGGGGGGGGGGGGGGCTGAGAGAAAGAGAGAGACAGAGAGAGAGAGAGAGACGGGGGAGACAGAGCGAGAGAGAGATAGAGAGAGAGAGAGAGAGAGAGAGAGAGACGGGGGAGGAGAGACAGACAGAGAGAGAGAGAGACGGGGGGAGACAGAGCCAGAGAGAGACTGAGAGACAGAGTGAGAGAGAGACTGAGAAACAGAGAGAGACAGAGAGAGAGAGAGACAGAGAGAGAGAGAGAGGGAGAGTGTGTGTGTGTAAATGAGTAAATTAGGTAAAGAGCTGTGTGTCACTGTGGGAACGCTTCTGCAGGAATCCAGCACATCAGTTGCCATAGAAACTGTGTTTCCATAGTAGTAATAGTGTGTGTGTGTGTGTGTGTCTTGCAGTATTTTATTTTTGTCATCAACTTTAATCTTCACTAAGAAGTGTTTTTTTTATATCTTGGTCTCTGTAGTCTTGGTGGTCTTTGGTGTATTGGTGGTTTTGGTGGTCTTTGTAGTCTTGGTGGTCTTTGTAGTCTTGGTGGTTTTGGTGGTCTTTGTAGTCTTGGTGGTCTTTGGTCTTTGTAGTCTTGGTGGTTTTGGTGGTCTTGGTGGTTTTGGTGGTTTTGGTGGTCTTGGTAGTTTTGGTGCTCTTGGTGGTCTTGGTAGTTTTGGTGGTCTTGGTAGTTTTGGTGGTCTTGGTAGTTTTGGTGGTTTTGGTGGTCTTGGTAGTTTTGGTGGTCTTGGTCGTTTTGGTGGTCTTGGTAGTTTTGGTGCTCTTGGTGGTTTTGGTAGTCTTGGTAGTTTTGGTGGTCTTGGTAGTTTTGGTGGTCTTGGTAGTTTTGGTGGTCTTGGTAGTTTTGGTGGTTTTGGTGGTCTTGGTGGTTTTGGTGGTCTTGGTAGTTTTGATAGTTTTGGTGGATTTGGTGGTCTTGGTAGTTTTGGTGGTCTTGGTAGTTTTGGTGGTCTTGGTAGTTTTGGTGGTTTTGGTGGTCTTGGTGGTCTTGGTAGTTTTGGTGGTCTTGGTGGTTTTGGTGGTTTTGGTGGTCTTGGTAGTTTTGGTGGTCTTGGTCCTACTTCATTAGGACGTCTCTGGACTGCTGAGCTGGACTGAAGTGGATTATTGTGAAGACGTCAGATTGTTTCCTTCATGTTGCAGTAACTTTGTACAGGAAGAATAATAATACATGCGATGGGCTGGTGGGGGGGGGGGGGGGGCTCATGAATCTGCTCGGAGCGGCTCTGACCGCTCAGACTGAGGAGGAAGAGGAGGAAGAGGAGAGGAGGAGGAGAAACGGGAGGAGGAGTGTCGGTGCAGAGGCTCCGTCAGTCAGTCAGTAAATAGTCGGTAAACGGTCAGTAAACGGTCGGTAACGGTCTTTAACGGTCAGTAACGGTCAGTAACGGTCGGTCAGATGAAGAAGATGATGCTGCTTCTTCAGCTCGGCGGTAAGAAAATAAAAAAAAAGCTCCGCATGTTTTTCCTCTTTCCTCCTTCATCATCATCTTCTTCACCTCCCTCAGCTCTCTGCAGCGACTCACTCCTCCATCCCCTTCACCATCATTCCTCCATCCTCATCAGCTGCTGTTAACGGAGCGGGTCTTAACGGGGTGTGTGTGTGTGTGTGTGTGTGTTTGTGTGTGTTTCTCATCAGGTAAACGCTGTCAAATCACCAGATGTGACGGTTTGATGATGATGATGCAGCAAAAACACACCGTTTATCTGACACACACAAACACACACACACACACACACACACACACACACACACACTGCTGCTGTTAACTTCGCAACCGGTGTGTAAATATAGAAATCACTGCGTCAGCGCGGGGGACTGACGTAGAGAGCCGGTAAAAACCCGCTAAATCTCCGGGTCTGTGCTGTGAGCTGCATTCCTCCACAGTCCGACACCCTCATCATCATCATCATCATCATCATCACCATGATACTGAGCAGAGTGTCCACCTGTGTGTGACAGGTGACAGCACAGACACGTGACCTGCAGGTCATGTTGTTTGAGAGACTGTGGTGCAGAAAGTAAAAATACAGTTGAAGCTGACAGGTGAACTGTGTGAAAGATGAACTGTGTGACAGGTAACTGTGACAGGTGAACTGTGTGACAGGTAACTGTGACAGGTGAACTGTGTGACAGGTGAACATGCCAATGTTTGCACAAATGTTTTGGTTAGTAGTCAGTTGTTTTCGTTATTGTTTTGGTGATCAGTAATTAGTCGGTCATTTTGGTTAGAGGTTAGTTGTTTAGTTTAAAAGGCAGATGTTCTGGTTAGTGATCAATTGTTTCTGTCTGACTGTTGTGGTTCATTGTGAGTCTGTTACTGACGACTATGAAAACAGCCGTCAGGTCCAGAGTCCAGCTGTTACTGTGTGTGTGTGTGTGTGTGTGTGTGTGTGTGTGTGTGTGTGTGTGTGTGTCCATCTGTTCACCCTCACACTGAAATACAAACAATGTCTTTCTGTCGTCATTCAGCAGGATAATGACAGGTGATAATACCACCTGTGTGTGTGTGTGTGTGTGTGTGTGTGTGTGTGTGTGTTCTGTCTTTTTCTTTCCCTTAAATTCTTTCCTTCAGTGACCTTATCTCCAAAGTTTGAACTCTTCCGTATAAATATTAGCTGACAACACATAAATCATAAATAAGTTATTATAATGATAATAATTATAGTCATAAATCAAACTACCAACTATATGTACATTTGAATTTGAATATAATTCACTGACTGAACCAGACTGAAGCTGTAAGGATCAGACCGCTGCATTCATTCCACCAGTTTCTCACAGTCGGTCTTTTCTTACCTGTGCACCTGGTTTTCTGGTGAAGTATCAACCTACTGCAGGTCATGGCAGGACCCCAAGAGTCTCTCGTTCCAATCAGCCTCTCAGCCAATCACGTACCAGCATATCTACCTGCTACATCATAATTGGCTGTGAAAAGGTGACCTGACCTCATTGTGTTTCTCCTGCAGGTCCCGTGTCTTCTCGTGGAGGATGGCTGGTCAGCGTTAAGCTAGGTTGCAGTGATCAGGAGGTCTGAGGTGAGACGAGGGATCATGGGAGATGGAGGACCTCTGCAGACTGAGGGGAACGCCCTCCTCAAAGCCGTCTTCCAGGGGAAGCTGAGGTTGACCCGCCTGCTGCTGGAGGGCGGCGCCTACATCAATGAGGGTAACGAGCGCGGAGAGACCCCCATTTCCGCTGCCTGCTTGGCGAACTACGACGACCCGCAGGCCCGGCAAAGGATGGTTCGGTACCTGCTGGAGAAAGGGGCGGACCCGAACATCCCCGATAAGAGCGGGAGGACGGCGCTGATGCACGCCTGCGCCGAGCAGGCAGGGAAGGAGGTGGTGTCACTACTGCTCGAGAACGGAGCTGATCCCAGTCTCAGGGACTACTCTGGTTCCTCTGCGCTCGTCCACGCTATCAACAAGGGCGACCGCGACACCCTACAGGTCCTGCTGGACGCCTGCAAGGCCAAAGGCAAGGAGGTGATCATAATCACCACTGATACATCTCCATCAGGCACCAAGAAGACCAAACAGTACCTCAACTCTCCCCCTTCCCCAGGCATCGTGGACAAGCTGTCTCCAGCCTGCATGTCTCCCTCTGAGGTGGAGATCGGCACCTCCTCGCCTGCAGGAGATAAGAGCGATGAGGGGATCTTCAGCTTCGCCCTCACCTCAGCTTTACCTTTACCTTCAGCTCGACCTCCAGGTGAGAAGAGGCCGCCACCTCGCAAGCTGCTGAAGAGGCTGAACTCGGAGCCCTGGGGCCTGGTGGCGCCCTCGGTGCTGGTTCCTCAGGATCGGGTGGATGGAGGTCTGGAGGAAGAGGGCGGCTGTGATCTCAGCAGGACGATCACTGAGATCAACGGCCTGTCCATCACAGAACCGGTCAGACCTTTGCTGTCACGGCGACACAGCATCGAGACCCACGACCCCTGTTCCCCCAAACTCATCGACCGGTCCTGCTCTGAGGACTGCGCAGCCCTCTCTGGATCCTGGGCCGACAAAGTCCAACAGCACCAGATCCTTTACCGCAGGAACACGGCCCCGGAGTCCCAGGAGAATGCCGGAGGACCTGGGGCAGTTGCGGCCCGTGCCCTGGCTCACCCCAAACTGACCCGGATGGAGCACTACGAGTCGGACACCCATCTCTGCCCAGAGTCCATCCCTGGATCTCCAGACTCTGGTCGGGTGTCTGTGGAGCGAAGGAGGTACAACGCCTCGCCCCTGTCCCTGGTCACAAGCTCCTCCAGAGAGTCTCTTGAGAACATCCCCAACTCGGTGTCCCCTATGACCATGCGCCGGCGTCCGCCTGGGCTCCTGGAGCGCCGGGGCTCCGGAACTCTCTTACTGGACCACATTTCCCACACCAGACCCGGCTTCCTGCCTCCACTCAACATCAACCCCCAGAGACCCATCCCCGACATCCGGGCCAATGGTAAGCCCACCTCCCCAGTCCACTCTGGACACAAGATCCTGGTTCCGGTGGCCCCCGCCTCGCCCAAACGGGGCCCGGACTTCAAGATGAAGAAGAAGCTGATGAGGAGACACTCGATGCAGACGGAGCAGATGAAACAGCTCTCCACCTTCCAGGAGATCCTTGCTGAGAAGGTCATCGAGTCCAATGGGGATTGATGACAGGAGGCGCCAGAGCAAGGCATGATGGGTAGCTGCAGAGACTTGTTACTGTGAAGCTTCTGCATCTGATCAGCACCTCACTGACAAACTCTGTGACACTTCCTGGTCTTTATAGAGGGCTGCACCAACAAGGATTTTATTAAACTGAGAGAAGCATTCAGTCAGAGTTTAGTTAAACTAGATTTAAACCTGAGCCTCAATTTAAACAGTAATCTCTGGTTCTGAGGTTAAAATTAGTTTTAATAAAGAAGAAACTGCAGCCAAAAGAAAGGAAATCTAAATCAAAGTACTCTGGACATCCTGAAGATCTTCTAGATCATTGACAATCAAAACTTATCTAACTTGATCTAAGAGGTGGGGTCACGTTACACCTGTTTTAGCCTCTTTAGACCAGCTACCTGTTCATGTTTGAATCTAGGATTTTATTGCGGACGTTTACTGCATTGCATTTGCCAAGCTCCATGCTGCATCACCAAACTCGAGCAATGTCCTCTGGTCTTACCAAGACCTAGACCCAGACCACCAAGTCTTTTCTGTTCAGGTCCTGAGACTCCTGAAGAGAGGATCCACTCAGCTGAGTCTGAATCCTCTTTTAAATCACTTCACTTTAAATCAGATCTCACTTTGACTGAAGTTTAGAACCGAGTTCATTTGCCCAGTTGCCTCCGACTCACCTCCAACGTCCTCAGATCTGGACCAACCACAAACTAAACTAGACTACGACCGCAAAGCAAAATCGTCAACCTGCAGCTAAAAACTAAAACTAAAAGCAAAAATGAAAAATGTATTTTACAGCTCAGTAACACCAGCAGCTGCAGCCACCTTCACCGTGTTTAAACCAGTTTAGTTTTAACTCTGGACGATGAAGATCAGGAGGTGTGGTTGAAAGTTTCGAAGAAAGTGAAGATATTTTGTTTTCAGACTGAAGACTTTAAAAAGTTAGCAGACAGCGACACCTACTGGACAAAAACATTGACGTAGAAAGTGAAATGTGAATAAATAAATATACAAAAGAGCAACAGGCAGTAAGATTAAATAAACTGCAGCATGTAATTAAAGGTCAGCTGACTAAAGGACTAATCGAAGGTTTCAGGTTAAGTTAAGTTTAATAAAATCTTTGCCGCATAGTTACTGAACTGTGAACGTGTGCAGTCCAGGTGTTGGTCGGATGAGAAGAGCGATCACTGTGGGCTGTAGGAAATTAAAATGAGCTGTTTCCTGTCTCCTCACATTTAACAAACAATAAATCTATAGAAGATAATCAGTGGATTAACCGATTCTTTTGGGATGCAACGTGATATACATGGTGTTAATTAATCACTGCATCAGCTGAAAACATGTTACTGTACCTGTTTGAAACCTCGAGTAGAACAATAAGAGGTTTGTATCTGGACGTGTGGAAGCAGGTGACGTGTTGTCGGTGCAGCTCTCCTCAGTTTCCTCTGCTGAACCACAGGAAGCCTCTGGGTCAAAGTCAGTTTACAGTCCTGATGCTTCCTCCTCATTCATCAACTTCAATCAAAAACTGATGAGACTATAAAAATGATCAGACTTGTTTGATGTTTACAGATGCACTATTTGCACCGAGGTCGTGTCCATGTTCCTGCTGGTGACGGATAAAAACATGAACCTTGTTCTGGAGCTGAAGAGTCTGAAGGTCGGCTCCAAAAACGAACTCTCATCTTTTCATGAATGAATCCAACCTATTTATTTTCATGACCTACTGCGCTGTACGTACTGTAATTATCTACACACTAGTCAATATTATAGTTGGTATTTCTGTGTAAAAGAATTGTCTTTATTTTACAGTTCAGAGGGATGTTTGAACCGTGTCTCAGTGACGACGACACTGAGGCAATAATTGATCTAATTTGTGTTGAGATGAAGTGAAATGAAGTTTGAATTTATTGTTTAAGAAATTCCAAAGAAGTTCGTGGGCGATCTGAACCAAAACCTGCCGAGACTGTAAATACTGTAAAGATCCATCTGTGCAACAGCCTGTAAGGTCAACCCTGAAGCACTTCGTCCGATTCTACACCAGGGGGCGCTGGAGGGCGGTTAAAGGAACAGTCCCACATTGTCTCTGTCGTCTCCAGAGTCAGAGTCCGGCACAGAGACAGAGACTGTTCACATCAGTCCTCTGGAAAACTAAACACTGACAGAGCTTACAGCTAACAGAGCTAACAGCTAACAGAGCTAACAGAGCTAACAGCTAACAGAGCTAACTGCTAACAGAGCAGGCTGTATCTTCAAACAGAGACAGGTTAGCAGTCTGTGTCTGTCTGTTCTCTTCTTTCAATCATTCAGTCAACTCAAAGACATCATCCCTGTGGTTGCCGTGGTTTCACAGTGAGCGGGTCGCCTGATTGGACAGTTTTACTTGTTCTTTAACTTGACATTGGTCGTTACAATTTCAGCTTCTTTTTTAACGTTATGACAAAACGTTTGGTTTTGTTGCCGAGGTTTAAAGTGTGAGGAGGAGCAGAGGGGAAGTGAATGGGACAGGTGTGTACAGGTGATCTAAAAACTTCAGGAAGATACTGATCAACATCTGTAGTAGAAATGTAGGTAGGCTACTTTAAAACCCTTAGCGCCTGATTACAGAAATCTGTCTCATAACTCAGAGTCAGAGTCAGACCTGAACCACATGTTGATCTGATCCAGTGTGACCTCACTTCCTGATGATGTCATTATCTCTCATGTCCCTCCACAATAAAGCTCCAGAGAAACTTCAGAGTTTCCTGTTTTTAAGTTTCCTTTAGTATCACAGTAAAACAGTGAGAGTTGTCCGAGCATCATGATACACTGCAGACAGGAAGTGATCACAGCTGCTGCTAATGGGACAGTTTGATGACATGGAGGCAGATCAGGGTAAACGGAAATGAGACTCAAGCTGTGACTCCATGGCAACTTTAAACTTCCTGTTTGTTGATATCTGTTCATGTCAGTGAAGACGTTTTGAAACATTATCTAAAAGACTTTGTAGAAAAAAGAATTGAATCGTTATGATATAGCAGCTCATATTCTCTCTTTGTATATAGATGGACGTAAAACACATATCCTAAATGAAAACTGGTCTGTGTGTACGATGACCGAGGACCGTCAGTCACACACCGAGTTGAAAGAGTTGAACCACTAACTGTGAACGCAGCAGCAGAGACCTGTGTGACCTGGAGACCGGCAGCCGTCTGACTCTGGAGACGACAGATTTACAGAAATGTTAAAACGTTCCTTTAAATTTATATGAAGGTTAATTAAAAAAAAAAAACAAAAGCTCCAGGACCTCTTCCTGAGGGACTCCACATGGTCCTGAAAGAGACTCCGACTCTCTGAGACCTGTGGATGAAGTTTGACTGAACTCCTGAAGTTCTGTCAGAATCTAAAGTGAACGTGAAGTTTCAGCCTCTGATACTTCACAACTGAACTTTCATCAGTCAGAAGATTGGGAATAATTTTATCCTGATAAAACCGAGCTCTGTCGAGTCTGTTCCCCAGTCTGACTGGTTCAAACTGGTTTACATGGGCACAGACTGGTTTAAAGTAAAGCTGGTTTAAACAGGATCTGATTCTGGGTCATATTGGTTTAAACTGGTTTAATGTGGATCAGACTGGTTTAACCTGGATGAGGCTTGCTTAAACTGGATCACACTCTGGATCAGACTGGTTTAACCTGTCTTAAACTGGATCAGACTGGTTTAATCAGACTCAAACTGGTTTAAACTGGACCAGAACTGGGTCAGACTTAACTGGAGACTTGTTTAGACTGAATAAGACTGGCACAGAGTGTTTTAGACGGATGTGAACTAGATGAGACTGGTTTAATCTGGTTTAAACTGGATCAGACTCGGGCTCAGACTGGTTTAGACTTGTCCAGACTGGTTTAAAGTGGTCCAGACTGGTTGCAACTGGACCTTGTTGTTGTTGTTGGTAGATACTTGAAGTTTAAACTGAAATATTTTTGTAAGCCTGTCAGCTGATAGAAACGTCTCTAATGAATCTGTGATATATTTTTCTTCCTTCACTTTGATTGTAACTCAAACTGTGGAATAAAAACATTTCATGTTCAACACCTGTAACTTCCACCAGGGTTGGGGGGTTGGTCTGATTTATTGATTTTACAGTACAAGGTTAGCATTAGCTTCAGCTGCTTTTATAAAACATCATCTGTTAGAACGTGTTGGATATCAGAGGAAAATGACTTTATGCGGGATTGATAATCTGTTAGTGTGACCGTGGAGAGCAGAATATAACTTGTGAATATAAATGTACAACGTGACAACGCTGGTTTTACAGCTCAGAGACGACCCACTGATGAGTTCTGATATGAGACGCCATAAACTGCTTCTTATCTGGTTCAAACACATTAACATCTCAGCGACCTTCAGCTCTGATCAAACAAACACCTTTAAACCACCTGTGGTCCAGATCACGTCTCATTCACACTGAAGGGGTCAGTTCTTCTAAATCCATCCATTCATACACATTTGATGATGTCATGCTGAGATGGACTTCTGTTTCTGACTTTTACAGACCAATCAATAAATCAATGAATCAAGAAACTCATTGATTCATCAAACAATATTAAACAAGTCAGTTTTATAAAGTGAATCCTAAAGTCTTTACAGATCGTGGAGATCCAACCAACCAATCAATCGACAACCAACCAACCAACCAACTAATCAATCAACCAACCAACCAATCAACTACTCAACCAACCAACCAACCAACCAACCAACTAATTAATTAACCAGCCAATCAATCAACTACTCAACCAACCAACTAATCAATCAACGAATCAATCAACCAACAAGCTGTCAACACTTCACACTGAAATTCGGAAACAACGTTTGAAAACTTTCAGATATTTATTGAAGTAAAAACAGATTTTACCAGGAGAAAAAAGAAAAGAGAGAAAACAGAAACAGACAGAAAATATTTACAGTTATTGATCAGCCAGCTGTTATTGATCAGTGGGTATCAGACCAGCTCACATTGCATTCTGGTTAATCTTCTGGGATGAAGTTAAACTTTGAGGTGAAAGTACAAACAGATCGAGACTGACAAACAATATCCACCTGATCAATACTGATCAGTTCAGTGGCCTCAAAGGACCTTCAAAATAAAACTGACTTCATCAGACATTATCATCATCATCATCATCATCATCATATAGATATGAACGATGTCCCACTCTTTACATTTTTTAGTGCTCCAGTTTTAGAGTTAGGCGCAGAGATAGGACTGATAAAGATGTCTCACTCTGTTTAGATTCTAGAGTGAGACAGGAGTGAGAAAAGATGCTCCACTCTGCACTTTATGTAGGATACAAAAACATTGTAGTGAGATGTTAAAACAGAGATTTTAGTTGTAAAAAACAAAAACAAGTTGTTGTAAGTTTGTTATAGGATGACTCTGAGCTGAGACAAAAAAACTGAGATGTCCCACTCTGTCAAAGTTCCAGTGAGATATAAAAATGGGAGTGAAGGACACATGATGGAAAATTAGTGGCAGAGACACAGTCTGTTTATCGGAGTGTGAACAGGACATCCCACTCTTTTTAAATTCTAGTGAGATATAAAGTAGGTCAACAAAGTGCTAAAAGTGAGTTTCAGCGATAAGAGTGTGAGGAAGATGCTTCACTCTACAGTGAGATTAACGACTGACTCATGATTATTGATCCGTATCGATCTCCAATTGTAAAAATGTGACTTTAACATTCATGGGAAAAATTATAAAGATTATCTGATTATAAACAGAGATAGGAGTGTATAGATGGACGCCTCACTCTGTTGTATATAGTGACATATAAAAATGATGTAGTGAGACACAGACAAAGATAGAAATACAGGGTGAGAGTGTCACTCGGTTCATTTCTTGAAGAACTTCTTGTTGAGCAGGAAGATGAGCAGGTTGACGTTGATCTTCGCTTTATCGAACATCTTCATCACGGCCACGCCCTCATACTGCAGCTGCAGCAGGTCCTGCAACACACACACACACACACACACACACACACACACACACACACACACACACACACACACACACACACCTTAAAACACATATAATGCACAACATAAATAAAACAGAGTTCAGGTCCAAAATTTAACCCCAGTTTTAAATCTGAGCTGCAGGTGTATCAAGCAGCAGGTAACCATAGCAACAGAACACTGGGTTAAACTGATTACAAATACTGCTAGTTGACTCGGTCTTTGGCCTGGTTTGGCTCAGTATTTATCCCGGGTTGTACCTGGTATTTGAGCAGGAACTCTTCCATCTCGACACCAAGGAATCGAGTTTTAACTTTGAAGCTTCCTGTCTCGGGTCCAGGAACAATGTCAAACACCACGTTCTTAAACCTGGAACAGTAAAACGTGTAGCGTTACTTACGTTGGTTTCTAATGTTAAAATGTGTGACGTTAAATAATTCAGTATTTGTTTATAATATCGACGTATGTGCTGTTACACGTTTTATATGAAGCATCTTGCAGGTGGTGACCGGATGTTGAACCTTTTGTTGTTGATGGTGTTTGTGGTGTTACATCGTGCTGAGACGTTGTCACATGTTATAACACCATAAACAGCATTCTGTCTCAGTGTGTGTGTGTCATGTGTGTGTGTGTCATGTGTGTGTGTGTGTGTGTGTTCTCACTGTGTCGGGGGCAGGTCTTCGATCTCTAACAGAACTCCTTTCTCCTGCAGCCGGGCAGCGCTGTAACTCAGAGCAGGAAGCTTCTTCTTTCCTTTGCTCTCTGCTGCCTTCTTATTGGTCGATTTACTACAACACACAACCAATCACAGTGAGTCAGTGTTTCAATCTCCTGTGAAGTCAAACAGCCAGTGAGAGTGGGAGGTTCCACCTGTACCTGTTGGCAGTCAGGTTGTCCAGACAGGAAGTGATGTAATGTCTGTAGAAGTCCACCTGTTCACTGTGGAAGCTGCTCTTTACCTGCAGACTGCTGAGGGTCTGACGAAGCTTTACGAGCTCCGCCCCCCGACGCTGACGGTGCAGACGCTGCTGACGGATGTCCTGGGGGGGGGGGTACAGTTGAAAGCTCAAGAACAAGTGAGGAAGTGGATCAATACAATGATATAGATATGTAGGATTTGAAAGAATCAGCTGACAGAACCTCACTGTGTGTGTGTGTGTGTGTGTGTGTGTGTGTGTGTGTGTGTATGTGTTAGTTCAAACCCGTCATTGTGAATGCTTTACGTGTGTGTTGTGTCACCTTGGCGATCATCTGCAGGATCTGGTTTTCGGTCTGAGGTGACCTCAGGACTCCGAGTCCCTCCAGACGCCGAAGACACCTCAGGATCTTCCTCTTCTTCTCCTCCAAACTCAGGTTGCTGTTGGCAACCAGCGACTGGTTCCTCTTCATCTTCTCAGGTGTCAGAGCGTCCTGCCGAGCACGCCGCTGCATCAGCCAATCGTGACACACTTCCTGTGTGAACAGAGCAGAAGAAGAAGAGATGACGGAGGAGCTGAGGTTAAAGACGGGTGTACCTGTATCACCTGTGTGCGCTCCGTCTCTGTGAGGACCAGACACCTGGACTGACTCAGAGTTCAGAGAGACTGGTTTCAGTTCAGCTCAGTGTGTGTGTGTGTGTGTGTGTGTGTGTGTGTGTGTGAGAGAGATACCTGGTCATGTGAGGGAGATGTCCTCAGGATGTCCCTCAGAGAGTCGCCTGGTTGAGTCCTGATGACGTCGATGATCAGCTGCTTCGTGCTGAAGAAAAAAAAAAGAAAAACTTAAACATGTTTATTTTGAATAAAAGGACGAATGACAGAGTGAAGTTACCTGAGCAGGTGAAGCTAACGGGCTAACATGCTACGTTACCTGAGCAGCAGTCCTCTGGCGTCTGGTTTGTCATCGGTCTCGCTGAAGATGTCGAACTTGCTGGTGAGAGTCAGAGAAACCTCCATCTTACAGCTCTGAGACTCTGATCCTGGATCTGCTGAGGATGACGATGATGAAGACTCTCCTGCAGAACACACACATAGACCAGGACTCATTCAGACCCTGATGGCTCAGCCTCCACCCGTCAACAGAAACACACCGTCAGACTCCAGGTGGAGGTTTGTGGAGAGCTCTTCTCCTCGCCGCCTCATGGTGGCGCTCTGACTGACTGCAGCTGCTTCATGACCCGTCTCTTTGTTTTTCTAATGCTGACACTTGGACCCGATTCAACCCGGGTCCAAAGTCTGCTCAGTCTAGCCGAGTCTGGTCTGGTCTCTGTGTCAACAGTGTCAAAAGTGACATCAGGTCAGCCGCAGTTTTGATTGTCGAGGAACCTGAAGCTTGTTTCAGTAAAATCATCTTTTCATTTAAACTTATTATTTTACTTTCTAGGACTTTACATCTGTCCATTATTACATAGTTGTATAATAATATCGTTGATATGATAGTAATAACAATAACAATAATAATAATGATTATTAGTGTTGTCTCTTTTCTTTTTGGACGGGGTCTATCTACCCTCAGGTCTATTCGGGTCGGGTCCCTCTCTTTTGGAAAAGTCGGTTCGAGCCGGTTTTCCATGCGTCTGTTTAGCGTGACATCACAGCAGCTGCACCTCAGCACAGTTTGTTCACGGCTCCACGGCAGGAGGGAACTTTCTTAACTTCAAAATAAATGGAGGAAAAGTTTTAAGATGAGTCCTTAACAAAGTGTCTGATGGCAGACAGGCCATAGACCCATGACAGGCCAGATACTGACAGCTCCTTAGTGTCTGTGAACGCACCGTGAGGGCAGCAGCAGTGTTAGTGATAAAGCAGTAGTTGTCGTACCGATGAGTTCCTGAAGGGTGGGAACTGATCCCAGGTCCTTCAGCAGCAGTCTGAGCGGGTCGGAGGAGTCCGGACACAAAACCTCCTGATGCTCCAGCAGCAGCTGAACACACAGAGACACAGACAGACACAGTGAGTCCAGGTCCAGAACCAGGTCCAGATCCAGAACCAGGTTTAGGTATTGTGTTTTCTGACCTTGTGCGTGTTGAGCAGCTCGCTGACAGAGATGTAGATGACGGGTTTGTTCACGATGAGCAGCTCTGAGTATTCATCCATACTGAACCTGTCCTCCGGTTCAGGAACGTCACACACACTCAACAGGAACTTCCTGTTGGACACAAAGAACCGTGAGAGAGAACGTTCTCTGATCATTAAATCACTGACACAAACTCAGCATTATGTATACTGGATATTTTACCGATGGAAATTTGTAGTGTGTTGTTGGGTGAAACTGGCCTCGAGAACAGGAAGCAGAATAGTGTTACGGCTTTGGAAACCAAAAGAGCGAATCGGTTTTAATGAATGGACAGACAAACTGGCGAGGATGACTTCCTCTGAGCAAGGACGCCTGATGTTCACGTATCGCATCCCTTTTCCAATCATACAACTGTCTCTGCTCGATGACGAACATGAAGTGTAATATAGAAGTCTAACAGCCTGTATCACACACCACACACTGAAGGGTGTGCACGTTATCTTCTTATTTTATTTAATCTATTTAGCTTTTACTTGTATTTCCTCTGTTTGTCGGATGTGCAGATGTTTATGACTTTAATGTGTTTGTAACCTGAAAAAACAAAGAACCATCAGGAGACACCTGCTGGACGTCACTGAGGTCTTCACTCGTGATCTCAGGACGTTTGAACTCGCCGGTGGTTTGGTCTCAGAGATGAATTAGTTTGTCTTGATTTTTAAACCTGACGCTGCCACATGGACGGGCGATTGGTGACATCACAGTTTACAGTTACGACTCACCGTAGCTGATGGAGCGGCTCGAGCGTTAACTGCTGATTGGTTGTTTTGTCCTTGTGAGAAAACAGTGAACATCGAGTCCTGAATCTGAGCAGCTGCAAGCATCAAATGTTTGATCTTATTGCTTAAAAATGACTAAAACGATGATGATAATGATTTATCTTATCAATCACCTAATCGATTAATCCTTACAGCTCTAGAAGCAGCTACTTCCTGTTTGATGTCAGGAACCTTCTGTATTCTGATTATGTTTTTCCACAGTGTAAATAAATGAATCCAGTTCTGACCTGAACCTGGTGTGAGTCTGGCTGATGTACTGATTCAGAGCTCTGACGTGGTATCCGTCTCCGTGGAAGTGTTTGTTGGCGGCGGCGTGCTGCAGCATGCGGGCAATGGAGCCCAGGATGTGACGCTGCTCCGGCTGCAGGGCGGAGCCGGCCGAGCGGTCCACCACGTCGAAACCGTCCGGAGCCACGACGGCCGGGTTCATGTAACGATAGTAGACCAGGTTACCTACGATCTGTAGGAGGAGCAGAGGGGAGGACAGGTGAGTTTTTAATCTGAAGAGGTGTTTTTGTTGACGCCGTGTTTAAGTTCACGTTCAGAATAACTGATGTTTCAGCAAATTTCAGTGTCACTTTCAAAAGTAGAATCATTTTACAGGAAACTAGAGAGACACTCAGAGTCAAACAGGAGACTCCAGACTTCAGGGGAAAACTTCTAATTCATCAGAAATGATCCGGTTCAGATCCAGGTGACAGTAACAGGATTCTGATGATTGTTTGTTTGTTAAACCCTGAAGGTAAGAAACAGCTGTTCAGAGCTTCTGTGGAAGAACGAGTCAATCCACTTTAATCCTGAACAGTCGCTGTGTTTCCGTCTGTGACAAATCTACGCATTAGACCAGAACCTTCGGGCTTTTATTGTGAAGGAGAAGTGCCCTTCGGTTACTGGGAGCAAACCAGTGAGCACTGGGCTCCGTCTACGTCCTGGAGTTTACCTTGTAGAGCTCGTCATCGCTGGCTTCAGGAAACTTTGTCTTCAGGGCGTCTCTGAGGACCTTCGCCGTGTAACGTAAACCATACCTGCAAAACAAGACTCATCATGAACCTCAGGTGGACAGGTGGAAAGGTGAACAGGTGGAGAGGTAGAGAGGTGGACAGGTGGAAAGGTGAACAGGTGGAGAGGTAGAGAGGTGGACAGGTGGAGGCCTACGGCAGTTTGTGGAGGTTGGAGGTGATGGCTTTGAGGACTCGGTCCGTCAGGTTCTTCAGGTTGATGATGGCGATGTCGATGCGTCTCTGAACTTCAGGGTGAGACAGAGCGTCTTTAGCAGAGACCTCGTAGGGCAGGGAGCTGCAGGGACAGACAGGTGAGACAGACAGGTGAGACAGACAGGTGAGACACTCAGAGATCTACAGGTGTTCAGATGAGTCTGTTTAAGCGGTCTTCTCTGTTCAAACCTCTTGTGTCCGGTCTGGGTCTCGGTCTGGTTTATCCAGGTCTTGTAGACTTCCACCGGGTCTGTCCTGATGCTGAGGGTCCGGTCCTGCAGCACGTCCTGCAGCGCCGGACCCAAGGCCTCGCGCAGGGCGTTGTGACCACGAGCGTGACGGTAGAAGTTCACCAACATCTTGATGACGGTGGGGTTACCTGTGACCACATCCTGAGGCTGCTCCACCTTCAGCCTGACACACACACACACACACACACACACACACACACACACACACACACACACACACACACACACGCGTTACTGATCATTACTGTCTAATCTGGACTGTTCTGTCCTCTGATGTGTCTCAGGTCAGGATTTTTTAATTAATTTAAACTTTATTTCAATGTATCAGTGTGTATTACAGTGTGTATTACAGTGTGTATTACAGTGTGTATTACAGTGTGTATTACAGTGTGTATTACAGTGTGTATTACAGTGTGTATTACAGTGTGTATCCGTTACCTGATCTCGTATCTCAGAGCCTCAGTGAACAGCTGCAGCAGCAGGAAGGCCTCCCTGCGGTCGGAGCCGTAGTTAAACAAACTAAACACCAACATCTCCATGAAGGAGGTGGAGCGACTCTGAGGCATCAAGAAGATCAGCTGAGCCAGGTACAGAGGCTGGGTCTGAGACACACACACACACACACACACAAAATAGTTTTTACTGTGATCTGGTGAAAAGGGGGGGGGGGGGGGGGGGGGGGGTTTCACACAATCTGTTCTTCAGAAGGCAGATTCACCTGCAGCAGGTAGAACAGGTGTTGGTAGGCCTCCAGTCTCTCCCTCCTCCCTCGGCTCAGAGCCTTCAGCCCTTTACTTCTCTCCACATCCATCATGTCCGACAACTGCTCCTTGTTCTTCTTCGTCAGTTTCTTACAGTGAGACACAACTTCCTGTTCAGAGAGAGATGGTTCTGTTGACACAAACGAGACAAATACTACACGGACCATAAACCCTGACGGGCAGACTGGGTCAGGAAGTTTTTGTAATCGGTCTGGGGATCAATGGTTTGTAGTCGGGGTTAGGGAAAACGTCTTGATTACCTGAGTGACCTGATTTCTGTGAATGCATGTAAACGTACACTGTCCCTTCCTTTGAGGTGGAGTGACTCATCCTCTGAACATAGACCATCTTTGTGTCTACCTGTAGGTGGTGACTCACGTACCTGCAGCGTGGCTCTGTTCCGGACCAGCAGGCCGATCTTCAGGTCCATCAGGTCCAGGTCTGCCTCCAGCTGCCGGTTGAAGCGTATGCTCCTCACCACCTCCTCCCTCATACGCAGAAGCTCCGCCTCCTCTCTGATGTCACCGTCGCCCAGGTCAAGCAGGTGAACAAACTTCCTGACCACAGACAGGGGGGGCGTGTCGGAGTGCACTGAGACAGGTGAGGGGGAGGGCTTATTAATGACTCGCAAACAGGTAGAGTAAGTAACGACAGGATCAATTAACCAATCAGAGTCAGTGTCTCGTTAGTGACCTCACCCAGCATCCTGTACTGGTCCCGGGCTCTGCTGGCTCTGAAGAAGGCCTGGATCTTTATGATAGCGCCCACCTGTGGACACACACAGTTACTATACACTGTTACCATGGAGACGGAATATCCTGTTTTCTGATTGGCTGACAGAATCATACACAGAGACAGTTAAAGGAACAGTCTGAATCCTCCTCTCACTGCGGCCGCCCTCAAGACTCTGCAGAAGGCTTTTAATTTGAAAAGCCACAAGGTGCCCCAGGAGGGAAGTAGATTTAAGAGACACGAGCAGGACTCACGTTACGTCTGAAGAACCTCAGTCGAGCTTGATACTTCCTCTTGGCCAACCACATCTTCACAAACGACTGGAGCTGTTCACACACACACACACACACATACACACACACACACACACACTGATGAACAGTACAGACACAAACACCTAGTGTCACCTGTGGACCTGTTGTAAACGTCTGCTCACCTTGACCGCAGCTCGCCAGTTCATGTAGAGGAACTGCAGCCGCCGCCTGTACGCCCTCTGCTGGACAAACCTCCTCCACTGAGACTTAACACACAGAGAGACGTGATGATCACATCGATCACATGACCACACCAGCCACAGACCTGTCAATCAAATCTGTAATGACACACTCCAACAAGCTCCACCCCTGAGGCTTCTGTATTGATTAGTATTGATCCCCTACATCTGGAACTGTGTCCTGATATTGCTTTAACCCCTTCCTCACCTGTCTGTCTCTACCTGTCTGTCTCCACCTGTCTGTCTGTCTCGACCGGCTCCCCATCAAATCCAGAGTCCAGGTGTCTGCAGGTCAGCCAGCTGCCTATGTTACAGATACACTGACTGGAATCTGCTCCAGCAGTCAGCTGGTTTCTCACCTGGATGACGATGACAGCAGGTGTCTGACTGATCAGGTAACGCCGCCGCACCTCCAGCTGCTGTCTGACCAGGAACCCTCGACACGCCGCCTGCAGACGAACGACGAGGGCGTCGCTGCTCTTCCAGAGGACGCTGCGACTGTACGAGCCCGACACACTGCTGATGACTTCCTGCAGGTGGAGACATGACATCACTGTTGTTGACCAATCACAGACAGGGACATATAAACTGTGATTTCTCAGGTGTGGAAATTAGATTTTAAAGTTTGGGTCTTCTCAGGTGTGACTGTACCTGTGGTTAATACCCTGACAGTGACCTCTGACCCTCAGGTGTATCTCACCTTTATCTCCTCTCTGTCGATGAACACACTGTTCTGTACGAAGCCGGCCGGTCTCTCCCAGTTTCCCTCCAGTCGGTTCAGGTGGAAGTAATAAAAGGAGCCGTCCTCCAGCCGGACTCTAACCCACGGACTCCTGTTGTCTCCTGGACAGTTTACACCAAAACAAGACTGTTACACAACATTGTGCTGATACTTCACCAATCTGAAAACCATAATCAATCAGTATCAGTGTTTTACACAAACACGACAAAGATCTTTAAATATGTTAAAGATCAGTGACTCAAAGAAGAAATCTGCCAGTGTGAAGGACGTCAAACATCTTATTGTCTACTAACCTGTGTGTGTGTGTGTGTGTGTGTGTGTGTGTGTGTGTGTGTGTGTTACCTGTGTGTGTCTTGTGTGTGAGCAGACTGAGCAGCTCTCTCTGATATTCTGTAGCACAGGTAGAGATGAGTCCCTGCAGCTCCACCTCAGGTAGAGACAGAACTCTGAGAGTCTGGTTCACCCTGTTCTCCTTCACAGCCTGGTTCACTGCTGCGACTGACAGACACACTGCACGCACGCACGCGCACACACACACGCACACGCACACGCACACACACACACACGCACACGCACACACACACACACACTTGGTTTAATGTCTTGGATGTCTCCATGTCTCATTTGTCAACATGTATCATGTGACCGACTCACCCTTCAAAGCTCTCTGACTCTGCTGATTGGCTCTCCTCACTCCTTCCTGGATATCAGCCAACCACAGCTCAGCTCCTGGGTCTCTGCTCACCTGATTAGACATCAGAAGGTCACATGACTTCATCTTCAAACAACAACATACATGTATTCATTCTACAGAAGGTAAAGATTCGAGATCAGTTTGGGTTTCAGTCCGAATGTGGAGGTGAACCCTTGGTTACCTGTGTAGTTACCTGTGTAGTTCTACCTGTGTAGTTCTACCTGTGTGGATTTACCTGGGCTTTGTGCTGCCTGGCGTTGCTCAGCAGGGTCAGGTATCTGCAGGTGTTGGCAGGTAGAACCTCCTCCACGCCACAGGAGGGCAGCAGCAGAGCAGACAGCAGCTTCTGAGAGTCTCCTCTGATCACAGCCTCGTTAATCACTCCCACAGCCAGGAGCTCTGAAGGTCAGAGGTCACACAGAGGTCACACAGGGGTCACAGGTTATCTTAACAACATGAACTTGGTCAGTAGGCAGAGCTTTTATAGGCATTGGTCTGTTTTCTTGATCATTAGTAGTTCAGCATCTGTTACCATGGAGATGTACCCAGGTAAGAGGTGAGCTGGTCTCAGGTCAGACAACATGTACAGTGTGTGTTGATGTGTGTGTGTTTTCTTACTCTGGTGTTCGTCCTGCACTGAGCTGTTGACAGAGTTGATTCCTTCCTGCAGCTGATTCCAGGTCAGTAGATCTCTGCTCATCTCCTGCTTCACACCAACCAGACACTCAAAGTACCTGAGGGTCACAGGTGGACAGGTGTAAACAGTCAGGTAGACAGGTGTCAACGGACAGGTAGACAGACAGGTAGACAGGTGTAAACAGACAGGTAGACAGACAGGTAGACAGGTGTAAACACAGGTAGACCGGAGTCGCACCTGTCCAGCAGGGTGTCGTCTACATCAGAGAGTCCTGCAGACGGACTGACCAATGAGGAGCTAAACTGCTGCAGGCTTCCCGCCCCCATGGCCTGATTGATGAGGGCGACAGCTGACAGCATCTCCACGGCAACATAGAGCTCCTCCTGCTGCAGCTCCCCCTGATGGAGACAACAGGAAACATCAAACACTGACTGACTGACTGACTGACTGACTGACTGACTCTCAGGTGTCTTACCTGTGGAGTCTGTCTCTGCAGCAGCTGCAGCTCTTTGTGATACAGAGTGGCAGCAAAAGGAAACACTTCGGGCAACTGGAGGTCAGAGGTCATCAGACAGCTGACCGTGTGTCTGGGGTCGCTGCCACGCAACGACGCATTAACACTCTGCACTGCAGTGAGCACTGAAACACACACACACACACACACACACACACACACACACACACACACACACACACACACACACTTATTGAAGTCTCAGTTTGATCGACTGTGACTGGACATGAAGAAGATATGACGATTATTTTATCAATAGACTGATCAATCATTAAATACTGGTCCAGATCCAGTAGAACTTACTGTTCTTGGCTCTCTGGGCTTCCTGGTTGGCGATGGTCACAGCTTCCTGCAGCTCGTCAGGTTCCAGGGGGTCGACGCAGCCCTGATCCTGAGGTCAGCGGTCACAGAGGGAGGGGTCAGGTCTAACAGGCAGTCACGGTGTGTATTTCTGTATGTGTGTGTGTGTGTGTGTGTGTGTGTGTGTGTGTGTGTGTGTGTGTGTACCA
>NW_019525492.1:40276-59092 GCF_002814215.2 Seriola lalandi dorsalis
ACTGACTGACTGACTGACTGACTGACTGACTGACTCTCAGGTGTCTTACCTGTGGAGTCTGTCTCTGCAGCAGCTGCAGCTCTTTGTGATACAGAGTGGCAGCAAAAGGAAACACTTCGGGCAACTGGAGGTCAGAGGTCATCAGACAGCTGACCGTGTGTCTGGGGTCGCTGCCACGCAACGACGCATTAACACTCTGCACTGCAGTGAGCACTGAAACACACACACACACACACACACACACACACACACACACACACACACACACACACACACACACACACACACACACTTATTGAAGTCTCAGTTTGATCGACTGTGACTGGACATGAAGAAGATATGACGATTATTTTATCAATAGACTGATCAATCATTAAATATTGGAAAATGTTCCACAGTGACATCTTCAGGGTCATGAGTCACAACAGCTTGACTGATGTGGACTGGTCTGGACACACCAGTATGTACTGGTCCAGATCCAGTAGAACTTACTGTTCTTGGCTCTCTGGGCTTCCTGGTTGGCGATGGTCACAGCTTCCTGCAGCTCATCAGGTTCCAGGGGGTCGACACAGCCCTGATCCTGAGGTCAGAGGTCACAGAGGGAGGGGTCAGGTCTAACAGGCAGTCACGGTGTGTATTTCTGTGTGTGTGCGTGTATGTGTGTGTGTGTGTGTGTGTGTGTGTGTGTGTACCAGCGCCTTCTGCTGGCGGTCCGCCGACAGCTGGTCCAGGTACCAGGGGCCATTGTCAGTACGGAGGCCCCTGAGGGCCAAACATGGCAGCTGCAGAGCGGAGAGCAGGGACAGTTCATCTGCAGATTCCAGAGCTTCATCCACCTGCTCCACCGCTGATCGCACTGATACACACAGATCAATATTATTGATATTATCAGTTATAGATCGTTTTATAAATAAATCACTCAAAACACAGAACGAGTGAAACATGAATAAAATCATATCATAATATAAATCATAATAAATAATAATCGTGACGTCAGAGTGAGTCACATTGATCTGTTTGATACACAGGGTGAAGGACAGAGGAGTGACATCACAGTGACAGTCACTCTGGTGACTCAGGTGTGTGCAGTTATATTCATTATGAGCTGTGTCCCCCAGTGGTTTTATGGACGTTGGTCTGTTCACACATTCAAACCACAGGAAAACACCTGGAAACACTTCACAATAAGACTCCCCTTATAAAGGATTTATAAATGGATTAGAGCTAATTTATTAATTAGCTTGTTAACACTTCATAAATAATTTATAAGCTGTTATTACACATTAGATGAAAAGGGAAACAGTGAGCTGTTGCTTGCCAAATAGTGAGCCCACATGTATCTGAACTGTTCAGCCTCATATCTCTCCATCATCAACATCTGTAGCTGCTGCTTCATCACGTTTGTTCAGTTACTAACAATTAACCACCGTCATTTGTTAATGAGTTACTATTATTTATAACTGGTAAAAGAGCCTCATGGCCAGTTATAAATAACGCTCCTTTTACCATGGTGGTAACTCATTAGTAAGATTGATGAGTAGGAAGCATTAACTTGATCTTGCCGAATAGTGAGCCTGCATCAATGGATGAAAACTGTTATTAATTAATAACCTCGTTATGAACCATTTATAACTCCTTTATAAGGGTACTCTTATTGTGAAGGGTTACCACAGCTTCTCTTGTTCTCACCGTTGACGATGTTGATGTTTTCTTGGATCTCTCTCTGAGTCAGATACTCCTCATAGATGTCTTTCTCCTCTGAACCTCCACGCTGCACACGCACACACACACACACACACGCACACACACACACACACACACACACACACACACACACATGAAACATCCATCTCATGACAGTTTAATAGGACAGACGAACCAACCAATCAGAGCAGACTCTCACCCTGCCGGCTGCATGTTGAGCTTTCCCTCTCTTAGCCTGATGCAGCATTTGGTGGTAGACGCTCATCAGCGCCTCCTGCAGGTCGCTCAGCATGGCGTTAGGATTCCTCAGAGCCCCCGCCATGACGCCAACGTCCCCTCTGTCCACCGCCTCGTTGATGGCTATCACCGCTGCATGTACTGATGTGAGAGGGAGACAGGGGACAGTTTGACACTGAGGACTGCGTCTTTTTCTGTAGGGACTGACTGAAGAGTCTCTCGGCCAATCAGAGGGGTTCTCTCTACCTGCAGCTTCGTCCACTGACAGCTCATTGGCCAGGATTCCTCCGATCTTGTTGAACGCCGGCATCTGGATCCCGTATTTATCAAGCTCCAGCTTCATGTTGTTGATCTCCTCCTCTGGACAGTAACAACAACAGTGTACACTGTCAAACAGGAAGTCACTTTCACAATAAAAGTCACATCAAGGTGAAACATTTCAGTTTGAATAAACAGAAGAAGAAGAGTGAAGGAAGGAAGGAAGTGTGTTATTTACCAGTAAACTTGACTTTCCCGTAGAGGTCATGGATCTGTGGAGCCAAACCCAGTCTGTAGAGATAAAGGCTGCAGGGAGACAGGTGAACAGATTAACAGACAGGTAAACAGACAGGTAAACAGATGAACAGATGTGTGTATTGACAGGTGTATTGACCATTGGACAGGTGAACAGGTAAACAGACAGGTGAACACACCTGAGTGCGTGGATGCAGTACACGGCTCTGGGCATGTTCTTCTTGTCGTACACGTCTGTAGTTTCTGGATGGAAGATCTGAAAACAACAACAACAGCTGATCATTCCGAACTCAAACCGATCATCTGATCAATCGCTCTGTTCACTGACCGTCGGCAGTCCTAAGGTCGTCATGGCGTTCCTCCAGTGGTTGATGTTGTCGGTGTGACGGAACTGAAGACCCACAGCCTGAACACATGGAGACACAGCTGATTATTGATTAATGACACATGGAGACACAGCTGATTATTGATTATTGACACATGGAGACACAGCTGATTATTGATTATAGACACATGGAGACAGCTGATTATTGATTAGTGACACATGGAGACACAGCTGATTATTGATTGACATCAAGACATAGCTGATTAGTGATTATTGAAACAGCTGAGTATTGATTATTGATTATTGACTCGAGACTGCTGATAATTGATTATTGACACAGCTGAGTATTGATGGAGTCACATGTCATGTCATGTGGTGTTGTATGTCTGTGTGTCTGTGTGACCTGGTATCGGTGCTGCTCGGGGTCATAGATCTTCTTCAGGGGGACGACGTTGGGAGCGAATCGATGACCCAGTTTAGCAAGAACGACTCCGTTCCTCAGCGCCTCCTCCAGCTCCGTAGGAGCAGGAAGCTCCTCCCCCAGACACGCCTCCATCCACCTGAGCAGGAAACAAAGAAGTGTGTCGTATTTGATGTTAGAAAGCTGCCTCCATCAAGGCCTGTCTGTCATCACGGTGATGGAAACACAAAGACGTATCCATGACAACAGCTGGATCACATCAGAGTCAGGAGGATGTCTGATGATATTCCAGTCCACCACGACCAGGACAGACTCAAACTAAATCCCACTCACCTCTTGGCCTCCTCCAACCTGCACAGGTACTGGTAGGCCACGTTCTGGATCCTCTGCTCATCCATCTGCTCTGCTGTCAGACGCTCATCTACACACACACAGAGACACACTCTGTTAACACACACACGTGTCATGGAACTGCTCCAATAAAACAACATGAAGTCATCTCCTTATAAAACACACAAAACAATTGGTGTCAAAAATAATCATCACACTAATCAGTAATCAAAATAATGGATCTGATGTAATATGAATCAAACATCCAGAAATAAAATGTGTAAAACTTTATTAAAAAGGAAAAATAGACAAACAAAAGTGAAACAAATTAACAATCATCAGAGGAATGTTACAGTCAGAGGTTTGTTACCATGGGGATCAGGTTCAGTCCGGGATTACACACAAAGTACTGAACCGCTTTGACCCAGACTGGGTGGAGGGATAGGACAAATGTTGGTTCTGATCCAGTTACAGAAGAGGATTAGTTTCCTCAACATGTCAGACAGAACATTTTTCAACACTTCGGTTTCTCAGACATATTTATGGTGCTGAGATCAGATAATAATCTGGATTAGATAATAATCTGGATTAGATAATAATCTGGATCACATAATAATCTGGATCACATAATCATCTGGATCACATAATCATCTGGATCACATAATCATCTGGATCACATAATCATCTGGATCATGAATACTTCAAAATCTGTTTCTCCACAAATAAAACAAACTGAACTTGATGTGAAAGTTTCTCTGAACAGTTCACGGATGAAAACGGCAGCTTCATGTTTCAGGTTTATGACACGAGTAAGACATGTTTCATTCTCGAACCATGTGAATAAACTCGTAAACACACACACGAATAAACTCGTGAATAAACATGTAAACAACGACGTGAATAAAACACGTAAACAAACACATGAATTAACAGAGGAGGGAGGCTCAAGGTTTAAAGAAACTCACAGCGGTTCTGTGAAGCTGAATCGGCCATGTTAGCCGGTAGCCGTTAGCTATTAGCTCCGTGTTTTCGTGTCCTTCGGTTAAACTCGGTTTTAATCCTCTCGGTGACCGAAACTCTCTCTCTTAAAATCTGCCGGTGAAGAATAATCTCGAATCTCGGTTTGAAGCCTCAAACCGTCCCCTGCTGTCCGCGAGCTTCTTCCTGTCCGAAGTTTGAAAGCTCCCGCGGCTCTCTGATTGGTCAGCCGGTCAAGCGCTCTTCCAATTGGCTGGAACCTTTTCGCATTGGATTGTGGTCCGTGTAGTTTCCTGTCTAAAGTAAAACAAACGCCAACGAAAACTTTATTTTAATAGAACATTTTGAAAATCTCATTAGATATTACACGTCCTTACCTTGAATTACTTATAACACAGTTAAACTTTATTGTTTTAATTACTCCCCACCGTCTGTTCTGTGTTACCATAGAAACCGAGTCAAACTGTATTAGCAGGTGGAGGTATTTGTTAGCTGCTTCTCCGCAGATCGTATCGGTTTATTAGTGACAGCTGAAGTTTAACTTGTGAACATTTTCCCGCTCAGGATGGACGAGCTTAATCTTCACCTGCGGACTGTGAGTGCTCGTGTTACCTGTTGGCTTCAGGTGAGCAGTGTCAGTACCTGTCAGGGGGAACATTAGCAGTAGCAGCTGACGTGTGTACAGCTGTAATAACAGTGTCAGTGACAGCTGTTCATTTATCCGCGATATATATCAATATATAAATAAAAAACGATTCAGTTAAAGGCTGAATGATAAGCAGTAACTAAACAGTCTAAATAAAGAATACTATTAAATATAGATCTAATTATAATATGGTATGGTAATGTAATGTACTGTAACAGTGTAGAGGTGGTGGAGAGGACCAGATCTGACTGACAAACAATGTCATATGTAATTTAATATAATTGTATGTTGTGAGCCAGGAGTCTGGTCTTCAGGTCGGTGACATCAGTCACATAAAAATCAAACAGAAACCATCAGAACAACAAATCAAACACCAAGGTGAAGAGAAACCCCCCAGAGACCAGATCAGATCTTGTATCTTCCCTTTCCACAGTCCAGGTACTGTGACGTTTTAAAAAACACTGACGTCATTTACAAAGTCATGGATCTTTCTCTCGCCTGCAGACAGTCATGTTAGTTATAAAATATTAACTGATTCATCCATCCATTCATTTTTCTGCTGCTTCTCCAGGACCAGTGTTTAATGATTAATTAATAATATCATTATTCTATTTATATCATAATTATATCATTATAATCCCTGCTGCTCTTCACTCATATCTGTCAGAGTGAATGTGAAACAGGTTTTAAATGAGACTCTGTTATTAGTCAACCTCAGCACGAACAAAGACTGTGTCTCTGATGTTGCTGAAACCATCACACAGCCGTGTGTACGTGTGTCCAGCAGAGGGGCAGTGTCAGTTGTAGATTTACCTTCCTCCAACTGACACAAACACATATACAGAAGGTTTTTCAAAATAAATCAGTTTGAAACAAAGTGACTGTGTTTCCTCCAAAATAAACATAAAACATTTAAGTTTTGTAATTAATCCGGTAAAAACATTTAAACACTGAAAACAGCAGCTCGTCCTGTTTCATTTCAACTTTTAATGAAATAAAATACAATTTAACTTCACTCCATATTCAATTTAAATCTTTGGATTCAAGTAAAATGATTAAATTGATCAGATTTATTGATTGATTGAATATTGGCTGTTCTTTAAGAGGAGGTTTGTGTGTTTCTGTCTCCTCAGTCCAGGTGAGTCTCTCTCACATCCATCATGGCGTCTGATGCGTCCACAGCAGGTGAGAAGGAGGTAAAAGTGAAGAGGAAGAGGAAGGAGCAGAAGGTGAGGACGAAGGCCTCAGCGGTGTCAGAGGTTCAGACGGTGGACATCGAGGAGTTAACGTCTGCTGGTCATCGAGCTCTGCAGGAGGGACGGACGGGAGACGCTCTGAGCTGCTTTAGAGACGCCCTGAAGGCTGCAGAACAGGTGAGACGCTGTGGTCAGAGGTCACAAACATGTCATATGACATAAGTCATAAAAGTCATAAAACCCTTGTTGCTGTGTCTACTACATTTCCCATCATGCTCTGCTCCCCTCAGCTGCAGGACTCCCGGGTCCTCCGAGCCTGTTCCTTTAACCTGGGAGCAGCCTATGTGGAGGTGGGGAGACCTCAGAAAGGTCTGGACTTCCTGCAGCAGGCTCACCCCGGTCCGAAGGCCGACCGGCTCCCAGACCTCCAGTTCAACCTCGCACTGGCCCACAATGCACTAGGACAGAGTCAAGAGGCCGCTGCCCACTTCCTGCAGGCTGCGCAGCTGTACAGATCGCAGGGAGACGGAGGCAGCGAGGGAGACGCCTGCATGGAGATGAGCCGCTGCTACACCAGAACACAGGTCAGAACCAGGACCTGGACCAGAACCTGAACCAGAGCTGGAACAGGTGTGTCAGGTGACAGATGTGTCAGGTGACAGGTGTGTGTGTATTGTAGGACTGGTCTCTGGCAGTTCAGGGTTTCCTGCGGGCAGCAGAGAGTTACAGAGTGGCAGCCATGTTGGATTCTGCAGCTGCTGCTTTGAAAGAGGCGGGAAATTACATGATTCAATCAGATCAGTTCAGCCATGATGACATTATCGGCGTGCTGACAAAGTGTCTGAGTTTGACAGACAGCATCACCGACCCGAGGACTCTGGGTAATCACCTTTATGAAACAGATCATCTGACCGATTCATTGATTGATTGATTGGTTAATCTGTCTACCTCCCGCTGTGGTCCAGGTGAGCTTTACCTGTCCGTGGGCGTGTCTTACTGCTGGCTCAGGTGTTTCGAAGAGGCGGTGCAGTGTTTCCAGCAGGCTCTGGGTCCTGCGGCTCAGTGGCCCCCCCTGCTGGCCAAGGTGCTGCACAACCTGGGAGCTGCTCTGAACTCTCTTGGACAGTTCACACCTGCTGTGGGCTACCACAGGCAGGCCGCTGGACTCTACGGTCAGACACACACCTGTCACACCTGTCACACCTGTCAATCACCTGTCAATCAACCTTCAACATTCATAAAAAAGTGTAATATTTATAAGTTCATACATTCAGGATACTATGAAGTGATAATATACGTGTGTGTGTGCGCGCGCAGGCTCTCTAGGTTGCCGTGGTGACCAGGCTCGGTGCTTCAGTAACCTGGCGTTTGCCTGCAGTCAGCTGGGTGATGAAGAGGAGGCAGCAGAGAGCTTCATCCACGCTCTGCAGGGATTCAGAGACACAGGTAACATCAGGTAACAACAGTAACCGTTCAGTCATGTTTATGAGATCATACCTGCCTCTACCTGTCTGTTTGTCTGCAGAGGACCACCTGGCTCAGGCTCAGGTGTGTGAGTCGTTAGCGGAGTGTTACCTGAAGCAGAGGAAGCAGCAGAAAGCTGTTCAGCTCTACAAACAGGCTCTGAGCGCTCTGTCTCACTGCCAGGTAACAACACACCTGCATGTTCTCCCTCACCTGCTCACAGTGTCCATCATTTCTGTCAGTCAGAAGAACTAATAAGAAGGAGCATCAGACCACCAGACAGGTTGTAAACAAACCAACAGGTTACATCACCAGCATCACAAACCAATCACAGAACACTTCCTGTTCTTTCACCTGTCAGATATAAAAGACTTGATGTTTTGTAAATGTTGTTTATGTTTTGTTTTCAGGACGGTTCTGGTCGTGTTGGCGATCGTCTGGTGGAGCGACTGACTGCAACACTGCAGCAGAGTCTGAGCATCGGCCTGCAGGTCTGGTCACATGACCACAACACCACATCACACCTCCGACCAATCACAACACCACATCACACCTCCGACCAATCACAACACCACATCACATGTGACCACATGTCTTTATTGCCCTCTGACTGTTTTTAAAATGCAGAGACCACGTCCACGAGGACCACGCCCAGCCAGGCCACACCCACACAGCTCACCTGTTGAACAATGTGTCAGGTAGCAGCCAATCAGCTCTCACTTTGTCTCCAGTCACCAACAACATTCACACCTCTTGGTGGTTTCACACATCTCTGTGTCTTCACCTTCCTCACAGGAAGTCTGACATCACACATAGTCCACGCAGGGCAGCCAACCAGCAGCGAGATGAGCAGCGGGGGACGGAGCCAGGTGAGTTCCACAAGAACAACAAGCGGTGTTGCCGTGGTAACAACATATTATTCTTGTATTGGATCAAACACTAACCATCAGTATGCAAGCAGGAGCAGAGGCCAGAGGTAGACAGGAAGCAGCAGAGCATTGTGGGTCAGCAGAGGGCGGAGACACTGAAGTACCTGAATACATGGCATCTGGACCATACAGGTAACACAGTAAAATGTCATGTCTCTGAAGTTTGTCGTTTATTTAATTTTTTATCAGGAACATATTGATCGGGGCGTTGTGTAGCGTAGTGGTTTAAGCAGGCGCCCCATGTGTAGAGGCTACAGTCCTCGCTGCAGTTGGCCCCGGTTCGAATCCCGCATCGGACGGCCTTTCACTGCATGTCATTCCCCCTCTCTCTCTGCCTCCCCGTTTCCTGTCACTCTCCACTGTGCTGTCCATTAAAGGCATAAAAGCTCAAAAAAAAAAAATATATATACTTTAAGAACATATTGATCAGTGATCAATAAATCTGACCTGCAGGTGAACGTGAACATTTGTCTCTGTTTCCAGTTCAGACCAGTCAGACCAGCTGCAGCACAGTGAGCTGTGGTCGGACAGAGAGAACCCTCACACTGACAGGTAACTCACCTGTCAATCAAATCACAACAAACTGTATTCTTATAAAAGACTTCACAAAAACTGATTGGCCGTTGTTTTCTTGCAGTGAAACCTCATTGGTCCGGGAGACCGAGGCCGTACCCACCAGTCCAGGTGACGTCAGAGAGGCGACTCCCCCTGCGGGCAGGTGGAGGTCTCGGTTCTGTGCCCTGATGTAGAGTCAGAGAGGAAGTCCACATCAGTTTGGATCTGCACTCACCTGCAGCTGATCATGTCCTTCATCGTCTATTGATTACATATTTATGATCGCTGGGACTGGTCTGTGGTTTCCATGGAAACCTGGTCACCTCAGTAAAGGTCCAATCCACTTCACAGAGACCTGCAGAGACTGATACTGTGCACACCTGTACGTCCAGGTGTGATGACAGTCAAGTGTTTATGATTAATGAATGAACAGCATGTATTTATAGCAGTTTGAACCTTTGTGTTTGAGTTTTGTTATATTGTTTAAATGAACCTAAACCTAAAGGATCTATCCATCAATCAATCAATCAGTCGGTACCTGTGTACAACCGAATGAACTGTGGAGATAGAGTCACAAAAGTCTATCAATAAAGGACTGATAGATCTGTGAAATAAAACCATGACAACACTGAAGCTTTGTTTACCTGAGGAGTGAGACGCCGGCAACACACCTGTACAACAACTCAGCAGATTTCAACTTCCTGCTGTGCAGCCAGATGTTTTCAGGAGAAACACTCAGACTGATGTTTTATTCATCACAGGCTGATTCTGCTGATGAAGCAGCTCCACACACACACACACACACACACACACACACACACACACACACACAGAGCTCCTCCTCCTGCTGCAGTCGTCTTCAGTCTGCTCAGTGTTTCAGATCAGAGCTGCTGCGGCTGTGGACAGGACCCTGAACTGATCTGGGTTCTGCAGGTTCTTCTGGGTTCTCTGTGTGTGTGTGCTGCTGTTGTGTTGCAGTGAGGGGAGAATATGAGGAGCAGAGGAGAACAGAAGAGTCTGACCTGAGGAGGAGAAAAGATTCAGGTAAAAACACTTATCCTTTCACAATAAAAGCCTGTCAATGACTGTGTTTAGATTCTACAGGAAACAGGTTGAAATCATCTGTGAGGAAGCAGATTATTAAATATAATAACTGTATAAAAACGATATAAATAAATAAGATAAATACGTTTTGTTTCACTCTGAGCGTTAACACTCAGGGACTGCTCTGCATGACAACAACTTTAATCTCTAATCCCCGAACAAGAACGATGGAAACTAAGTCAAATGCCTCCTGGTCTTGAACCAGGATCAGTGTTCAGTCCTGGTCACTGTGACGTCACAACATTACAATACTTTTCACTGATGTCAAAACGTGAAGGATGAAAGTTTGAATCTACAGCCAGCAGCTGGTTAGCTTAGCATAGCACAAAGGGGGGGAAGCTAGTTTAGCTTAGCACAAATACAGTCCCAATGTGAGGTTCTTGTAGGATGGTTGCTGTTCGGTTGGTGAGGACAGGCTTCGTCCATGTTAAAGGAACAGTCTGACATTTTGTTTCACGTCTTCCTGTGATGTCAGTGTCCGTCTGTGTCAGTGCAGGTTCAGGATTTACCTGTCCCTCTATATAAGGTGAATTTTGTAAAGGAATTCAGCCTCTCAGTCAATGAAGTGTTGAGTTTAAACTCAACATGTGAATGAATCTGGTCGGGATTTTAATGAGAGCGACGTAAAGACAATGTTTAGTCCAGAGTCTCAGTGCTGCAGAGACCTGGATCTGGTCTGGTAGGGTCCATGTTAGTACAGGAACGGTTAGTTCAAGGTTAGCAGGAGGCTAGCAGGAGGTTATCTGGAGGTAAGCAGGAGGTTAGGATTCGACATCAGTTTAATTAATTTGCTCCAGCCAATCAGATGCAGGAGGAGGGGCCTGCAGCCCTGTAGGTTTCTGATCTGCAGAGAAAGAGGTGGAGGTTACCAAGGTGACATCATGAACACACACACACACACACACACACACACACACACAGGTCAGGTTACAGCACAATGCATCTGCAGTTATTTTTGGCAGCAGGATCAGTGTGTGTGTGTGTGTGTGTGTGTGTGCGTGTGTGTGTGTGTGTTCATTTCAAAATCATCAATATCACATCAACATTAATATGGATGGTGTTTTGTTGTATTCAGTAGATTAATGAATATAACTACATAATATTATATAACAATGTGACAGGATGATACAGAAAGAAACTATATGTTCAGTTGAGGAAGTACTCGGGTCTTTTACTTTGAAGTTCTAATACTAACACCACAGTGTAGAAATACTTTGAGGATGTGACATCACTGCGTTACAGTTACTGATTCTTCACTTTATATCCTGCTGAGGATAATAATAACTGACTCTGTGGCAAGGTCTGATTTAAAACCTGAACAGGTGAAACAGTCCAGGTCCTGGTCTGAGTCACTGTCAGCTGACTCCTCATTGGTCGATGTGAATCAGTTACCATGGTAACCCCTCAGGTTCTCCACAGAGTGTTTGTGCTTTAACGAGACTCTTATCTGTGATCTTTAATGAGAAGGGACGGACAGGAAGTCTCCGTCACAATAAGAGCTGATGGACTGTTAGCAGGTAGATAGACAGCAGGCGTCCAATCAGAGCGCAGCAGGTGATTCTGCTTCAGTCAAACAGAAACCTGCAGATCCTGTTACTATCTCTGTGTCTGCTGGTGTGGTTCTCAACCTTAGGACCAGGACCTCTCAGGGGGTCACAAGATAAATCTGAGGAGTCAGAGGACAAGTAGATGTTGTAGATAGATGATGATTTTACAATGTGAGACGCTGAAGCTGTAACCAGGTCGTGACCTGACAACAGCGTCTCTCAGTGAGGACACCTGAGACGCTACTGTTCTCTATTACAGCAAAACACTACAGTCCCTCAGCAGTGAGGACGACTGACGTCTCTGTGAGCGTTACACACCTACGATCAACCTACAACACATTCACCTGTTACACAAACTGGATCTTTTTAATCCCACTGGTACATTTTGTATTGAGGATAAAGTCTTACTTAGAATCCAGACTCATGGAAACAGCAGTGTTCAGTCACTGGATTATTCTGTGGACCTGCAGGAAGTGGGAGGGAAACCAGGGTGTCGTCTGCATAATCACAAACGTTGATTCTATTGATTTGTTTAATTTCGCCTTGAAACTCCACAAACACTGAACATCGCTGGGGGAGTCACACCCTGGGTACTCATATTTGTAAATGTTCAGTGTTTGATTTGTTGACGTGTGTGTGTGTGTGTGTGTGTGTGTGTGTGTATGTGTGTGTATGTGTGTGTGTGTGTGTGTGTGTGTGTGATGGACATCACTGCAGGAAACCTTTAAAAACCTGACAATATGTTCAGATATGGTGTTTGTCGACCAGGTGACAAAGACCTGAAGTTACAGCTGAACTGAAGAAGTTAAAGTCATTTTAAAAGGTTCAGGGAGGAAGTCTCTGCAGAACGAATGATGAACAATTAATACAGTGGTTCCCAACCTGTGGGCCGCGAAGGTATTGCAAGTGGAACGTGAAATAATTTGCAAAACAATTTAACAACAATTTGAACAATTTGCATGTATAATTTTAGTGAAAATAATTATTAACTTGTAACTATTAATGACTATCACTGTTATAAGCCAATGTTTGATCGATATCATTAAAATCAAAATGCTGTAAGGTGTCATTATTGGGCCTCCATATTGTTACAGGGTGAGATGTGGGTGGGGGATGTGTCCTTGAGTTGGAAAAGGTTGGGAACCGTTGAATTAATAATCAGAATCAACTGTCCTATAATCAAACCCCAGTCTGGAATCTCACCTGAACTCCTCCCTCTTCTTCCCTGCAGGATGTCAGGTAACTGGTCCATCCTGAGGTTGTCATCACTGGCTCCACCCACCAGCTCCGCAGCCCTGCCCCTTCCCAACACCTCCCAGTACCCCCCTCTCACAGACTGGGAGGCTCCCAGTTTCACCCGTGCTGCTCAGTTCCGTGTTGGAGCCACCTTGGTCCTCTTCCTGTTCGCGGCCTGCAGTAACCTGGCCCTATTGGCCAGCGTGTGGCGTGGGCGTGGCCGTCGGCTGGCATCTCACTTGCGACCGCTGATGCTGAGCCTGGCGTCGGCCGACCTGATGATGACGTTTGTGGTGATGCCTCTGGACGCTGTGTGGAACGTGACGGTGCAGTGGTACGGAGGAGACGCGCTCTGTAAGCTGCTCTGCTTCCTCAAGCTGTTCGCCATGCACGCGTCTGCCTTCATCCTCGTCGTCATCAGCCTCGACCGACAGCACGCCATCCTGCACCCACTGGACGCTCTGAGCGCGCACTGCAGGAACCGGCGCATGCTGCTGCTGGCCTGGAGCCTCAGCGTGCTGCTGGCGTCACCACAGGTAGATATCAGCACAGGTAACACGTATGCACAGGTAACATGGCAGCACAGGTAACACATCAGCACAGGTGACACATGCTGTAGGAAACAGGAAACATTTGATTTATTTGCATCTGTCAGAAAACAAAAAAGTCACCACAGGTTGTTTCACCTGAGTCTCCTCTCGGACCAATCACAGAGCAGCTTTCTGACAGTATCACATTTAAAACAGGGAACAGCTCCAGAATCTGAGCTCTGATTGGCTGCAGGTAAACTCTCTGCCGTGATTGGTTGTGTGTGGGCACATGTTGAGAAGAGGAAGAATCTGTCTTGTTTCCTCGGATGCTGTGAACAGACTGACTGTTTCATCATCACTCCGCTTCCAACATTAATATTTATCAGATGAGGTGGGTTCGCAGTGAGGGGCGGAGTCAGGTTAACCTGAGGATGGCGTGATGAAGAACAGTTGATGACCACATGATCATAACTACTGTTTACAGTCCAGCTGCAGGTTCCTCTGGTCCAGGTGAAGGTTCTCAGCTCACAGCAGCTCCTGCAGTAAACCCTCAGTCAAACCTGAACATTAATCTCTGCAGGAATGTTGTGGTTTCTGATGGAGAGATTAAATGTGCAAAACCTCCTGCTGTTAGCTCGGGCTAACTGCTCCCCTTGGTTTATATTAGGAATGCTAGTAACGCTAAGAAGCTACAAGCTGGAAAACAGCTGAAACAAACAGATGTCAGTTTGACTGAGCTAGTTTGACTACACAAAACCCTGACGTGAAGTGGACTCTGATCATTAGAGTCCACTTCACGTCAGAGTCCTCTTTGGTTCGGTTCAGTCCAGTTTGGGCAGGTTTAGTTTGGTTTGGTTCAGCTGGAGAACAGATGTTTTAATACAGTGAATATCTGCTCACCTCATCACACCTGAACATCAAACACCTTCTCACTGCAGTTTAGAGTCAAAACAGAGATTGTTGTTTATAAATGTTGAGTATGTGACCATGTGACACATCACTGGTCTTCAGCTTCATGTCTGATCACTGCGTGACTTCAGGATTCGTCGTGTTAGTAACTGATTGTAACAACAGCTGCTGAAACCATCGTCCCCTCAGACTCACTGAGGCCAAATCTCACCTGTCCTCCGGTAGCAGTGGGACTGTCTCTGTCTCACCTGTTTCTGTCTCACCTGTCTCCGTCTGTGTCCAGCTCTTCATCTTCAGGGCGATCAGGGTGGAGGGCGTAGATTTCACTCAGTGTGCGACTCACGGCAGCTTCAGGCGCCGCTGGCAGGAGACGGTTTACAACATGTTCCACTTCACCACGCTGTACGTCGTCCCCCTGCTGGTGATGAGCTGCTGCTACAGTCGGATACTGGTGCACATCCACCAGCAACACCAGAGGGAAAAAGGTAACAAACACCTGTGACACACCTGTACAACACCTGGATACCTGTACACCTGTCCCTCACCTCCAGATCACTGCGATAGTCCCTCCCTCTCTCAGCAGGTGAGTCGTACCTGCGTCGCAGCGGCACTGACATCATCCCGAAGGCTCGGATGAAGACTCTGAAGATGACGGTGGTCATCGTGCTGTCCTTCGTGGTGTGCTGGACTCCGTACTACCTGCTGGGGATCTGGTACTGGTTCCAGCCCGACATGCTGCGTGTCACACCTGAGTACGTTCACCACGCCCTCTTTGTGTTCGGGAACTTGAACACCTGTTGTGACCCCGTCATCTACGGTTTCTACACTCCTTCCTTCAGGGCCGACCTCGCTGCCTGCTGCCGCCGGACTACGACTGGCGCTGACGCCTCGCCCCGATCTCTGGACCGACTGTCCGCCAGACAGGATCCTCACAGCGGGGAGCAGGAGTTGGACCCGGCTCCCAGAAAGCAGGAGACTGACACTGACCAATCAGAGGCCAGGACTACACAGACACTGACCAATCCACACAAATGAAGATGTGAAACTTTGTGATCTGAGTTCAGTTTAATTAAAGTTAAAGTTTAACAGGTTTTAGTTTGATGTGATTTTTCTTGTGTCAGTTTAAAACTTGAGGAGTTTGTCGTTCGTGTTTAAACCGACTCAGTAAAGTCTGTTCTTCATCCGTGTCTCTGAACTGAAGAAGAAAATCTCTTTCTCTGAGTGAGTTCATCTGACCTCTGAAACTAACCAGACCAGGGTCTGGACTGTGTGTGTGATTGTGATCAGTGATTGAGGACGTAATGAACTAAATGACATAATACATTAATTATCATATTCATGACATCATTCATGACATCATCTCATCCTATCAACATCAAGCCTAGTGTCAGCTGGTTTCAGTCAGTCACTAACTCACTTAGTCACTCACTGAGTCAGTCATTCAGTTACTCAGTAATTCACTCACTCAGTCATTCACTCATTCAGATGACTGATGACTAACGAGACATTTCTGCCAACGATCATCTTTGTTTATAAACTCACATCAGATGGAGATTAATGATCAAGTGAAATAATGAAACTAAAAACATTACATCATGATCTGGTTTCTGATCCGAGACCAGTTTATTTACTCGTGTTTGTGTTTTTGGACAAATGAAAGAATCAGAATGAAGGAGTGAGGACACAGGTGCTGGACGGGATGAGAGGCAGAAGTTCACAGACAGAACAGACCGACATCTGAGGAAATAAGAACTTAAAACACGTCAGCTGATCAATCAACCAATTATCATGAATTAATGCAGATGAAGTGATAACAAGCTGAATCATCAGTTCTTTGAAAGACAAACTAATGAGATGACGAGCGGAGGATAAAACAGCTGTTGTCTGGACACAAACATTCAGTGTTCGATGTAAAGAGAGAGAGTTCAGTTCGACAGAATAAACGAGCAGCAGACTCTGTTTTCTACTTTATTTTTATTTGGTTTCATGTGTCGACTCATCAGACGAACAGACAGGTGAAGCTCAGAGACTACAGGTTCATCCCAACACACAGCGCGAAGCTCAGCACGTTAAAGATGGTAGCGACCAAACTTAATTAAAAATCTTTTTCCTAAATGTAAGTATTTGGTGTCAGCAGAAGGACAGAGGTGTGAATCTGTTTTTCTCGTTCGTCCTCAATCTGTTCTGTTCTTTTTAAAAGCAGTTTAAAGCTTTGGGGAAAATTTACGACACATTATTGAAAATAAAATGTTTTGAGAGAAAAGAAATCAGTAACATTAAAGCATCACTCTTCTCATTGGTTCTAGCCTTCGTTCACTACATCTCTACATTTAGTTTTAGTTTCTACAGCGCGTCGACAGCTGGAGGTAGTTTGAGTTTAAACCAACAACAGGATAAAATCATCAGCTTTTTATATAAAATAACTCTGAACAGCTGCGTAACATATGGCTCAGGTATCACATGTATGGCTTATTATTAACCATGGCTTCGTCCACTGTAAAACGTTCTCTACCTTCAGCTGGAAACAACTTTTCTTATCTTCTAGAAACATTTTCACATCATTCAACTACCAACAAAAAGAATCAGGAAAAGTCAACAAAACAGAAAGCGAAGTTGGGGGGGGGGGGGTAAATGGTAATAATTATAATATTATTAGCAATAATAATAAAAAATTAAAATGGTCTTCTTTACAGGTTTTCATTTTGGCAGAATTTCCTCTTCACCACCGAACGGCAGCAACAGAAAAATACGAACTGAAAGAAGAAAGTTCTTGAAATAGAACAAAATCATCAACAACTTTATAAAAACATTTAGTTTGTTCTGCTTTTATATTTTTAAATCACTCGGCTCATTACAGAGCGGAGAGGAAGGCAGCGAGGAGCTCCCACCTGACAGTGACCTTTGACCATTGACCCTGAGGACAGCAGGACTCAACAGAACTCGAATAAACTTGATGCAACTTGACTCGTTGGCGTTCTGGTGACAAAGTCTGGACTCAGACGATGGAAGTAAAATTTGTTTCTATACTGTGATCCACCGGAGATTGATCCAAACCAGCTGTTTAATCAGGTCCTCCGTCCTGCAGATCAGCTGGACTCATTTTACCTCAGTGGGACTAAATATTAAAAAGCTTCATAGGTTTCAACAGGAAATATCTGAAAGACTCAGAGTCCTCAGGTCCTCAGGGTCTCAGGGTCTCGGGGTCAGTGTCAGAAGCAGAGACAGAAGCTGTAAAGACATTCAACCACAAACTGAACACAGACTGTGGCTCTGAGGTAACGAATCAGAAGAATTACGGAGCTTTTGGTCAACGTGTTCACATCATTCACTCATTTGGTTTATGACTCGTTAATCTTCCTGTTACAATATATGAAAATATAAATTCACTTCAACACTTCCTCAGTGTTCATCTGAAATATAAAAAGCTTCTTTTGGTTGAGTTTGTTCTTCACCTGCGGGACCGGAAGTGAAAGTTTGTTCTTCACCTGCGGAACAGGAAGTGAAAGATTGTTCTTCACCTGCGGAACAGGAAGTGAGAACAAACAGAAAAGAAACTGGTGGAAACTGTTTTTGTCTTTGGACGTCGTTCAGCTCGTTTCTAAATATCAGCAATTCATGTCAGACGTTATAAAACAACAGGTCAAGAGGACAATTCAAACATGGCTGACGAGGCAGAACACACCTGCAGGCAGGTGACAGGAAGTGGCTAACTCCGCAAAAATAAAACATCAAAGCGTTCATTAAAACTAGGAACAGAAAAGAGCGGAGACGTCAGAGTCCAGACTTTCCTGGTCCGGCTGTGTGTCGACTCAAGTCCTCGTCGTTTCCTCTCAGGTAGAGGTGAGACGTCTGCAGAGGAGGATGCGTCTCCATGACGACAAGCAGTGACGCACAGACTTCTGTCAGTTACATCTCCTCTGCAGCTCAGGTCAAAGGTCATTCTCCAGCATCTCCAGTGAGCTTCAGGACCCAGACTCTGTAGGTTCAACCAGCAGGGAAGTTACACAGCCCTGAATACAGGACGTCAGTAAACCAAAGGGTCCCTGGACTTGATGAGCTACGACATGGCCATGATGAAAGTGGATCTTATGGAGGTAACTCTGCTGTGGAGGACAGACTGGTATCTGGACTAAGTTGGAAAATCTTTTTGGGCCCTTGAAGCAGCACTGGAGGAAGCTGTTGGAGTCAGACA
>NW_019525492.1:59411-111417 GCF_002814215.2 Seriola lalandi dorsalis
AGGGAGGGAGGGAGGAGAACAACCAGCTGACTGTGGGCCTCCTCTACATCCTGACCTGAGGTGAACTCTGTGAGACAAACAAACACTAAAAGGCTAAAGCAGAGCAGACGCCGGCCGACCAGACAAACATTTGGCTCTGGGCCTCAGAGGACCGACCCCCCAGGTCAGATACCTGCTCGGGGAGGCGGGGGTCAAATAAACCACAGTGATCCTCTGAGGACCCGGTTCTGGTCAGACCGGCAGAAGGCCTCATCGTCTCAAGAAACTCGGCACCGACGGTGACAAACTCAAAATGACCCAAACTGAAGAAAAAGGTTTTGGTTTTAACAGCGACCGTCCGGGACGCCATGGCGGCGACACCAGAACCTGATACCACACGGACACCAGCCGCAGGCATGTGACCGGTGGTTTGTCTTTAAGATCCAATCAGGATGCAGCTTTGGTTTCAGTCTGGACTGGTCCCTGTGGTATCAGATTCATCATCATCATCTTCATCTCAATCATCTAATCTCACTCATTCATAAAGGCTGAAGTGGCTGTAAGGCTGTCAGGAGGAGAGGAGGAGGCGCCAGGCTGGAGTTCAGAGGAGGAGGAGGAGGAGGAGGAGGAGGGAGGTGGGGGTAGTAGCAGTTATGGTGTTTTATCCAGTGCCTGTGCCGGGTCTGATGGGTGGAGCGGGTTCAACCATGACCATCACTGGAGGAGGGGTGGAGTCACATCTCTGTGGGCGGAGCAGACAGGTGAACTGTTAAACAACAATAATAATGACTGTGTTGGTCTGAAGCTGAACGATGACAGAACAGGAGCTGCTGTAACAGCTGGTACAGTCTGCTATACAACAGGTAAACAACACCTGTATCCATGGTAACAGTGCACCTCAGTGACAACAGAGGTGAAGACTAAAGAGACGATGACAGTCGACAGTACAACAGGTTCAGCAGCAGCAGGAATAATGTAGGTCGCCATGGAAACCAGGGTGAATGGAAGCAGGTGACGGGTCATAATCAAGAGACGTGTTAGAATCAGCTGTGTCACCGCAGTGTGTGTGTGTGTGTGTGTGTGTGTGTGTGTGTGTGTGTGTGTGTGTGTGTGAGAGTGTTACCTGGCTGAGCTCAATGTTCTCAGATGTGTGACCTTTGGGACCTCTGACACTATTGAGGGTGGGCGGAGCCTCCCAGCTCGCTGCTTTCCTGCAGAACAAACTGAACACAGAGCAAAGTGAGGATTATGATTATGATAATGATGATGATGATGATGACGATGACGACGATGATGACTACGACTACGACTATGATGATGACGATGATAATGATGACGATGATGATGATGACGATGACGACGATGACGACGATGATGACGACGATGATGACGACGACCACGACTATGATGATGATGATGATGAAGATGCAGGTCTTACCTGCGTCTGTATCCCAGCAGGATGAAGAGCAAACAGCAGAGGATGCAGGCGAGGCCGCTGTGAACACCGACCAGCAGAGTGGACATTGAACCGTCAGACTGGTCACAGTTACAGCTCGGACCAGCTGAGGGACACAGAGACAACAAGTCAGACTGGTTCCACTGGTTTCAGTGGAGGGGTCAGAGGTCAGAGGTGAGAGGTCCTACCTGCTGCAGTGTTTCCTCCCTCTGCCAGAGACACCAGGCGGCGATTGGACGGACTGTCTCCGTTCCCGTTGAACGCCACCAGCTGGATCTCGTAGACTGCAGCTGGTTCTGCAGGAAGGAAACAGACTCACACTGAAACACCACGCTCTTATTCTGAAATATTTTACAGGATAACTTCAGTTTCAGATTTCAAAATCAGATAATCTATAATCAATACACAAACATGTAATAACTGGTTTATAATGAACTATTACACTACTGTGTTTAGTATCTGTTCTTTACATATCATTACAGGTAGGAGGGTTAGCTTAGCACAAAGACTGGAAGCAGAGGGAAAGTGTTAGCCTAGCTTAGCACAAAGATTAGCCTAGCTTAGCACAAAGATTGACAGCAGGGGCGATGTTCCCATTTAAATGTTGTACTGTCCCTTTAACTGCACTGACCCAGGTGGGAGATGGTGTGGGTGTTGATGTGTCCTGGGAAGGTCTCCTGCCCCTGGACATCTGGACTGGAAACCCCGCGGTACTCCAGTCTGAAGCCCTCCAGCTTCCCCGGCTTACTGGGCAGCTCCCAGTAAACCTGCATGGCCGTCTGGTTCAGGACTTTAGTGAAGAAGCTGGGAGAACTGGGAACTGTGGGACGGAGACAGAGACAGACTGGTTACTGTCGGTGTGTTTCACTGGCCCGAAGAATTCATCCCAACATCTTCTATTTTCAACCAAATTTAAACATCCTTCTTTTCCTTCACTAAACTTTTATTTTGAAGTCTTTTATATGTGACCAGATGTGTTTGGACGTCTTTTCTAAAACCTGAAGAATATGACTTTTCACTTTGTATTGTCCAGTGAATTTTAAACTTGGACGGACGTCTTTTACAGGTATCTTTAAACGTCTGGTCCGTGACCGGACGCCGTACCTCCTCCCAGCGTGGTGGCGGTGATGGTGTCGGACTGCTGGCTGCCTCCCAGAGCAGAGTAGGCTTTCAGGTAGATGGAGTAGGTGGTGGCTGCTTCCAGGTTGTTGAACTCGTGTCTGAAGGTCGTTTTACTGACGGCCTCCTGCAGCTCTGCACTGTCCGGCTCTGAGGACACGCAGGTCACAGGTTAAAGGTTAAAGGTCACAGTCTTGGTTGTATTTTATTGATCAGTGCAGTGACCTGCTGCGCAAAGAACCAACTTTTCTCTCCAGCCAATCACAAACAAGCATCAGTCACTCTGTGATTGGTGTAAATCTCATTTGTCTGATTTAATCTCATCTCATCTCATTCAGAATCTAGTTTCTTGTCACCGTCTCACCCCGTCTCATCTCATCTAATCTGATTTTGTCATGTCTCAAAAGAGTGTTTTGTGTCTCACCCAATGTTAATGTAATAATCTAATATCACCTTGTCTCATCTAATTAATCTGATCTCATCTCATTTCATATTATCTTGTTCAATCTTGTCTCATCTAATCTAATTTCTTTAATTCTGTCTCATCTCAGATAATCTCATATCTTCTTTTGTCTAATCCCATTTGTTTGTTTTGGTTTATCTAATCTCATCACCTCTGGTCTAATCTGGTTTAAACCTCATCTCACTCCACATTTTATTTTGTGTAATCTCTCTCATCCTGCTAATCTGTCTTTTGTCTAATATCTCGTCTCATCTTGAGTTGTCTTGTCATCACTAATCTTGCCTCGTTTCATCTTTAATCTCATCTGACCTTGTCTTTGATAAACTCACTTTGTCCAGTCTAATCTAATCTAATCTAATCTATTCTAATCTAATCTAATCTAAATTAATCTAATCTAATCTAATCTAATCTTATCTCTCGGATTCATTTAATCTCGTTTTAGCTTCAGTAATGTTACACCATCTCTGATAATCTCATTTTGTCTCATTTGGTTTTATCTAATCTAGTCTCATCTCGTCCCACTTCTTCTCATTTTTGTTCAGTGCAATCTCTTTGACTCTTCTCCTCTAATCTGATCTCGTTTAATCTCATTCAGTGTAATCTCAGTCTCTCACCCCCCAGTCGTCGTATGTGCAGCACATATCCAATGATCTGCTGGCTGACGTGCTCTGTGGGCTGTTCCCAGGTCAGCTGCAGGCTGCTGGAGCTGAGGGGCGTGGCCTGGAGGCCGACGGGGGCCTCGGGCAGCTCGGGCCCCTGGCTGATGGCGAGACGAGCGCTGGCCTGGTTTGTGCCGGCGCTGTTTTCGGCAATGCACTGATAGATGGCCTCGTCCTCGGGCGTGATCCGGGTGATGGCGAGCGTTCTGCAGGGGGAGACAAAGAGACATTTAGTAAGTATAAGATCCTTTTGGTTTAAGAAGAAACAGCTGTTCATTTCACTCTGCAGAACACAGGAGTTGCTGCTCGACCATGTGACTTTCAGTGGTTGAAGAAACAATCAAAAGAACCAGGTTCAGAAATCCTCACTTCCTTTAAGTTCTTACGTGTTTCCGTTGGTGAGTTTGACGTTGCCGCTGGGCGTCAGCAGTTTGCCGTTCTTCAGCCAGATGAGGTGAGGTTCAGGGACGCCGGACGCAGTGCAGCTGAAGACAGCGCTGCCCCCTGCTGGTCTGGAGACAGACTGAGGCCACTGCACGAACTCTGGAGGAGCTGCACAAAGACAGACGAGAACAGAGTATTGATATATACAGCGGTGTGTCATCATGAGGAAACGTGACCCGGAATTATGAAACACACGGTTTCATTAAGAATCAGTTTGTTCTTTTGTTCTGACTGTTTTCACTCGTTATTCCCTCAGTTTGACCTCTGACCTCTGTGAGGCTCTACAGCTCAGAAACCTGCTCCTCCATATTAGTTCCATGTCGTTCTTGAGAATCAGAGCTGAATTCGATCAATTGATACAAAATGAACCAGGAACAGTTTTGATTATTGATTAAACATTGTTTTCTTTTCTGTTTTCAGCTTCTTATTTGTGAAGAAGGATCTAAGGATCAAAGTGTCATCGGCAGAATGGCCTCTGACAGATTAGTTTTATATTATTTAGTCATTATTTTTGATCAACAGTGAGGTGGAGCTAAATTCAAATACTTTATATAACATTACTTCATATTTTTTAGTTTGTAGTTCTGTATCTTTTCTCACACATAAGTAAGTAACTGCCTCACAGCGACACCTCAGTACTCCATCACATGTTACTTTCCACCAATGATAGAAGCAGCTGTAACAACTGTAGTACTGTCAGTAGACCAGCAGAGAGCAGCAGAGAGCAGCAGAGGTTCTCACACACACACACACGCACACACACACACACACACTCACACTCACTGTGACTCAACTGAATCTGATTAGAATCTCATTATAACTTTAATGACAGAAGACAAACTAACAGCTGATCTCACTGTTTCACTGTCAATAGAAAATATCTGATGTTTTTGAAATTTAATCTTCCAGCAGCAGTAAAAACTTTGGCCTCTGATATTTACATAGTTCTACGGATGATATTAAACACCTCGTTCAAACAAACTCCATTTAAATTTTCCTTCACAGTGACACTGTTGACTTTAAGAATCTCATCCTGCATTGATCAGCAGACATTTATTATCTCAGCTGCACATGTATGTTACATGTTTACTATTCATATTTATATATATTTAAAGAGTTACATGTTCATATCACATCTATGTTTACATGTTTATGTATTTATATGGTTATATGTTATATATATTAAGTTTCATATATACACTGTTGCTCATAAAGTTGGAATAAAATATTTTTTACCTTTTTCGATGATTGTGACAATGTGATTTATTCTTGACAGATAAAGTGTATATCTTCTCAAAACCTTTGTAGTCAATCTCTTCCAAAGATATCACAATGAAAATGAAACACAATTAAACTGAAAACAAATTTTTCCATTGATATAATATTGATAAGGTTATATATATATATATATATCTATGTTTACATGTTCATATATATTTATAAATCTATGTTGTATATTAAGTTTCATATATATATATATATGTTCATATCACATCTTTGTTTACATGTTTATCTGAACATTTATTTGAATTCATCTACTCATGAAAACTCAAACGTGTGAACATGAACTTGAACTCATCTTTGTGCCTAAACTCCACTTTGACCTCTGACTCTCCCTCTGTCCTCCGTCAGACAGACAGGTGCTGTCTCGCCTCCACCCAGTCCGTCTCCACGGTGACAGAGACCACATATACATATGTGGTCTCCGTCACCTCAAATAACCCCCTGAAGCCCCGCCCTTACCCCTCTAAATGTTAAAGAGAGGGGGGGTCAGAGGTCAGAGGGGGGAGAGAGAGTGAGGGAGGGGGTGAATAGGAGCCATTTATCAATTCAAGAAGGGTGGGGGGGTTCATTAATAGAGAAATAAAGTTGATTTGTGAAGAGAGACGACCTTTCACCTTTCACACACTCTGTAGCTTCAGCTACTTCAACACATCAAGTTCAAGAGCAAAACACACACACACACACACACACACACACACACACACACACACACACACACATTCAGATTCGTCAGTTGTTCATGTGTGAAGCAGTTTCACTCAGTGAGGAGGAAGATGACGACGATGAAAGCTGACGGCTCCAGAGATTCAACATGTGAAGAATAAAGTTTCTAATAAAATTTAAGATTTGATATTTGAATGAAACTGTTTAGATGAAAATCACGGACTAATTAAAACTATCTGTGACTTTATTCTGTTGAACTGAAACATTTAAACGACTTCACACGTCATTCACCGTCAGTTTCACTGTTGCTAATATCATCAGTGACTCGTGTCTGTGTGACAGACGGAGTCTTAGTCTGAATAAAGTCCTCATTGTGAAGTGGGACTCTTCACATGCTAATCCATATTCTAATGAAGCTCTGAGTCTGGGAAACACACACACACACACACACACACACACACACACACATACAATGAGCCTGTGTGACCCCTAACCTCTGACCCCTCCCTAACACACTGAGCTGCAGCTGGGCCGAGCAGCAGACGAAACAAACGCACCCTGTGTTTGTTACTGAAAATAGGAGCCGATGAATCAATGAATCAGAAAATGAACTGATAGCATTCTGATAATTAATCAATGAAAACATCCAGTCTGAACCAAATGATCTGAGGGGGAGGAGTTGGGTCAGTCCTGGTCCTGGTCCTGGTCCTGGTCCCTCAGAAGAAAGAATAGCCTGAACTTGAGGAGGAGGAGGAGGAGGAGGAGGAAGGTCTTCATGTTTCACTGATCGAAACTAAAATTTATTCTTCTTTTTCTGTGATTTTAGTCTGTGTGTGAGTTGTGAGAAAGTGAGAGGTGGATGATGGATGATGGAGGAGGAGGAGGAGGAGGAGGAGGAGGAGTAGATGAAGAAGTGTGAGGAAGAAACAGAGGAGGAGATAGAAAGCAAACAGAAGGAAGGAATGATGGAAGAAAAGTGAACAAAGAGAAACAGATGAAGGTGAACTGATGATGAAGGTGGAGGTGAGGAAACGAGGAGGAGGAGAGGGGGGAGAAGAGGGGGGAGGGGTCTGAGTCTGCAGGTCTGAGATTAAACCTGAACACATCCTGACCTCCTCCTCCACCTCTTCATCTCTGTATGCATCGCTCCCTCCTGCCTCCTGTGATGGAGGTCAGAGGTCAGAGGTGAGAGGTGCTGCTGATCCGTCTGAAGGTAAATGTTGTCTAAAGCTTTGTTCTTGCTTCTGAAGGTTCTAAAGGTTCTTCAGTGTTTGTAAATGTGATCAAAGGTTCTAAAATGTTCCTAAATATCTGTATGTTCCCCCTAAATGTTTATAAAGGTTCCTTAATGTTTATAAACGTCTCTAAAGGTTTATAAATGTCCCTAAATGTATGTAAAGGTTCTAAAGGTTCTTGTTTCCCAAGAAAATAATATAAAAGAAAAAGTATCAGAGCCACAGTCGGAGGCGACTCAACCCTGACGTTGTTGTTGTTGTTGTTGTTGTGTTTTCATTGTGGCTGTGTCCAGTTTTCTTTGTTTCTTTGTCCTGACAGAAGCTGAACACCCCCCCCCACCCATCCCCCAACAACCACACACACATCTGATTTACAGAGAGGGTCAGAGGCCACAGGTCAGAGGTCGGGGTGAAGAGTCAGACAGCAGCAGCAACTGAGCTGAACTTGACATTCATGAGCAGAGACACACACACACACACATACACACACACACACACACACACACACACACACACACTGACAGACGACACCCGAGTTCAAGTTCAGCAAACAGTCTGAAAACAGAACGCTGACTGTTCACACAGTGAGGTCACAGACCTGAGACACGTCCTGTGATGTTGTTTTTGTTGTTGTTTTTGTTGTTGTTGTGTTGTTGTTTTTGTTGTTGTGTTGTTGTTTTTGTTGTTGTGTTGTTGTTGTTGTTGTGTATGAGTGTGGTCACCTTGTACTACGAGTCGTCCCAGTGCCGTCCTCCTGGACCTGCTTCCTGGTCTGTTTGCTGAACACACATAAACTCCTGAATGCTGCAGAGTCGCATCAGAGATCATCAGGTTCCCTGTTCCCAGAACCTGGATCCCTTCGACCCCGATGGACCGTCCGTCTGAGGGACAGAGACAGACAGGTGATCAGTACAGGTGAGCGGTACAGGTGAGCGGTACAGGTGAGCGGTACAGGTGAGCGGTACAGGTGATGGAGGTTTATGGTGGAGTCATTACCGAGGCGACTCCAGGACACGATGGGGCGAGGATTTCCTGTGGCGATGCACTCCAAGATGGCGGTCTGGTGGATGTTGATGGTGAGGTTCTGAGGACCGGACAGGATGGCGGGCTCCTGGTAGATCCTGGATCCTGCAACTGGACCCACAGAAACCAGAGAACATCAACAACACTGAGACAGAGACCTGAAGCTCTGCGGGTCTCTTTGCCCCAGGTTTGGTCTTACCGGTGACGGACAGCTGGGCCTCGTGGCTGTATCGAGTGTTAGCGATATTTGAGGCGACGCAGCGGAACAAACCGCCGTCTGTTCGCCGAACGCCGGTGATCTGCAGGACGCCGTTAGGAAGCAGAGTGTACCTGAACGACACAGAGATACACGTTAAATTCACATTATAGTCAGGGTCTGTTTACTGGCTATTCCAGAGCTTTCAACCATTTCTCATGGTCCTCATCAACACAACCTTATTAAGTATGCGAGTGCCTGTTAACATGTGACTGAAGTTCCATATTTAGGTCACGTGATGTCAACAGACCCATCTCCATCCTCTGATGAAGACCATGAGTTGTGGTTAAAACTCCAGAGGAGAAAAGTGTAGTAAGTTGTCCTTGAGTCACTATGTAAACATTGACTTCTTACACCTGACAGTGACATACCTGGGGTCCTCTGTGCTCAGGTGCTGTCGGTCTCTCTGCCAGGTGATGTTGGCCTCTGGGATTCCATTTACCTGACAGGTGAGTCTGGCCACGCCCCCTTCATCCACAGCAACAGACTCTGGGTGAGACAGGAACTTAGGAAGGGCTAGGGGGGAGAGGGAGGAGAGGGGGAGAGACTGGTCAATACATGATGCTCTATTTTTATGTTTGTTTGTTTATGTTTGTTTGTTTAGCCGCTGCAGGATGTTGACACTCACAGGCGAGCTGGACTCGGGCCTTGCGGCTGATCAACATGCCGTAGCGGTTCTGGGCGGCGCAGTCATATTCTCCTGCGTCCGTCTCGTTGCTTTCTCGTCTCTTGGAGAAGTTTCTGATGAGCAGCGTGCCGTTACCAAGCACCGTCGCCTTGACACCGGTCGCCACGGGAACGCCGTTCTGCCTCCAGGTGATGGAAATGGGCCCCTCCCCCTCTACCTGACAGTCCAGCATCAGGGGGCGGTCCCTCACCGCAATGACGTCACTGGGCTCTTTGAGGAAGGCCAGCTCTGAGGCTCCGCCCACACCTGAGAGGAGGAGACAGGTGAGGGAGGAGCAGTTTGAGATGTGGAGGTTCAGGAAGTCCAAACGCCTGATCGACTTTAGATTATTGATTAAATATCAGATCAAACATTTAAAGGAGCTGGACCAGAACCTGGACCAGAACCTGAGCTAAGTCAGCTATGGTTCCTTATTTCTGGCTTTATTATTGGACCCGGTTCCTTTGCTGCCTTTCTTCCTCTGTGTTATTGTCGTTGTTGTTGTTGTTGTTGTTGTTGTTGTTGTTGTTGTTTTTAATCATCATCATATGTTGAAATGTGAAAATGTGTCTGAGATGAAGAAACAGGAAATACTCACTGAGAGGATGGAGGTGATGATGATGATGATGGTGATGATGATGATGGCGGTGATGATGATGATGTTGATGATGATGGTGATAATCAATAACACACATTATCACTTCACTGTTGATTAGAAATAAAAAAACAACAGATCAGATCTGATCAATGATGTATTGTCTTTTATCACTGGAGATACGAGATTTCTTCAGAACATAAGAACACGATCCCTGAGGACTGGTACTGGATCGTGAACTGGGAGCTGAACTGGTCTCCCAGTCTGACTGAGCCTCAGGACATACCACAAAGAGGAGGGACAGCAAAGCATCATGGGAAAGCAGCAAAGAAGCAGCTGACTGACAGCTCTGTTAAAGAGCCCCACCCCCCCACACTCAGACTGAATGAGTCTGCAAACAGACGGGGAAGGGGGGGGGGGTCAGGTTCAGGTGACCTCTGACCTCTGAGAGTCTGTGGTGGAGCTGACGGGATCATTCATGAAAACATGATTAATAAAATATAATAATAAACTTTGGAGATCAGAAGAGTCGAAATGTGTTTCTCTCCTGAAGCTTCAGACTGAGAAATGATTTAGTCTCTGAGCAGCTTCATGAGGAAAGGAGCTTCACTGCTTCCTCTCTCATCTCCTTTAGGAAACACTGGAGCTTCCTTTACCGAAGGAAAGGAGACATGCCGTCCCACAATTCCTTGCTGCAGCAGCATTTAAAACCACAGCAGAGCCACATAAATGTAGAAACTCAGATCCATAAATATAGATCTATTCTCTTTAAATCAGTCAGGAGTCATCATGAAGAACAAGCTGATGGATTTAGACTTAATATCATCGCCATCAATAAATACTATAGTCTATATATTAATGATGTTTCACTAAATCTCCCTGTGTGTAACGACATAAACATGAACTTTCTCCATTTCACAAATGTACAGAAATGTACATTTGTGAAATTATTTATTATTTCACAACTTTCTCTGTTTGTATTTTCCTTCATGTTTTCTTATTTCAACATTTCAGTCCTGTTTGTTTCTGTGGTTAAAGGAGGATTTATCCTCCATGTGTTAGAAATAAAGTTAGTTTAAAAAATCCTTGTGCAAGTTCAGTCAGATTCTTTTCCTGAGTCCTGATGAATTCTCCTTCACATCATCATCGAGAGTCAGAGAGGAGGTTATTTACACTTCTCCACCTCAGCCCAGGTCTCTCATCCTCCTCAGGTATGAGACAAGAGGCTAGAAAACACATCTCCAACGGCAACCACACACACACACACACACACACACACACTCACACACACACTCACACACACGATCAGGATTTTGTGAGAGACCATGAAACAATGTTTAAGGTTTAGTGCAGATTCAACATCCTGTCAAAATAAAAGCTTTAGGACGTTAACACACTGAGACACTGAGACGTCTCTCTGGTCAGTGAACGCATCGTCCTCCTCTTTTCAACTTGAACTTGGTCGAGGTGACTTTCCCAGGCTCCCCCACCCTCTCACCCCCTCATCCCCGGATCACATCATTCAGACGACGATGTCACAGCCGACTCCCACCCCCCACCCCTGCCCTCCATCTTGTTCTGGTCCCAGCTGGTCTTTCAGAGGATGCTGTGGGAGGAGAAAATCAGACGACGGACGGCAGCAGGACTCCCCGTGACGTCTGAACCCCCAGATCCCCCAAAAACCTCCCCCAGACCCTCAACCTTCTTTAGTATGAATGACAACAATAATGACAACAAAAGTCTGAATCCAGACACAACAGACCCCCCCCCCAAATCCCTAAAAACACCAAAACCACCAAACACCAGACCCCTCACTCTGCAGCTGCTCCGGTTTCACTCTGATGTTTTGTTCTGTTGTGATGAAGCTGCTCATCTGTCCCTTTATCTGTTCAGCTCAGTTCAAGTCCAAGTCCAAGTCCAAGTCCAAGTTCAAGTCCAAGTTCACTTCTGTAGGAACAAAGGACTCTGAACCATAAAGTTCTTGAACCAGTTCTCACTCAGCTCAAAACACAAACTTATTTTGAAGCTGGTTTTCAGCTCTGATCCAGATTCCGAGACCGGAGGACTGAGACTTCCTCTACGAGCATCGAGAGAAAGAAATAAACCTGATTCATCTGCAGATGAATCGTCACAGACCTTCACCTCCAGAACCATCCAAGCCAACCAAGCTGGTCTGATTCAGTCCGAAACCACCGAAGTCTGAACTGACCCAGACGTGGACCAAAGCCCGGTCACATGGAGCCTCGGTCTCCGGCTCTGACACTGAGCCACAGTCACACAAACTCAGATTATTTTTACAGGACGAAATATCCGAGACATCAGGACCAGATCTGGATCACGTCATTCCCCTGATACAGAACTGGTTTTACAAAAAACTTCCCAGGAAGCCAAAACCAACATGTTCAGTGACTTGGGATGAACCCGAGACCAGAACCATCTGACTACAGTCTGACTCCGGGGGCTGACACTGGGCCGCAACTGCTTCTCAGTCCAAAACTGAACCAACAACTGCAGAACCCAGAGCTCCACCAGCCAAGTGTCACAACATGCACCAGACTTCAGGGAAAAAATATCTATATCCAAATATATCATAGTAGATGATATATTTGGATATAGGTTCGGTGCAAATCGGTTCAGGACTTTTTGTGGGATCCTGCTGACAAACAAACAAACAAACAAACAAACAAACAAACAAACAAACAAACAAACAAACAAACAAACAAACAAACAAACAAACAAACAAACAGACAGACAACAGACAGATGTGTGAAAACACGACCTCCCTGGTGGAGGTAAAACTCTCTGTCAGAGCCAAGACACAGTTTATTCTCTGGTGCCAGACCTCAGCCGAGTGTGCCGACATTCAGCCAGAATCAGCCTGATCAACATTAAGGAACCTGAACTGAACTGAACCTGGTCGGATCCAGTCTGTAATTGTCCTGACTGGACTCAAAAAGATTTTCTCAGCAGGAAACGTCTCAGTCCATTTTCCTGAATTCACTGAATCTGCTCACACTGGTCTAACTGGGACCCAATCCTGGTTCTGCTGGAGGAAGTTGGTCTGACAGGGCGGCCTGCAGCTGGTTACAGCTCTCTGACTGTTCTTATGTAGAAACAGGCTGAAAACCCGTACCTGCAGGTACACCTGGACCCGAACCCGGGCTAGCAGCCTTGTGCAGGTGTACAGGACGCCTCTGTGTGTCTGTGTGAACTCACTGAATCTGATTCAGATGCTGATGATTTTAACTGTTTCTAGGAAACTGTTGGGACTGTTTGAGTCTGTAGAGACCTGAGGACACAAGGACTCAAGGACACAAGGACACAAGGACTCAAGGACACAAGAACACAAAGACTCGAGGACAGAGTTCATGTCTCAGAGTCCGTCTGATCAGCTGACGATGAATCACTGTTTGCTGTGAGAACCGCTTCAGACTGCAGGTTCAGGATTAAACCACACGCCTCCCATCTGGGTCCTCATTATATATAAAAGGGGGATGGGTTGATTTAAAACACTGGAGCAGACAGTCCACCCCCCTCCTCACCCCCCCTCCTCACCCCGACCTGCCCTCCAAATCCCTAAAATCCCCCCTCGGCCCCTAAAGGTCATGAGAGTCTCAGTTCAGGTTCAGCAGCCCTCCCTCTCTCTCTGTGGCGTATTGTCGCACGCCCAACACTGACCGTGAACGTGGTCCCATGGCAGCACCGACCCCCCACCCGAACACAGAGCCACCCCCCCACCCCCCACAGACGACAAACAGCAGTAAATCCTTCATCAGAAAACACACACACACACACACACACACACACACACACACACAGCTGCTTTAATTGTTTAATTGGATCCAGCTAATTAACCATCAGAATCTGTCATGTTCACTTCAGGTGCAGTCTTATAAGTTTAAAGGGTTTCTGAAACGATGAATCAGTTCATGTAACAGGCTCTGACTCTGACTCTGTTCATAAACCAAACTAATAATTATAAATGATCAATAATCAAAATAATCATTTGCTCTACACTGATGAGTGATTTCAGCTCCCAGAATGCTTTGGCTGTGACTTTCAGTCATGATGACACACAGAAATGAGCAGAAAATGAACCTGAAAGACTCTGATCCTGCATCAGGATCCTGCTCTCTGCTCTTCAGAGAAACCAGGTGTATTAACCTGCAGGTAACCATAGCAACAGCACTGATGCTGTAGTGGCTTCTTCTGACCTCAGTCTGAAGCCTCAAACAGACTTGAGGACAAACAAACAAACAAATGAAGAGGGTTTTCATCAAGTTCAAGAGCAGAGCACACACACAGACACACAGACACACAGACACACACACACACAGACACACACACACACACACACACACACACAGTCTGTCTGCTGTATGAAAATGAGGCTGATGAATATGGAGTGTGTGTGACTTTCTGTGTCTGCTTCTTCAGACACATTTTACAATTAAAACTACTTTTATTTCATTATCAACATTATTAATTATTATTATTATTATTATTATTATGTCAGTCTTAAATATTGAAAAGCTGAATAAAGAAAATGAATCTGTTTCAATCATTAAATATTTTATGTTTTCTTCCAACTGAACTAAATCAATAAACTAAATGAAACTAAACTCAGACACATGTAGAAGATTAAAGCAGATCAATAACAAGCAGCTGATCAACCTCTTCATCTTTAACAAACATTAAAACATCTGAATTCTACACCGACTGAAAACAGACTCTGTGTTACTGACATTATTTGAATCTGACCTGAGTTCAGCTGTGAATTATGATGTCACCTCTCAGGTGCGACCTGAACCTGCTCCTTCATAATAAAATCATAACAATAATAAATATATCAGACCTGAGCAGCACAGCAGCAGCAGCATCATCATCGTCATCGTCATGGTCGTCCAGCTCCTCGTCATCTTCATGTTTCACTTCAGTTTAAATCCAGATCATCAGAAACACAAAGGTCCAGCAGCTCATACAGGAAACGTCAAAATAAAAATAACTGATCCTCTTCTTCTCTTTTTTCTTCTCTTCTTTTCTTCTCTTTTCTCTTCTTCTTGATTTAAACCCTGTTAGATATGAACTCTGTGAGGACGAAGGCAGAGACACATCAGAGCTCAGAGATCCTGCTGAGCCTCCTGAAGACCTGATTCAAACTGACCCCACACTGATGGATGGCAGGGGTGGGGCCTGAGGAGGAGGGGCGGGGCCTGAGGACCCACAGGGACTGAGGGGGACCCTGAGGTGAAGTGAGGAAGGGGGGAGGGAGGAGGTCACTGCTGAGGTCAATGTGGAGCTGAGGACCACAATGAGAGGAAGGAAGGAAGGAAGGAAGGAAAGAAAGAAAGAAAGAAGGGAGAAAGGAAGGACAGAGAAGAGAGGAAGGAAGGAAGGAATGAAGGAAGGAAGGAAGGAAGGAAGGAAGGAAGGAAAGAAAGAAAGAAAGAAGGGAGAAAGGAAGGACAGAGAAGAGAGGAAGGAAGGAAGGAATGAAGGAAGGAAGGAAGGAAGAAAGGAAGGAAGGAAGGAAGGAAGGAAGGAAGGAAAGCTGAAATGTGAAAATATAATGAAAGGACAAGGAAATGACAGGAGTAGGAAAGAGAGAAGAAATTAAGCAAAGGATGAAAAGATGGATGAGGAAAAGAAAGAGAGAAGGATGGAGAGAAGAAATAAAAGTAGAGAGGAAGAGTGAAGGAAATGAAAGAAGGATGAAAGGATGGAGGGATGATGTGGACAAGAACCGAAGAAAGAAAGAAAGAAAGAAAATGAGGAAATGAAGGGATGAAGGATGGAAGAAGGAGGAAGGTCTGAAAATGTAAAATGATGAATGTTTTACATGACGTGTGGTGGAAGAACTCCAGAGAATATTTCAACATGAATCAATTGTTCAATTATTTTATTGATTAACTGATTGATTATCTGGTTTGTAAATTCAGAAAATAGTGAGAAATGTCGTCACAGTTAAAACTGACACATCACAATGACGTCAGTATAATAAAATAAAATATTAAAATAAAATCAACAAATCTTAAGAAATGTTTGTTTTTTTATTAACTTGACTTCATCAGCTATCAAAGTTTTCACCCACTGATTTCCTATCAATACACTCATTGATCAACGGACTGATCAATGTTCTCAGCTCTGCGTCATGTTGACGGTCAACAGTGAAGAACAGTGTGTAACAGCCTGTCTGAACAGCAGGTGGCGGTGGCGGGTAGAAACTAATCATTACAGAAAAAGAAGACGAAGAAGAAGAGGAGGAAGAAGAAGAAGAAAAGGAAGAGGAAGAAGAAGATGGCGCGGAGGTGGATGTAAACAAAGATGTTGTATTGTCTGCAGGATGCTCCGCTGAGCAGAGAACTCAGTGTCCGTCTGATGAGGAGATGAACCACGTTTATCAGCAGGAAAACACAGACTGAAGGTGACACACGGCCGGTAAACATGCTAACTGCACTGCTGCTAACACAGCAGCTAACGGTGCTAATACAGCTAACGATGCTAACAGCTGTGAGCAGCGTCAGTAGCTGTAACGCTGGTTACGTACCGTGACCCCAGATTCTCTGCACCAGTTTGTTCCGAGTCAGTTTAACATAATATGGAATATAGAATAGAATATATTGGATTGTTTATTTATTTTAAAGCTGATTCTGATTGTAACAAAAGGTGAAATCAATAAACAATAAACTGGAGATCAATAACTGAGGTGTGATGTCTGAGCAGGAGTTTGTTTCAAGTTTTTCAGATTCATGAAGATTAAAGTTAAACAGGAAACCACTGTGTGTGTGTGTGTGTGTGTGTGTGTGTGTGTGTGTGTGTGTGTGTGCGCGAGCACTGCTGAGGTTTCACGTTCTTGTGCTGAAGATCATGTTCACCTCTGTTGGACAATAAAGTTCTATTCTATTGTTTTGGTTCTGTCAGGATCCAGACTCACCTCCAACCGGTCTGATCCAGTCTGTCCCGGTCCGATCTGGTCTGGTCTGAGGAGCAGCAGTGATGGCGGGTCGTGGTCGAGGTCGGAGGACGATGAGTTTCAGTGTGGATGCTGTCGGCATCAGCAGAGGAGACAGTTTACCTCCATCCATGCAGCAGCCGACACCTGCCTTCCCTGTAAGACCCTCAGAGTCCAGACCCTTAGAGTCCAGACCCCTCAGAGTCCAGACCCCTCAGAGTCCAGACCCCTCAGAGTCCAGACCCCTCAGAGTCCAGACCCTCAGAGTCCAGACCCCTCAGAGTCCGGACCCCCTTCAGACCTGAACCTCCTCACAGAACTGTTCTGGAAATTTAATGTGTTGGTCTCATGTAAACACAGAGCGACCTGTAACTCTCCTCAGAGTCCTGAATTAGTCAGACCTGAACCACATATTGATCTGGTTCAGTGACCTCTCTTCCTGATGATGTCATCATCTCTGATGTCCCTCCACAGTAAAGCTCCAGAGAAACAGAGGCTGTAGAACTTCATAGAGAATCCTCCTGATTTTAAGGTTTCTTCAGTATCATTGTGATCCAGTGAGAGTCGTCTGAACATCATGATACACTGCAGACAGCTGATCACAGCTGATCACAGCTGATCAGCTGCTGTTAATGGGACAGTCTGACTGAATGTGATACAGCATAAAGAACAGGGCTTTAAATAATGATGGATCCAGCAGTGTTACATGTCATTAGATGATTGGATGTTTCTGACAGCAGTGCATTCTGGGACTTCTAGTTGACTGTGTGTGTGTTGTTTTCCAGGTGATGGAGCAGAAGCCCCTCCCCCTGGCAGTTGGGGAGGAGGCGGAGTATCTGTTAGCTCTCAAACAGGAGTTCAGAGGAGCCATGAAGAGTCTGCCCTGCTTCATCCAACCAGTTGCTGCACACAGAGGTCAGAGGTCACAGCACACACACCCTCTGCTTTCTGTACTTGTGAGGACCTTCAGCTGGAATAATGTTTTCTCTAGTTCCCGAACCTAAACCTGATTCTAATCTGAACCTTAAAACCAGATCTGAACCCTCACACTGGACTTCTCATGACGCTGGTTTAAACTAGAACTGGTCCTCACAAAGACAGAAAGACAAACTCACAGGCTCACACACACAGAACAACACATCACATCGATAATCAATACTTTGCCTTTCACTTAGGCATAAATAAACATGATGTATGAAATGTAAACAACAATCAGCTGACAGCAGGTCCTGGATCAGCTGATCAATAAACATCAGCAATAATCTCCTGAACATTAGTTTTATTGTGCTGAAGGTCTTGTCTGTGTTTCCTGTCCAGATGTGGAGAGGTACTCTGATAAGTATCACAGCAACGAGCAGACAGACGGTCTGCTGGACTGGACTCCAGGTGAGACATCAATCTGATCAATACACACCTGTTATCGATTGATTGGTCCTTTAACAGGGACAGTCAGTGCCGGACGACTCCATCATGACTCTGTCCTCCCGGAAGAGAATCACACTAAGTGTCGTCATGACGATCAGGAGCTGAGGGTCAGTTCAGACGGAGGAGAAGCAGCTGCAGCATCAGGACGATTTAGAAAATACTGGTTCCAGCTGCAGGAACATCTGGAAGAAAAACATCTGGAAGAGAAACTCAGCTGCAGTCTGTCATAGTCTGATCTGTTGCTACAAAATAAAAGATGTTCTTCTACTGTTTAATATTAATGCATTTCATATATAACAAACATGTATGAATTGTTCTTTTTAGTCTTTGACTCTTTGTAACTTTTTCTTCGCTGGTTTTAATCAGTTTTTACTTTTTCTGCTTCATTTGTATCAGTGTGTATCATTAGTAGTAGTGTGTACCTACAGTGTGTATCATTAATAGTAGTGTGTACCTACAGTGTGTATCATTAGTAGTAGTGTGTATCTATAGTGTGTATCAGTAGTAGTGTGTTTACCATGAACTGCTCTCTGATGTTCTGTTGTGGTTTCAGACTGGAAGAGATTCCCCAGAGAGCTCCGAGTCCACGTCAGGAAACCTCGCAGAGACGGTCAGTACACACAGTACTGTAAACACACACATACAGTACTGTAAACACACATAGTACTCTAAATACATGCAGTATTATAAACACAAGCAGTACTCTAAATACACTCTGGGTCAGTGCTGCAGTACTACATGTTTAAATTGTTGTTTTCATAATCTGGATAAAAATAAAGATTTATGTTAAATCGTTTCTTCTCAGCTGTTCTGTTTTTCCAATATATTGATGAATATATTGATAGAAATCCAACATGTCCGAAGTCATCAGACACAGAAGACTAAGGTCCTGGACCTGTTCCATCGTTCACCAACACGTGTCAACCCAGCACCAGAAAGACATCACATTTTGGTTGGAAATAAAAGTCCATTAGCGAGTTAACACAGTGTCGTTTATCAGACGTCGGGTTTTGCTCACGATTAGAATGTCAATATTTTATTTGTCAACATGTCGTGAAACGTTTCGAAGACGCTGGTTTCGGTTCCTGATCGAGTTAAAACCAACAAAACGTCAGTCAGCTGTCGTCCAAGTGACATGGGCGTTAGTCCTTGTCCTTTTGGTCACCTGACGTCACAAACTCCATTCAACCACATATTAACGTCTCATGTTGGTGTACAGCTGCATGCTGGGAAAACGGAGACGAACTGTTCATGTCTGACTCTGGTTTTGATTTTCTCTGTCACAGCTGTTTTGATGGTCAGGTAGACAGATGTTCTCCTGATGGATGAATGACTGATGAATGGATGAATGATGACTGACTGTCTCTGTCTCCTCAGGCGTCTCGGTGGCGGTCAGTCGCTCTGACAGAGTTCAGCCTGGTCTGAAGAAGAAACAAGTCAAAGAGAAAGAGGAAGTTCTGCTCAATCTGGAGGTGAAGAAGCATGAATTATATTAAATCATATTATACATAATTAACTGGGTCAAAGTTTCAGCTGCTGTTCCACCTTAACAATCATTTCCACCTTAACTGCGTCAGACTCTGGAGAAAAAGGAGGAGCAGCAGAGTTCAGATGAAGAGGAGGGAGAAGAGAAGAAGAAACAGGAGGAAGAGGAGGCTGAGGGAGAGGAGGAGTACGATGAGGAAGAGTTTGAGGAGGTGAGAAAAAAAAAACAATATTAGTGTTTAATTGATCAATGTGAAATAATTAAGATTCTCTCAAGATTATTGTTAGTTATTGATCTTCAGCCTGTTGGACTTAGTGTTTTCTGTCCCCGCTCCTCGTCTGCAGGAGACGGACTACATCATGTCGTACTTCGATAACGGAGAGGAGTTCGGAGGAGACAGTGACGACAACATGGACGAGGCTATTTACTGAGACACACACACACACACACTCCCTCTCTTTTTTATTATGCAGTGTTTAATAACTGTTTACTGCAGGTGAGACCAGGTGGTCTGTGTCCACGGTCCCTGCAGACGAACCGTCCAGCAGCTGTTTGACATTTGGTTTTAAAGACTTTTATAGTGAAGGTGGAGTCTGTTTCCTGTGGTGGCGTTGAACCTGCACTGATGTACCTGTGCTCTGCTGATGAGTTTTTAACCTTTTGTACCAGAGTTTTATTGTTCTGAACTTATTCTGTTTGGCTGTTGGACAAATAAACGGCAGCTACACGAGGAGTTAAACAGGTTTATAAAGACCTGATGTATGAACTGATCCAGACTGTAGAGGACTGAAGTGGCCTGCAGGTGGCGCAGCTGTGAGAGTTTAACCCACAGAAGAAAACCACATTCAGATCCAGGAGACAATAAACAGACTGGTAATTAAACACAGCAGCTGATCAATCAAGCAATCGATAAAATAATCTCTTAAGATGCTGCATTTGTGGAAGATGTTTTCATATGTTGTAGAGAATCATTTCTATTAAATGTTAAAACATGACTTTGGTGAATTTACTCTTGAATGTGAATCATCTGGTTTATAAGAGTTTAGAAATGTTCATGATGATGTTTTCATTTATTGTTGTTGTCAATAGAAACTTTCACACAACATGATTAAAGTCAGAGATACAACTCTCCTCTAAATACCTACAGTACATGATGTTTCCCAACCCCATCAACCTGTAGAGACTCTGTCTCACACATGAAAACCAGGATGTTCCATCGAACCGTCACAGACACTGGATGGTGTCTGGAAATATAAAACAACGCAATAGCTTAAAGGATTGGTTGATTCAGTTCAATTCAAAGCTGCCAACAAGCACATGATTACATTTTTCAACTGACTGTGATACTGATTCACTCATTCAGTAGTCAGTCTACTCATTCCATTCATTTAAGCCTGCCTTGTATTGTTCAATAATAAGTTTACTTACTCTGTAATCACGTATCTCTTAGAACTTTACGAAGACATCTGGACTGAAGAAACCTTTCGGATGAGAGGTGAAACTTCTTAAAGAACCTCAAGCGAGTCCAGTTGTCTTCAAAAAGCTAAGAGACAGTGAAAGATGCTGAGCATCAGGAGACACATCACACAGGTACATGAGGCTGGTGATACAGAGTGAGTTACTGTAGAGCGGCCATGACAGGAACAGTGGTTACTGAAGAGGAAGATACTGTGCACAGTGTTATTCTAAAGGTACATTATGGACAGAATTATAGTAGGAAGTTTCTTTCAGAGACAGCTCCATCATCTGAACTCTAGGTTAGAAGAACTTGACTGGCTGTGTGCAATATTTAGATTTTTATTAATCTCTTCAAGTTTAAAACAATTGATACATTTAAAACTGATTTGTGGTTGGTTAAATGAGCATACTTTACATCATTCAGGTACATGGTGATGGCTGTTAGGCCCTTACATTTGGCAGTTTGCCTATTTTTCAGGTTAGAGCAATAGCCCTTCAATATGTCCCCAGCCTTTATATATATTAATGTGATATAATGAACTGATCACATTTGTAAGAGTGGTGAATTAAAAATGGTGGGGGGTCTGTTCAGGTTGACATGATCTGACTTCAACAGAAGAGAAAAAATATTGACCTCTGTACATTGATGTACATTACATCATGTGTCTCAGTAACCATCTGAATAAGTTACAGATGGTGTTAAATGACCACCAGTGACTGTGATAAATCATCCTTCTGGCTCTGATCATTAGATTCAATAACCAAGGTCTTGTCTTATAAAACAAGCGTCCTCCCTGAGAGACTGAATCTATTTTGACAAACAGCTCTTTGACCTGATCCCTGTCCTCCATGTTTTTGTTGTTGAACACCTGGTACTGGCCGCTGCAGTTCTTCAGCAGCTCTTGCAGGTTCTTGTCTTCTCTGATGAACTGATCCATGTCCATGTCTTCCAGTCGGTCTCCGTAGGTGAACAGCACCATGGTGTGTTCAGAGACATCAGGACTCAGCATCTTCTCCAGAGTCTTCAGACCTTTCTGTTCCTGTTCAGTGAATCTTCCGAGCTGGATGGTGAGGAGAAAGACGTGAGGACCTGGAGAGCTCAGCTTTAGTGCTTCTTCCAGCTGTGTCTTCACCTGCTCCTCAGACAGCTGAGAGCTGAAGAGTCCGGGGGTGTCGACCACAGAGACTCTGCGACCCTGAACATCACCTTCTCTCTTCTCACAGCTCAGCGTCAGAGGTGAGGAACTGAACTTACAGTCGAACTCCTTCTTTCCCAGGATGGTGTTTCCTGCTGAGCTCTTCCCCACTCTCTCCTGACCCACCAGCACCACCCTCAGGTCAGAGCTACACCCTGAAAACAACACAGGTGATTAGACATGTGACAGTGTGAGATACCACCTGACCACCAGGAGTCAGAGCACTGTACTTTCAACACAGTCAATCATCCTACATGATTTTAAAACAGTTAAAGAGAGAAAACATTTTGACACCAATAATGTTAAAATCTGTTAATCAAATAAATGTGTTGAACAATAATAGTCTTGAGACAGATTTTCATTTGGAATATTTATTTATTAACATGTTATTACACAGGTAAATGATAAGAAGATACATGAAACAAAATCTCACTGTTCTTTTCTGCAGACTTTTTAATTCCAGCCTTTTAAAACTTTCCTTTTTCACATCACCTCCTCTGAAGACACCAAAAAATGTTTGTTTATTCTTTTTGATTAATGATGTATAATTCAACAAAACAAGTGCAGTGTGTCTGACGTCTGTTACAGCTTCTATTACAAAATATGACGTTGATCGTTTTACATTAAAGGATTAGAAGGTTTCTCATTAATAACATGATGAACAGTCAATTATTAATGAAGAAGCTCATAATCAATAAAGTGAACAAAGGAAAACAACAGGCTGATAAAGATCATACACTAAAATAAAGATTAAACTGTTACCATGACAATTCCCTGTTATGAGCCGCAGCTAATGGATAAGTAATATCGAATATCACTGTATGATGCAGGCCCCCTCATTCACCACCACTGAGGCTCCAGTTCTCACTGCAGTTCCCACTGCAGCTCCCACTTTAGCTACCACTAAAGGTACCACTCTACTTGCAATGCTTGCTCCAGCTGCTCCAGCAGCTCCAGCAGCTCCAGCAGCTCCAGCAGCTGCTCCAACAGCTACTCCAGCAGCTACTCCAACAGCTACTCCAACAGTGAATCCACCTGTGCTCCTGAGAAAATCCCAAATAAACGAATTGTTTCTCTCTGCCTGTCTTCTTGCTTCTTCCTGATCAATACCTGGATTTTGTCTCCTCAGACGTTCCATTTCTTCTCTTATGGCTCTCTCAGCTGCTTCAAACATTTCATTGGTGTAGCAGCTTCCTCCATTTCTCTGAACCATATGGTTGATCTTTCTCAGCAGCTCAGTGACTTGAAGGAGATTCTTGTCTCTGTTGTTGAACACAAGGTAACGTCCATCACACTGACTGATGAAGTCACGGACAGGCTGATTCTCATTAATTAATGTCTCTATGGAGACTCCCTCCTCCTTCAGGTCGTCTCCATGGGTGAACAAGGCGATAGTGTAGTTTCTTGCATTTTCTCCAAACATGTCCTGAAGGATTTTCACTGTTTCTTGTTCTTCTTTTGTGAATCTGTTCGGCTGGATCACGATAAGGAACACATGAGGACCAGGAGCAGCAAGTGAGAAGGCTTTAGCGATCTCTCTCTTCACCTCCTTTTCTTCTTTTTTGGTTTCAAACAGACCTGGAGTATCAACAACAGCCAGTGTTTGACCAGCAACATCTCCTGTTTCCTTCTGACACTCTGATGTCACTGAGGACATAGACATCTTAGATTTAAAAACCTTCCTCCCTAAGATGGTGTTTCCCACTGCGCTCTTCCCGACTCCAGTTTTCCCAACAAGTGCAATCCTGAGCTCCTGTCCCTTTGCCTCTGTTGGAGAAATTCAAAAGACATTACTGATGTTGTAAAAGGCAAACTTTAATTCAAAATTATACCATTGTGTCTCTGTCAGCACCATTCTCGCACATAAAACCCTGAAAGCAAACCACGTTTTACCTTTAGAGTCCAAACTCTGTACAGGCAGTTCCTACCACAGTGTCAGACTGAAGCCAGTTTGGAAGTATTTTTAAGTGAAATACCACTGACAGCCACTAAATACTGGGTCCGAAAAAACCTCTGGTTCCAAATGAAGTCACATTCAAAAAGATTTAATTTGTCTGTAGTAATTACATCACATTTAGCCCAAAAATCATTGTGGTTTCAGTTGCCAAATTTATGCCCTCTAATGAAAATGCTGATGGTTATTATGGAAATTACTGCTCCACTGAAAAGAAGATTTTCCATCTTTAACACCTTACTAGAGGATGCCACATGCCTGCCTGCATCAAATCCTCCACCATCATCCTGATCCCCCAAAAACAAGGACCATAGGACTAAATGATTACCTGACCTCTGCAGTAATTAAGTCTTTTGAGCACCTTGTGCTTTCCTACCTCAAAGCCATCACCAACACACATCTGGACCCCCTGTGGTTTGCCAACAAAGCCATTAGGTCTGTAGACAATGCTGTCAACATGGCTGTTCACTTCACCCTCCAGCACTTAGGCCCTGTTCAGACCTGGTATTAACATGCGTCTTCATTAATGCAATCACAAGTGGTCAGCTTTAAGTACATCAATTCAAACCTGGCTTTAAAATGCGTCTCTACATGCATCTCGATTGACCACTTGTGTTCGGAGCTCATTTCCTGCTTTATATGCAAATTAACAGGTATATGTTGTTGTTTTTAGACAAGCGACGGACCTGTTGTCAATGTGCTTGTGATTGTGACTGAGAGAAAGCGAACAAGAATGCAGACACACCTCTGAATGTGGTCTGAGTGATCGGTTCTCAATGCGTCCTCAATGCATCTTGGGTGCATTTACACCTGAACTTACAGCTGTCCACTGAGACAGATGTTAATACTAGGTCTGAACAGGGTCTTTGACTCCTAAGGGACCTATGCCAGGATCCTGTTTGTGGACTTCAGCTTTGCATTCAATACCATCATCCCGGCTCTGCTGCAAGATAAGCTCTCCCAACTAAGCGTGCCTGACTCCACCTGTAGTTGGATCACTAACTTCCTGCTTGACAGGAAGCAGCATGTGAAGCCGGGGAAACATGTCTCGGACTCCGGGACCATTGGATTCCCCCTATGGCTAGCCAAACCAACCTGCCCACAAGATGATAGTAAGGCTGTGTCGACTGTACTTCGTTTTCATTTTTAAAAACTGAAACGATCACTGTCCATACTATCACACCTAAAAACACATACACACCTGAGCAACCACGTACACTGGGAACACGCGAGGCGGTGTAAAGAGGAAGCAGATTGTCTTGTCACTGATAAGTTGCAAAAAATACTAAGAATGAGGAATAGCAAAGATAGTTGTAGCATTAAAATGCAGAATGTAAGCAAGTAAGTAAGTAACAGCTGCTAGAAAAGACAACAAGGTCAGTAACACTGCAATTCATTATCCATGTTGGATTCACCACTGGTAGTCAAGGCTGATAACGAACGAAAACATAGCAAATACAAATGCATTTTAAAACGAATGTCAAGCTGATAATTGTTATAGAAATATATATTGAGTCTTTCAAATGAAATGATAAGAGTTGTAAATTAATTTACCAAGCCAACGATGTGCCATATTTGTCTTTTACAGTTGGTGGATGTGTTGAGTGTTGTCTCTGCCTAAATTCTGTCAGTGAATAAATTCATTTCATCTCTATATTATAGTCTGCTTCAACCTGCACCTCCCGCCCTCTGCATACTTCAGATTCAGATCTTTTATTGAGGTATAAGAGTAATCTAGGTGTGGTTGTTTTCTGTACAGTGTGAACAGGAAATACTGGAGCTGCAACTAAAGCTGAAGGATGTGCCAGAATCTAATGACAGATGGAGGAATCTCAAAGCTGGTCAAAGCTTCCAGCTGTAGCTATAAAACCAGCAGAGAATCACCTGAAGTGTTGGAGAATTTAGAAAGATACCAAAATTCTGCAAATTCTAAATGCCTTATCACAGAAATACAACAGCTGTGTTTCACTCGAGGTGAGAGTATCCCAGAGCACTTTATTTAAGATACAGTGACAGCAAGACATCAGCACTTGTTTCATTATGTATTAGTGGGCAGGACAAGTGCATCTACACGACAATACGTTGGTATACAGGAAGTCACTGATTTTTTCTCCCTGCCACTCTGTCTGAGTCAGTGGTTCCTGACTTGACAGGAGAAATATTGGAATATCATCTTAATCCCTGACTGTTTTGAACTAAAAAATTGCTTTATAAAAAATTATATATCAATTCAAAGCAAACCTACAGCCAACATTTATTCTGCATCTGGCAGGTGTCAATGTTTTCTTTCAACCCCCATATTGAGCACATCTAGAGTCTGTTTACATCACAGACATTCATAAAAACAAAGAACTTGACCTCTCAACATACCTGTGTCCTCTCTATTGGTTTGTGTTGTTTTTGTGTGGCCAGTGCTTTTCCTTACAGTGGTACGTCTGACATCCAACTTCTCTGGTGTCTTTCTGCAGGTTGTCTCTGTCTCTGTTGTGGTTCTGTGAAAACAACTAACTGTTAAAGTTGAAATTCTAATGAGTCAGATATACTGATGCATTTAAACAAAGTGCGCACTTCCTGACCAATAACGTGCTGGTAAAACTGGATACCAAACTGCAGACTGTGAGCTTTTCTAATTACTCCTAATGTGGGGGACAGAAATGGCTGATAAGTGGTTTTAGTTTTTTAAAATGACTAAAATATGTTTTCAACATTTATAGAATCTGTCTCCCTGTCTGTCTTCCCTAACCCACGCCATGATCAGCAGATGGATTTATTAGTAGTTTAGCTTCTGCAATTGTGGTAAAATCATCACATATCTGCTTTCATAAAATCTTGTGAATAGTTCAGTCTCTGTTCGGTTCTTTGGTCCGCACCAGGGTTTGATTGACAGTTCGCAGATAAATCCATGAACTGTACTAACTGGTCAAACAGGTGAGGTGTGAAGTCACAACATACACTGTCATTTTGTGGAGCATTATGAAAATCTACCTGCCAATGAGACTGGTAGGTTTGGTAGTTCTAACCTTACACGCTAGCAAGCAAAAAAAACAACCTTTGTTTGGTGGGTGCTAATATAAAGTTACACCCTCCTAGCTAGACCAGGTGTCCCTCGGTCCGTGTTGACCATTACACACAAACATAAAAACATGATCTGCATATAATTACTTGTCAAAATATATGACTGTTGAACACAGAGGACTAGCTGTGAACTAGCTGAGTATTTACCTACAATAAGGCCATTAGCCCATTACCTGCACTAACAGAGCTAACATTACATGGAAGAAATGCTAAGCTACATCATGTACAATCACATTAGTTTAGTAGATTTACAATTAACTAAGTCACATACTAGAATTATAACATAAGCAAACAATGAAACTTACACTCATATGTGGGCATGTGCCGACGATGATGATGGCATGACATGGGGGATGAAGGCTGAGGAGGTACATAATCAGTTTGTCCCCTTCTCTGAATCACAGTTTGTCTCAGATTATTGTTTGTAAAAACTACCTGTTGTAAAATGGTGACTGCAGAGGCAAGTGTTGGTGTTGAACCTCAGCTCTCCATTAACCTGAATCTTCACAAATCAATCCACCTCTTCTTCATCTACCCATTCTTAGGAAATTAAATAAGGAACCGAGCTGTTCTGCAAATTCTGGCATCCAGGGAAGATGCCTCAGCAGGAAGAAGGCAGAGCTGGTTAACAGACTGTAAGCAGTTGTGTTATAACTTGTAGTTGAACAGGAGAACCACTATTGTCTCGTGTGTAATCTGTTAAGAAACACATTCATGAATCTCTTTTTTTAAAGACTTTAAATCAAACAGTTGTTAACTTTTTCTTACCAGGTAAATAAGAAGCATGATGAAATTTGGAATTCCCTGAAACCCAAAAACCGTGGTAATAACCATACCTGGAGTTTTATGAGTCCTTCCACAAAAAACAGACATGTCTTACCTTTTCCAGGAATCTTCCAGGACATTATGTTTGCTCCATAGTACTGAGCCACAATCTGTCCTTATTTATTTGTAGATCTATAATGACATAAATAAAGTAATTAATATTGAAATAATGAATTTATGTTTATATTCAGTTTCAGTATTTCTGTGACTATAAAACCTATCAAATGTTTGCACAAATACAAGTTGGTTAAAGTTAAAGTTAAACTACACCTGCATCTCAGGCGGGAGCAGGTTAGTAAACTCCAGTGAATAGTCGGCGCCATCAAGTGGGATTAGCTAAATAAGCCGCTAGCTAGCATTAACGCTACTTGACAGTAAAATGACATTTTCTAAGACGACTGAAATACAGAAATACGGTTCACCGTTAACAACAAAGGTCGCCGGTCAAAACCTGTTCCGTTTTTCCCTCGCAACACAACTGTGTCATTAGCTGGCGGCTAACGGCTAACGGCTAACGGTTGCTTAGGTGCGTGTGCCCACTTAGAGGTACAGCGATACAACGCGCACATAAACCGCTGTAAACACACTCACCGGCAGCTGGAGTTCCCGCCTTCGAGAGTGAAACAAAATCCCAACGTGTCTCCCGCCGAGTGTCTGTCTGCGACGTCCCGCGACACGGTGGCAGCTCCATTAAAAGTTAGAGCACATCATGGATGACCTCAGGTCAAAGGTCGCCACGTGACGTCACTGACTGACGACAGGTAATTTAGATAGATAGATAGATAGATAGATAGATAGATAGATAGATAGATAGATAGATAGATAGATAGATAGATAGATAGATAGATAGACAGACCCTACACAAATTAAACAACACTATCTTAGTGCACTACACAAGGTCACACGTCACAACTAGTAATACAGGTTTTGTGAAATTTAAACCACATACTACTGCTGCATATTAGACTCTGTTACAGGTGTGTGAGGGTGCAGCTAAGGGGATTGAGAATCAGTTTGAGGACACCTGGTGGGCAGGTCGAGAGTGACAGGGGGCTGTTTGGTCCAGAGGAGGACAATACTCACACAGCATCATTAAAGGTATTATATAATGGCTTTATGTTGTGGTGATGAAAAACACTTTTTACCTTTTTAAATCATTATTGATCCCATTAGTTGAGACAGTATCTTTACCACACAGTCCAGTCCTGAAAACTGAGTACAATTACTTCAAGTACAATTACTACAGGTTCAGTTTGGAGGTACTTTACTGGTTACTGTATACTTCTACTGTACTGCATTAATCCGCCAGCTGTATTCACTGAATAGTTCAAATTCAAAGACTTGACAAAGAAAACACTCCATAAAGATATGATGCAGATTACACATGAAACTACAGGAACTAGTTAAAATAACTATGAAAAGAAAAGTATGAATATCAGGTATTGGTACGTCTTTCACGGGTCTTCATCCATAAAGACTCCACAGGTGACATCACCTGCTCAGGTGTAACCCTGCTGCAGGTTGCACACACCTGGTGTGTATTGTTTCTGTGTCTGAATCACCTTTCTTCATTTAGAGCTCATGCTCCTCTGGCTGCTCCTGTGTTTCCATGGCGACGCCCTCTGACCTCCTGCTCCTCCTCCTCCTCCACAGCAGCACCAGCAGCAGGAGGACAGCGACCATCAGGCCGACAGGAGCAGAGATGATGTGAACCCTGTAAGAGCGGGAGAACTCGGCCCTCCAGCTCACCTCCAGCCGGTTGTCCAGGCTCAGGTGAGAGGTGGTGCAGGTGTAGTTGTGTTTTCTCCGCAGCTCCTCGTTGCCGACCGTCAGCGTCTTCCTCACCTGGTAGAGGCCGTTACCGTTGGGCAGCACTGAGCCGCCGGTCAGCTCGTCCTCGTCCACTGGCCGGCTGTCCCGCAGCAGCGTCAGGTTGATGTGGCGAGGGTAGAAGTCTGTAGCCAGACAGGTGACCTGAGCCCCGCCCACTACCTGTTTATTTATGAGGCGGACTCGAGGTCGGACCCGACGCATCACCAGGTGCTTTTCCCTGTCGAGGAGGGTCCTGAGAGTCCGGACACAGAGGGGCAGGTAGATATTTGAATAGAGCATCTGGAAGTACGTCTTCTTCACAGCGTCCCACTGGATCTCCCCGCCCTCCCTGCCGGCGTATGTGAAGTGTGTCATGTTGTACATGAGGCTGTCGGCGTCCTGCCCGTTGGACCCGTCCCTGAACATGATGAGCGCCGGCTGTCCGTCCTCCAGCACCTCGCAGCCCGTCACTCTCTGCTGGACGTGGACTCCCGCCGTCAGGTTGAAGCGGTGTTTGACCAGCGTCAGCCTCCTACCCATGTTGGAGAACATTTCCCGCAACACGAACACGGCCTCCTGGCGCAGGCCCAGCTCCGCCCCCTCCTCACCTGCCCTGCCGACCCTCGTCATTCGGTCCAGCTCTGAGTCATAGTAACCCACCTGGACGTCGTCCAACATCAGGACCACAGAGAACTCTGGAAACGGGGTCGTCCCTGAGATGTAGGAGGCCAGCACCCACAGGGAGTGTCGTCCTGAACCTGGGAGGAACAAAGCATCATGGGAAACGTGAATAATGTTAGAAAAGCTCAGAGACACGCAAAGGTCTCAGCAGCAGACTTGCCTCCTTTGAAAGACCCTCAGTTAGTTCCTGCAGAGCAGTAATGAAGTGGTCCACAGCGTCTGATAAACAGCCCAGGTTTATTATCAGGTCTGAGTCAACTGACAGATAAACAGTTGGTCATTGATCTGTGATCAAACTGATTGACTAATAAGAGCAGCTGCTGTGTCAGAACCATTTTCACTATCAGTGTAACACTCAAGACAGAAACAGCAGTTTACAGCAGGAGTTTGTTACCTGAACTCATCACCTGATGGACGAACAGAGAGACAATCATCAGCCGGATGACAAACATATTGATCGATGATCAGGTATCTGTCCAACCTGATTAACCTGCTTCCTGTTGACTTGCTCCGCTTCTTTACTTTCTCTTTCTTTGTTGAAAACTACAAACCAATCACCAACCTGCACAGAGGTGACTCCAGGTAGATTATAGGGTTCTGACCAATCAGAGAGAGTAGATTCTCTACTGGTTCATGTTACAGTTAACTGTGTCATTACCAGGATTATAGACTGCAGCAGGATGAAGTATGTTTGTGGTCCACCTGAAGTTAGCTTCACCCTGGTTCCCTCCACAAACAGCCAATAGGATTTCTCCGTTGTGTTTTGGATTATTAGAGAAAATAACAACAGTTTTCTGATCCTGAGGTTTAGTTCAGCAGCATCATCTTCACTAATGAACATCATTGTTTGATGTTTGAAGCCTCAAAACAATGAGAAGTAAAAAAGCTAATGTTGGACTATAAACCAACTTCACCAGGGTCACATGACGTCAACATCAACACCACTAAACTTCAGCTTGTAGTTTGATTCCTCTCTGACCTCTTCTACAAAAGCTCTTCCTCTGACAGAGTTAGTGACGGTTTGTATAAACACACAGAGAGGCTCTAAAGGTGGACTGCTGAGTTAACGAGGCTCTAAAGGTGGACTGGTGAGTAGATCGATTTTCATGTTCAACATAATGACATTTAACGTCCCCTAAAACCTCTGTCGTCTCATTCAGATGCTTGATAGCAACAGAGAATATAAAAGCTTCAAGAATCAGGAATGGGGAATTTACTGACGTGTTTTATGTCGTAGAATAAAACCAGAAACTTCAGAAACCTGGTGTTTGTGGAGACTTTCTTGTGCTGGAGCTCCAGTAGTGATGTGTTTTATGTCATTCAGCAATGATTGGTTTGCCACAGCTGAAGAGGGGGGTAACCATAGCAACAGAGTCTGTGTCTCTGTCCCTCTGCCTGTTTCATATTCTTCCAGGAAGTCCTCTCTGATCTGAGGTCAGCTCAAATTTCACCTCTATCTTTAAACTCTTAATTTGGAAACTCTTTCTATGAAGCTTATTTCCTGTCGTGGGAAGTTTGAATCCTGAATGAAATAAACTGAGATTATTAGTTCAACTTTAACGAGCACACCACACTCGTTAAGCTTTGGCTTGTTAATTATGTGCCTCGCTGTGATTGGCTGGCTGTGTGTTCACAGTGGCTGGTTAACATGAGCGCTGACCTGCAGCAGGACCCAGTTTCATTCGTTAGCGTTAGCTCAGTGCTTCTAAATGTGGAAACAGAAAGAGGAATCTGGGCGGCAGCGCTGACTCAGATGCCCGAGCACTCTCTGAACGAGTGATCTCCGGGCATCAGCCAATCACACGCAGCCTGGGATACCCTGCCGACCAATGAGAGTGATGCCGGGCTGCTGGTCCTGCAGGTGGAGGACTGCAGCTCCAAAAAAAAGAGAAAGCAGAGGAGACATTCGAGGCCGAGACGTATCGAGGCCAAATGTAACATGATTAGAGCAGATCTGCAGGATGTGGTTCTGGTCCAGAGTCCAGGTCTGTTTACACGTGTTTCTAAGATTAGTCCAAACTGAAAGTAGATGTGTGATATGTGCTGTATGTGTGAGTCTCTGTGCAGCTACAGTGTGTTGATGTGTTGTTGTCAAGAGGTCAGAGGTCACACCGAGGAGATTCTGATGTGAACAGCTGTAAACAACAGAGTCCGATTACACTGCTCATACAACACACGCACACGCATGCACACACATGCACACGCACACACACACTCCTTCAGGACTGACCTGAGCTTTAAACTAGGTCTAAACCCCTGAAGACGTTTCAGTTGGTAAAAACATTGTTATTTTTAAAGGTTTCATTATTTGTTAAATTTACATATTTACATTTACATTTACTCACCTGAAGTTCACAGTCAGAACTGGTTAGACAGGTGAGGCTGTCAGAGGTGTGAGGAGAGCAGGTCTCTCTGAAGAGATGCATCCTCAACAGGTTCTGGAACAAAGAGCGGGACAGTGGCTGAGAAGGAGCATCAGGCTGAATGACTGAGTTAGTAGATGTAGCAGACCCCGAGGTCCCTGAAGGCATCGTTAGAGACTGAATCTGATTCAAAAAAGTTTTCTTTCTAAAAACTTAAGTTCCTTTTGAAAAGTGTCATTAAGTGTCTTTATAAGTGTTCTCCTTCACAGACAACATCCTCACTCAAAACTATCTTTTCACAAAATGTTGTGACTTCACATTTTTTTCTGTCTAAAAGTGTTTTACAGAAATGAGACGGAGACAGATTCACTGAGCAGAGACGAGACCTGATCCAGAGACACTGAGTCTAAATGTGTCTCCGTGCATCTGTCCAAACAAAGACCAGACTCCTCTGACCTTTATCCCACTTCCACCATCACACTCACTGACAGCGCCAAACGCATCATGACAATTACATAAACACAGTCAGGTACATACAGTGTTGATGATGATTTTACGGTGCTGGAGGAAACACTTGGGTCAAACCTGAGTTTACTGAAGTCCAGCAGTGTGACAGGTATTCACACCTGTCCTCGGGTAAATGTAGTGACAACACTGTAAACATATTGTGTTACAGGTCACAGTGCTGACCAACAGAAGGTCCTTGTTTACAGTAAAAGTTGTCATTATGCAGAATGGCTCCTGTCAGTGTTAAAGTATGAGATTCTCATTGCTGATGTATTAGCTCGTATTAACTGTGAGTGGTGGTGATGTGTTCATGGACCCACGTAGAAAATCAGTCATACAGCTGTCGTTACATGTGCAGTTCAGCTCTCAGTGATTATACAGAAAGTGTAATAGCTTTAGCTTTAATTTAGCTTTAAATAACTCTCGTGGTCTTTCTGTTTCAGTTCTAGGAGGGGGGTCGTTTTCCAAGAGGGACCCCCCCATCTCGTGTTTCCACCCTCCCCTCGCGCACCTCCTCGGGTGATAAGCCCTAGAGACTGAGTTAGCTGATGACTGCCAGAGGCCTATGTCCCTTCTCAGACAGTGCTTACTCTTTCTGTATGATCACTGAGAGCTGAACTGCACATGTAACGATGGCTGTATGACTGATTTTCTACCTGAGGTCATGAACGCATCAACCACCTTATACAGTAAGACTTGGTGGTGATTTTGTTGTGCTTGTTGTTGTTTACCGTCATCTGTACTTGAAGAGTACTTTAGGTTTTATTTGTTGTGGTGAAACACGCTGGGATCAGGAGGGACAGTTTGAAAATGGATTTATTCTCTGAGTAAAAAAAATAAACATCTGCTTTTATTTACAAAATGTATAAAACTTTCTTTAACTCTTGTCGTACAAAACAACCAATCCGAACACTGGACTGAGAGACAGCAAATATCAAAAACACTTTTCACAACAAAACTTTTCCTCTGAGTTTACCTACACAACAAAACAGAAACATCTACGTCACTGACAGAAAACATCTGCGTCACTGACAGAAAACATCTGCGTCACTGACAGAAAACATCTACGTCACTGACAGAAAACATCTGCGTCACTGAAGGAAAACATCTGAGTCACTGACAGAAAACATCTGCGTCACTGACAGAAAACTGCTGAGTCATCGTCATCACCAAGCTCCACGCTTCAGTCTTGAACCGACGGGGAATAACAGACAGGTCAGATAACGAGTCACGTGAGCGCCAAGCTCAGAGTCCCATCAGGAAACTGTGACGAGATCATGGATGGTCTTAACAGGACGTCGTACTCGTCTCCTGGTCCTCGTCAGGATGTCCTCAGAACACCTGAACAACCTGAGGAGGGTTAACGCCGTCCTGATCCACCTGAAGACAACCAGACACAAGATGATTAGGAGGGTGGACGACACCGAACAACCTCATCTCATCTCATTTAATCTCATCTAATCATCTCGTTTTATTTTATTTTCATTACATCTCATGTAATTAAATTTATCTAATCTCATCTATCATTTCTATCGCCTGGTCTCATCTCATTTTGTCATCCTATCCAAGGGTTAAAATGATCCCTGATAATATAATAGTATATATATATATGAAATATCTCATCCCATCCTATCTCACCTCATCTCATGTTATCAGTTTATTTTATCTCACATTTTATGTAATTTTATTTTTAGGTCATCTGATATGATCTGACTTTCTCCTCAAATCTTATCCTTTATTGTTTTATCTCATTTCATTTTATCCCGTTCCATTTCTCACCGTTTTCATCTCAATAATCTCATCTAATGTCTTTTAATCTGAACTCATTTTGTTTTATCTCATTCTTTCTAATCTTATTGTATCGATCTTCTCTCATTAACGTCGGTTTATCTCGTTTCATCTGTAGAAGATTCGACGATCCTGATTAAGAGCCTCCGATCATCTTTTTATTTGGTCTCATCTCATCTCATGTTTTTCTCTCTGATTGACACCACTGAAGAAGAGATTAAACCAATCAGATCCTCAGGTCGTTGTCTCACCTCGCTGTAGGCGGGGGGAGGGGGGTAGTGCAGTTCAGGTGCTCTCATGAAGAGTCCCCCGTCATCGTCCTCCTCATCCTCCCCACCGTCGTAGTCCTGGAGCAGCGGGGTGCGGGGCCCGTCCACTCTCAGGTCCCTGTGGATGTTACTGTAGCTCGGGGGGGCGGAGGGGAAGGAGGACCAGCTGCTCAGGGATCCGGCCTGGCTGCCCAGCGACCCGGCCTGGCTGCTCATGCTGCTGGTTCTGCTGCCGACGCCGCTGAACGGGATCGTACCAATGACCAGAGGCAGCTCCAGCATCAGCTTCTCACTGCCTGGGATGTGCAGGTAGATCTGTGGGGGGGGGGTTTAAGGTTAAGGACCCTCATTTTAATTAATCTAATCTCATCTTGTTTCGTCATCTCATCTGGATCTGGACCTGGTTCAGGTCTAATCTCTTCTTCACCTCTTTACTCTACAGTTCCTCTGATCCCTCTATGAAGATGGATTTACTCATGTGGAGTTCAGGCAGGTTTTCTATTGGTCTTTTCATACAGAGTTATGATGTCATCGACCATGACTTACCATAAGGGCGTAGTCCACCTTGATGATGTCACAGCCCAGCAGTGATGGCTTCAGTTTGGGGACCCTGATGCTCTTCCCCTGCCACATGTCGCACATCCCAGAGATGATATGATTTCCCCGAACCGCCGACAGTTTCTGACGCAAGACCTGAACAGAATCACACAGAGATCAGAGACCAGAGACCAGAGATCAGAGACCAGAGACCTCCTGATCTCTTGAAGACCCTAGAGACATTTTGTTTTGAGATTCGTCCTCTGTCTGTGCGTCACCTTGCTGCGTCCGTCGGCGAGGTAAGTGTGCTTGGCAATGATTGCGGCCTTCGGCACCACGATACGTGAACACGTGTTCTCGAACTTGGCATTTATATTTATTTCCTCTCCCTCACAGAATCCCTTCCTTTCAATCTTAGCACTGATGGACACCTGGCCGTCAGGTATGAACAGACAGGTGACCTTCTTCTGTTTGGCGGCGGCGGCCGGAGCCTGGAGGGGGACAGAGTCACCTGGTCAGAGGTGTGTGAGGTGTGTGTGTGGTTTCAGGCATCAGTAAGTTCTACTTAGAGATATTTTAATATTCTTTTGTTTATCAGTTCATGGATTCATTGATTGATTGTTTCAGAGCTACAGCGGAGCTGGATCACAGAGAGTTTTCGTACCAGCAGGTCGGGTTTGTTGATGTCCAGCGGCTCCTCCACCTCAAACTCCCTCTCACACTGCAAAGCATGCTGGGTAGGCCTGTCCAGCACCGCCCGGGTGTAATACCGCACGTAACCGAACTTTCCTTTATAGGACGACACCAGACGCCTGAGGAGAGAGCAGAGGACGCGTCAGGACAGATCAGCTGCTGGGATCAATAACATTACTGATTATCAGATGAGTCTATCAGTCTCACCCCGGGGCCGGCAGCTCGAAGCCGAACTGGAAGCTGTAGGTTTTACCAGGCTGCAGCAGGAAGCAGCCGTCAGAGTCTGAGGACAAACAGGTGGAGGTGATTCATGAGGCAGAGGTTCAACTCCACACACACACACACACAAACACACACACACTAACACACACTAACACACACACACACTAACACACACACACACACTAACACACTCCATCAGTTCTAATTCAGTATCATACAACACGTTAATATAAAAAAATACACATTAAAACAAATTATCAGATTCATTTGACATCTGATCAATGACATCACAGCATTATTATTTATTTATTATATATTATAATGATGATGTAATGACCGGAGGATGATTACTGTTTTTAAACTTTATATTGTTAATTATAACTATCAGTGATTTTGTCTATTTGATCAGTGCAGTGAGATGATGTTATTATAAACACATTAACATGTTATTATAAACATACTAACTGTCTCTGAGGACCAGCTCTTTACCTCTGCTCAGCTGCTCCTCCAGCCTCAGCTCCTCCTCATACTTCAGGTACTCCACCTCTTGGCTGCGGCTCCTCCGGTTCTTCCCGCCGCGGTGGTCCACGTGGGCGCAGCCGGCGGCGGTGACACTGAGGCCGGTCACTCTGCAGGTGTGAGCCGCCTCCAGCTGCACGGAGCCGGACAGTTTGTCCCCGCTGCTGTAGAAGGACCTGCCGGGGTCCGAGAAGACCAGCTGGAAGACTTTCATCTTGTTGACGGAGGACAGCACCATGATGGACCGATACTCTAACGGTGACGGCAGCTGGCGGGAATATTAATGATGAGATAAGATTAAAGTAAAAGTTGTGTTTAGTGAAATCAGATAAAAGTCAGTTCAATGAGTGAAAACTCTCTCTGTTTCTGTGTCAGTAAACAGTCTGCGGTCACTTTTATACCGGAGAAGGGGCAGCAGCGGGTCTCCCGGTGTCGCCTTACAGGCTCACCGGGCAGCACGTGCTCAGAGTGTGGACACGCAGCGCCGCCGGTGAATGGAGCTCTCTGATTGGTCAGCCCGCGATGGTTGGTCAAATGTTGCCAATCAGAGCGCGGAGAAGACGCGTGGACAGTTAGTGCCGCGGAGGGGCCGGGGGCCTGTAGCTGGCAGGCCATAAATAAGAGACAGGATTTGAACAGGAGAGTCATCAGAGACAGAATAGACCTGGATCCACTGTCTCAACACACAAACAAGAACAAGAAGCAAGCAATCAGAGAAGAAGAAGCAGCCTGTGGTTTAGATCCACTGTTCTGACGTCTCTGTGTGGCCCTTAAATTCACAACAACAAAGGTGAACAATTTGACCCTCCGGCCCCCGGTCCTGACCCCGGTCCTGCCCCTGGCGCCTGGCTCCTGGGTCCTGCCCCCGGTCCTGGCCCCTGGTCCTGGTCCTGTCCACAGACTTGTTAACAACAGCTGAGAATAAAAGCAGCAGAGACAGTGGAGTGAAAGTAAAGGTTGTTAATTAGGACGTGCTAACATCAGTGAGATATTCCCTGACTTCCTGTCTGTTATCTGACCAGTAAGTGGATCTTGACTGTTCAGTGACTCGGGGTCTGATTCATTCAGTTGAAATGATGCAGCAGCTCTGAAACATGATTCACAGAGTAAATGAAACTCCACCTGTGACACCTGAGCAGGTCCTGGGACCTCAGTGTGAGACCCAGCTGTGGGAGCAGACCGCCCCCTGCTGGACAGAGGAGGAACTGACAGAGCAGGATCAGATCTGGTGTTACAGTGAGTTTAGTGATGTGAGTCTGATACCAACATGTTTGGACCCGAGTCCCTGAAGTCCTGAAAGAGGACTTTTTAAATGATAACATGAAATATTATAAACTAATAAAAACTATTTATGTCATGAATAATAATAATAATAACAATAATAATAACGATAGACAGAATATAATAGCAGAATTAGATCAATAGATTTCCTCACCAGCAGACCGAGACAGAAACACACTGTACATGGTCTCAGTCTGATGAATGAATAGACTCTTTATAAACTAAAGAACAAGGTGCGATGATGATGATGATGGTCACTTTGGTGATGAAGAACAGAAAAACACAAACAGACAATCTCAGAAAAATTTTGTTCAAAAAGTTTGATCGATGTTTTTATTACAGGAGGATGGTGGAGCAGGTGAAACAGCTGTTCACTGCTGATGCTGAAACAGAAAAACCTCCAACAAACACAGAGAAAAATACAGTCAATCCACCTTTATACACTCACAGGGTCACACCTGAGTCACACCTGTAATACTTCCAGCATGTGTGAATCAGCTGGTTGTGTTTACACTTGAACCTGAGTTTTACAGTTAAGAGCCACAGACAGTTTAACTTACCCCCCCCCCCCCCGTTCAAAGACAGAATAAATAAACCCAGAGTCTCTGTGTGTCTTCTGTACAGGCAGTAGGTCAGAGGTCAGCAGGCTGAGAGGCTGCTGATCTTTGACCTTTAGGATCCATCCAGTCTGTCGACGTCAGAGTCTGTCATCGTCATCTGTTCAGCTTCTCGTCGAACCTGCGAGACGATCAGAGAGTTACCGTCAAACAGGAAACATTCCCTCAGTCCTGACCCACCAAGGTATCGAACCTGTGAGGGGTCACAGGTTCAATACCTGGGTCTGTCAGTCAGGACTGAAGAGGCCTCTTGGATCAGGACCAGTTCAGTCCAGGAAGAGGAAATGGAGGAGGATCGACTCAGAGAGAGAGACAAGTCCAACAGGGTCCATCAGTAATTTAACAGAGCAGAACCCGACAGTAGAACAGAGACAGTAGAACCACAGTACAGTCCAGTAGATGTCATGGTCTTACTGGCGTATGGTGTCTGGGATCTGCAGTCTGTCTGTGGGGATGAACTCAGAGAGCTGATGTAGACTCTGGACAAACCGAATCTTCCTGCTGAACTTCTCACTGTGGACACAGGTCAGAGGTCAGAGGTCAGCAACAGGAAGTCAGAGAGCTTGTGAAGCACGGTCACTGTGAGTCCCACAGAGTTAGTCATCAATCGTCAGTCATCGGTTTGTGGTCAGTTTAACTCTTCAGGTTCACCTGTCCATCAGCTGCAGCACAGCTACCTGCACTTTAACTGTAATGGACTGTTGCTATGGTTACCCAGATGAACAGGTAGATGTGTGTTGCTGACCTGATGAAAGGTTTGACCACAGTGATGAGAGCCTTGATGTACCAGGCAGGGTGGACCACCAGCAGCCCCTTGAGGTCCTTCTTCAGCCTGGAGACACACAACGAGTTACACCTCTGTCGTCATGGAAACAACCTTATTTCTTTACATGATATAAAATGTTTAGTTTCTTCTGAAGTTTCACACGTTTAAAGAAACGACACAAACATAAGACTCAGGAAACACCGTGATAGCTCCGCCCCTCAGAGCTGTCCTGGTGAGTGAACCCGTCGTACCTCCTGTCGATGGAGGTGTAGCACTGGTGGAGCCATTTGATGGCCGGCAGTTTGTTTCTGGGAGCCATGGCACACAGGTAGACCAGCACGTAGTTCTCAGAGACCATCAGGTCCAGAGTCCCCACAATGTACCTGCAGGTCCACAAACACAACACTGTGTCACACCTGTGTCCAGGTGTTCATCAGTTCAACAATATCGTCAAACACATCTGACCGGACTCTTCAGCTCCGCTCAAACTCTCTTCATCATCATCCGCCGAGTCCTGAGAGTTCTGGTCCTGGTTCAGTCTGTGTCTCAGCAGCCAAACCACCAGTGTGACCTCAGGTCTCACCTGAACAGGTTGTCCATGACGTACTCGTAGTCCTCCACCGTGTTCTCCGGCAGGTAACAGGAAGTGAACAGGATAATGGCGTTCATCCCGTCTCCGTAGTAACCTGACAACCAGGGAGACGCAGAGAAGAGTCACAGTTAAACACACGTTACAGGTGTGTTACAGGTGTGTTACAGGTGTCGGCTGACACACACTTATATCAACTGACAGTCAAAGTAGAACTGGACCGACTTATTGATCTGACATCTGAGTAACAGAGTTGGTCATTGAAACCAAAGCTTGTTGAAGCTAATTAGCTTAGCATAGCATCAGTCGCTGCTGTCTCAGGTTTAATCGTTTTATTGATTTTGATATTAAAAGCACAGACAGAGCAGAACAGGTGCGTTAGAAAACACATTGTAAATTGTTTTATTTCTGGATGATGTCACACTGTTCCTGTAGTTACTGCTCTCTGCCTGTAGGGGGGGGGGCTGTCCCTCCTGACCTCGCTGTCAGTTTCAGGTGAGTAGTATATTTGACCTCTGACCTCCGTGTGACAGGACCTGCAGGTACGGCTCCAGGACACTCATGTTGACCTGGTATTCCTGTCCCGAGATACAGAACCGCCTCCAGCGGCGCCCCCTGCTGTCCACCTGGTCCACTCCCATCAGACCCTCAGATGGCTCCGCAGGGTTTCTGACCACGTCCACAGTCCTGCCCCTCCCCATCCTGGGTAGGTCATCTGTCAGAGAGAGTTCAAAGGTCAGGAGTTAGTGCAGTAATCAGTGTTTGAGCAGCTGGTGAACTGGTTTCCAGTGCAGCCAAACAAACTCTGGTTGTTCAGACAAGGACGACCACAAGATGAGTCTCACCGTCCCACTCCAGCTCGTGCGTGCTGTCAGGCAGAGTTCCTGTCTCGCTGTCTGATGGCGTCTCCAGCGCCTCCAGGTTGATGTCCAGTGATGGTGTGTCGTCCGGCGTTGCTGACAGGGCGGCGGCAGAGAAACCATCATTGCTCTGGTCGTGAGAGTCTCTGCCGCTCAGCGTCAGGCTGAGAGAAGGGGCCACCAGGCGCTTCTTAACCCCACCCCCAACTGTACCTGATAGGGCGAGGCTGGTGGGCGGAGCTAAGAGAGGAGGGGTCATGGCAAGAGAAGCAGAATGATGAGACATTAAACAATAATGTAATATTTAATACAAAATGAAAAAAAACCATGAAGAGGATATTAATCCAAGTGTCGTGGTCACCTGGTCGCTGCTCGCCTCCTGATGGGCTCGCTGCCTCCTCTGGACTCCCACAATCCTCTGGGAGAGGTCTGGACCGCCGTGAGCAGGAACATGAAATAAAGAGATTAAAACTAAATATAGTCATATCTCCTGTCAATCAAAGCTGCTGCGAGTTTACAAACCAGCAGATGGAGGCACCATCATCATCATCATCATCAGCTATAGAAACAGAGCCTGTTGGTTTAAACCTGCGCTGCTGTTTGATGATGATGATGATGATGATGATGATTATGATGACGATGACAGTAACTAAGTACATTGACCTGAGTATTATTCTGTAAACTTCTGTCCTTTACTCCACTACATTTCTATGAAGGACTCTTACTGTGAAGCAGCTTTTAGTCAGAGAATGAATTTTCTTTTATTTTGAAAATGTGATAGACCATACACCATGTTGATCACAGGAGAAAAGTCAGTCAGTCATCAGGTTCTGTAAATGTGGTTAAAACCAGAGGTCTGGCGTCTCTGAGAGGTTAAAGGTCAAACATCAATGCACAGACCTGGGGAAGCCGTCGTCCTGCCACTCCTCCCTCAGCTCCATGTCCTGGATGTTGGGGGGGTCCGAGGCCCCTACAGGAGCTCTGCAGGGACAAAAGAGACATAAGTCAAACCAACAACAACTGACGACAAAGAAGCAGATATGAAGAAAATCATTCAAGTCGTGATGTCATCAGTCAGATGTAAGAGTGCAGACATGACGGTGAGTTCAGGGACAGTCAGGACTGGAACATTTTCCTCCTTCACAAACTGACAGTTGAACAAAGTCCTTTAAATGTGATGATGTCAGACTCCACCCTCTCACTGACGGGCTTTCCGATTGGACGAATTGTCTCCAAACCCGACAGACAGGTGGAGGTGTGTCAGGTCCAAATATTTGCTACTCGTGTTCAGATAAACCAGAGAAAAAAGACCCAAACCCGGAGTTTGGTCTGAACTGGTTCTGGACTTACTGACCTCAGATCTGTCTTCACCTTCACTCTGTCATCAACTGTAATATGTAGCTGTTAAGCTGCTGCAGCTCTGTGACCTGGACTGGATCTTACTGTGTCCGGACTGGATCTCTTACTGGACTGGATCAGACTTTGACCGGACTGGATTTGACAGTAACCGGACTGGATCGGACTGTGACTGGACTGGATTTGACGGTACCTGGACTGGATCTAAGTGTTTCCGGACTGGCCTGGTTTTGACTGTGACCGGACTGGAACTTTATGACTGTTTCATTGTGGAGGGACATCAGAGATGGTGACATCATCAGGAAGTGCTGTCACACTGAATCAGATCAACATGTGGTTCAGGTCTAATTCACATCATGGAGTATCTTTGCCCCCCTTCAGTTCTGTGCCCCCCCCCCCTCCTCCTTCTCAACCACCATTAAAAATAACAAATAATCTTAGTGTTGGACCCAGACCTGGACCTGGACTCAGTACAGACTGAAATGAAGGTCTGGACAGAGAGTGATGCAAGAACCACATTAATGAAGCTCACAAGAAAACTGAAGACACACACACACACACACAATCACACACACACACACACACACCTGACTCCATTTACTTTTCTGTCGTTTTAAGCTCCTGGTTTTCCTGTTGAAGAGATGTTGTGCGGTCAGGTGTTCTCACCTGTCAGGTGTGAGAAGGTGACTCGGTGTGGCATGCAGTTGATCCAGTGAGGAGCTCGATGTTCCAGTAAAATCTGAATCAGATCAAACCTGCTCGACTACTCTGATTCTGACTGTCCACAGAGACACACCTGAGCAGGTGAGGGGGCGGGGCTATATTGTTCCTCTGTTTGTTGTTACTGAAGCAGAGCTGAGACGCTATCTGACACACCCACTCAGGTAGCCACACCTGTGTACCTGTGTGTTTGCTTAGGTCACAAGCGAAGGAGATCAGATGTGGAACAGAAAGTGGGACGTGGGGGTGGGGTGGGGGGGTCATGTTTCCAATGTGCTGCCTTCAGGGTCAGACAGGGAAAAAACAGAACTGAAACATCCAGGGAGTTGTGAGAGGCCTCTCTCAGGTCTTACCGGTGTCTTTACCTGTCCAGCAGGTTCCTGGGTTCTAGAGAGGGGTTCAGGGCTTAAGGAAGTTCGAGGATTCTTTAAAGAGTGCCTGAGGTGTGCTTGAGGCGGTCCAGGTGGGAGGGGTTGAGCAGGTCTTCAGGTTGTTCTCATTCTTCTTGAAGAAGAGGAGGCTCGTGGTGTGACTGAGTGACGCTCATGGTTTCCTAAGGAGATTCCAGAGTCCTGCAAGGTTTCCAGAGGAGGTTCCAAGACTCTGGAGACGGGCTCAGGGTTTGTTTCGACAGTTTCAGATGTACTTGAAGAGGATCCACAAGTCTTGAGAAGGGTCCAGGAGAGTTTCAAGGGGGCGCAGGGGTTCTTGAGGAGGTTCCAGGATTTCTGAGGAGTTCTTAAGGTGGTTTCATAAGGAGGCTCGAGGAGATTCCTGGGGTTAAGAGGGGCTCTGGGTTCTTTACGAGGATTGTTTGAGGCTGTTCCAGGGAGACTTAGTGCTGAACTGTTCCCAGGTGTTTCCAGGTGTTGGGGTATAACTGCATGTCATCAGTGTCTGCAAAGGCAGCTGATATATTGTCCATGGGAAGTGAACTCACCAGATCTCATTTCTGCCACAGGCACAGGACATATTAGCACCTACTAGCATAACACATCTCAAACCCAGGTGCATTGTGGGTAACGTAGGCACCAGGTTTAGACAAGAGAAGAGGATTGAGTGGAATAAAACAGACGATGTGTCTGACTCTGCATCATGTAACTGTCCATGTCGCAGAGACTTCCTGTCTGAGAAACCTGATCTGGATCCAAGAGACGGAACAGAGACCAGGTCTGATGTGGGTCTGAACCTGGACTGGACTGAACCAAGAGACAGGAAGCAGACAGGAAGTTAGCTGGAGTATGCTGACATCACCTCCTGCTCATAAACAAAACAAAACCAAAACACTGTGAGGACAGCAAATGCACCACAGCGACCCCTTCACTGACCGCCTGGAAGAAAGAATGCCAGTATCGAAAATACAACTTCATCAAACTTCCTCTTTCTGCTGGTACAGGAAACACACACACACACACACACACACACACAGGATCTTAGTGTTTGAGTTTTAAATATTAACGTACCTGTCTTCTGCGTGCCCGTCAGTGTGTCCACTCATGATGTCACAGTGATGTCACAGCCTGTTCTGACCGACATGTATGACCTGCTGGACGCCGCTGTGTGTGAGTGTGTATGTGTGAGTGTGTATGTGTCAATGTCACAGCTTCCTCTCTCTCTCTCTTTCTCTGAGGGAGTTCCCACTCTGACTCTATGGGACTCGCTCGCCCTCTCTCTCACTCCGCCTGACAGGTTCTGCTGCATTTCACAGCTGAGCCGCTGTTTGATTGGTCGACGCTCGCCTGCTCTGTGCAGACAGGTGAGGCAGCTGATCAGCTTCCCTTTGACTTCATTAATGTCAGCCAATCAGCTGCCAGGGCTTTTCAAAGCATGAGGAAGTTATGGGAGTCCTCAGGGACCTAGTGCCTGCTGCTACTGCTGCTGCTGAGACAACAGTTTATCATGTTTTATCACAGGACACAGGTAAATCAGGAGGAGGAGACACAGGTAAATCAGGAGGAGGAAACAGGAGGTAAATCAGGAGGAAGAGACAGGAGGTAAATCAGGAGGAGACACGTCATGATCTCATGCTAATATCTTTTTTAACATCTCAGAACTGTGAAGTCAAAATATTAAACTTTACTTTAGGATCAGATTAAAATGAATGAACATTTTCTGAGGTAAGAAACTTGAACAAAATAAAATCTGTCAGCCAGAGGAAAACAAAGGAAATGTTTTCACATTAGTCACTTTATTTCTGCAATTTCCTGTTTCTGCAAACTCATCTGTTGTCACTCTGTTTCAAAATAAAAGCCTTTCCATGGTTCACAGTAAAGACCTCCTGCCCTTCATCTCATTGTGAAACGTTGAGATCAGACCATCACGTCACTTCACACACAGGGACAGGTGGACGGACAGAGACAGGTGGAGGGACAGAGACAGGTGGAAGGACACCACCACCCACTCCAGGCAGGAAACCACGTTCAGCAGCAGAGAAAACTTTCATGGCACCTTTAACTCCACTTTGTGCAGTGTGACAGACAGACAGACAGACAGACAGACAGAGAGACAGACAGACAGACAGAGAGACAGACAGACAGACAGACAGAGAGACAGACAGAGAGACAGACAGAGAGACAGACAGAGAGACAGACAGACAGAGAGACAGACAGACAGAGAGAGAGACAGACAGACAGACAGAGAGACAGACAGAGAGACATCATCATAAGTTTGTAAAAACCTTTATTAAACGAAAGGGAAGGAGGGGAAATTTCACTTGGATCGTCTCGTCTTTCTACAAACAGTCACTCATGTTTTTGTCGTCTGCGGTTTGAATGTTGAAGCTGTTTTTTTTTTTCTTTCTAAATCAGTCATGACATGATCATGTGATTATTAACTGTCATGTGACCAACTCTGCTCTACACAACCACTGCAGCGTCTCCTTCATGTCTGTTTATGTTCAGAAAGCGACTGGGTTTGGTGTGAATGGTTCTGACTGAGACACGAGAGGAACACGTTGATATTACTTCTGATCCAAACACGTTCTGTGACGAGGTTTTTAATTGTTTTTATTTTCCAGGATTTAACGTCTGTAAAATCAAACACTTTTATTCTGAAACATGTTTTTCTGTATTTGATCAGGAAACAGGAACAACATGTTTAACTCTTTATATTCCACAGCAACAAGTGACGTCATTTTAAAACAGACACATGGACACAAACCTCAGACGGGTTCTGTGGGTTCTGTTGGTTCTGTTGACGTCGCCCATGTTCGAAACATAAATCAACTTGTGATTGAAAAACAAACTTTCTGTGTCTCAGAGACAAACTCACTCACTCTTCTTCTGTCCTCTCTGTGTCTCTGTGGGACCTTCATCATCCTCAGATCTGATGACTCCTCACAGGTGACAGGTTAGAGGTCAGAGGTCAGTTCCCTCCTCTGTCAGCCATCTTGCTGACCTTCTCCACCAGGTCCTGGGCGCTGATGTGAGGCAGACCTTCGTCCAGAGGACAGCCCTCCACCAGACTGTTCATCGGGGTCGGAGGGACCCCAGACTCCTCCTCCTCCTCCACGTCTCCCAGGCGACCGTCTCCTTCCTGCTCCTTCAGGAAATCTTTAACAATGGGGAGGACCTTCTTGCGAGACGCCAACACGTTTCCTACAGGACAGAGTTCATCAAACACAGCGTTATTTTAATTTCCCGCATCAATCACAATCTAAGACCTGGATCAGACCTGCAGCTTACCTTGCTGATAGGCTGTGACATGAGGATGGGGGCTGCTGATTGGACAGAGGTTAAGGGCGGGGTTACGGGCCTGCTCCAGGTACTGGCTCACCTGCGGACAGAGGACACCTGTTGTCATGGTAACTCAAACACAAACAACATCACTAAGTACAAACTAAAGAGGATATGTAGTATCAGTGTTTACCTGTTCCCTGCAGGTGGAGCTGTGGCTGAACACAGCGAGCTCTCTGATTGGCTCTTTGCTCTCAGTGAAAGAGATGGTCATCATCAGCAGCAAATCATATCCAAACTTCTGACAGAAACCTGAGAGCTCCGCCTCCAACTGCGCCCTCTGCAGGAACTCCTGACACACACACGCGCACACACACACGCACGCACGCACACACACACAAACACAGTCAGTGCGCTACACTACCCAGAATGCCTTTAGACCTAATCTTAAGAGGAGGTAGGCTGCAGCTCTGTCTCCACCTGATGTCAGACTCACGTCACTGCAGTCGAGCTGAGGTCAGAGGTCACTGCTGATTGTGACAGGTGGACAGGAAGCAGGTACCACCGGCTCAGACCATGGAACTATGTAGTACCATGTAGTACAGTATGCAGTACAGTGTGTATTGACTGACCTCTAGTGTGATGTAGAGAACAGAGACGGCGAGGTTCAAACTTCCTGAAACAGCTTTCATGTCCTTCAACAACATCTGTTCAGTGTTCAGACCTGAGGAAAAATACTGCGATAAATACTTTAAAATACTGCGTGTGATAAATACTACTCCACGTCTCGTTAACGTTCTGCTCTCAGCTTCTCGTCTCTTTCACTCTTGTTGTTTCCGTCCTGTCCTACCTGTGCAGACTGACACTTGTCCTCAGGTACAGGTGACTCTGGAACTCACCTGACACGTCAAACTTGGCGTTCTGCAGCGCCTGGAAGAGAGCGCCCCTCGGTGGCAGAGCGGGGAAACGAGTCTCCAGCGCAGCAGCGTACTGACTGTCTTTAGGAGTCACCTTCCCTGCTGCAGGAGCCATGTTCACACAGTCCAACACCACCGCCGCTGAACACACACACACACACACACACACACACACACACACACACACACACACACACACACACACACACACAGAGTTACACACAGTTACACGCACTGATCGGTCGTCAGTCTCTGCGACAGCAGCAGCAGCTGTTTACCGTAGAGCAGCTGAGCGAGCTGCTGGTCCAGGATCTGCGGAGCTTTCTGGACGATGCGTTCTGTTACCAAGGTGGCGCAGGATCCCACTGTCTCCACGGTAACAGGACAGGAGGGAGAGGGCTCTCTCTCCAACAGGTGATGGTCGATCACCTCCACCACCGCCCCCTCCAGGTCACTGTCTGCACTGCAGGAGAGAGAGACAGGTGTGCTCATCCACCTGACACCTACCTGAGGAACCAGCCTGAGGTATACATGGACAAGTCTACCTGTGCAGGTAAGCATTCATACCCGTCAGGTGTTAAAGTTCACCTGTCATGTGTTAGTCTCTACCTGTCAGGTGTTTGTACCTGGCCAGGACGTTGTGGTCGACCAGCGTCAGCCGCAGGCGGCCGGCTCTCTGCAGGGCTCGCAGGTCCAGCTGGTCTCTGAAGAGCAGGAGCTCTGGAGACAGACCGGTCTGTCGCAGCAGGAACAGGTTGTCTGAGCGCAGCAGCAGGTCGGACTGATGGATGTTCAACAGAGGGAGAGCGAGCACATCACTGAGCTCAGTCTGAGAGAGAGAGAGACAGAGAGACAGAGAGAGAGACAGAGAGAGAGACAGAGAGACAGAGAGAGACAGAGAGAGACAGAGAGACAGAGAGAGACAGAGAGAGAAACAGAGAGAGACAGAGAGACAGAGAGAGACAGAGAGACAGAGAGAGAGAGAGAGAGACAGAGAGAGAGAGAGAGACAGAGAGAGACAACAGCATCATTAAGAGTGATCCTGTTTATTTTTACAGCGTCATTTATAAAATTGATTGGATCCATTATTTCTGTTAATAGAGTCTGTTTGATTATCAGTTCTACACATTAATTAATGATTGATTCCCTCTGACGTGTGTAGTGACGGTGGTTGTGATGTCACAGCTTCACCTCCAGGTCCTAAACGGGGTCTTTATCTACCTGAGAGTTCACCTGTCATCACTCTCACTCCTCACTCCAGCAGCACAGTCATGCAGGACTTCACTCTGACTGAATCAAACTCAACACTTCCTCCAGAACCTTCACATTAAAAGTCTTCCTGGCTTTTACTTTTAATGTGGACAAAAACAACAGGAAGTGTTTTCTACTGGCTTCTATTACAGACTCATCATCCGAAGCTTTTATACGATACAAACAAGTGATTCCAGGTGTCTCTGAGTTCAATGACCCCAGGTCTCACCTTGGACAGGAAGTAGGCGAAGGCCAGCGCGGACACCATGGAGTCCACATCACAGGACTCGTTCCCCAGAACAACATGGAACTGTGGTCCAGGCTGGTCTGTGTTCGCCTGGGGGAAGAAGACGAGGACACACCGCTCAGATTTTTGTTTTCTTTTTAAACATTGTAATAAACCATGTCAGCAAATCTATAACGATGGCTCAGAGACAAACAGACAGATAACACTAAATTAAACTGAGTAAAAAAGGACATTATATAACCATTAAATATTGTTAATGAAGTGAGAAAATGTAAATAAAAGGTATTTTTTCTTGTGGTTTTCCCTCATAACTTTTTCAACATGTAATAAACTCTCCTGTTGATTGTTCAGAAACCAAAGACAAAGACAACACTGTCTCTGTCCAACAGTGCAGAGGGAGACTGACCGTCACCAAACATGTGATCTTTACATGAGGTGCAGTTATGTTTACTATTAAAACTTGTCCTGAGAAGCTTAGTGCGAGGTAAACCTCATTTACTGTGAACGCTGATGCAGTTTTTGTTAATAAGTGACTGATTGTTCATGAGTTAATTATGAAGCACCACAGAAGAGCTCCAACCACAACACAACATCCACACACTGAAACTGATCCGTCTCTACAAGAAAACATTTATGTTTCTGTACATGAGCTCGTTCTTTAAGTTAAGTTATGTTACCTAACACACACACACACACACACACACACACACACACACACACACACACATTTTTTTTTCGTTCAGCTGTGTTTACCTTCTCTGTACATTCGTAACTTTGTCCTGTATTTCACTGTTATAATAAACATGAATAAATGTCTAAATGTATGTTTTCATTTACTATGTTATTGACTTGTTATAATGACCGGAAGTTTATTTTGAAAGGTGTAACTGACCGGAAGCCGTTCACTATAATGAAACAGCCCGAGTTGAAAAAATAATAGAGCTAGCAGGCTAATGATGAGTAACGGGGTGTGTGTTTGTGTGTGTGTGTGTGTGTGTGTGTGTGTGTGTGTGTGTGTGTGTTACCTGCGCAGCGTGGCGGCAGCTCGACAGAAACTCCTCCATCTTCTGTTAGCTGTTAGCAGCTAACACTCCCGCTCTGACCGCTAGCTAACCCGCTAGCTGCTCCTCTAACCGGGGAACGGATCGGGTAAACGGTGCCAGCGGGCTTTTAGTCACACACGTTACCGTCTGACCATATGACTGACTGTCGGCAATGTGGCGGGTAAAAGGTCATGGTGCCTTCACGTTCATGTTTAAACCTCGGAAATACAAGTGTTCACTGCAGCGGTTTTTGTTGGTGTACCAAAAAGAAAAAAGAAGCTGATTAAGATTTTAAAAACTTTATAATTACAATATAATATTGTTATAATTTAGGGGAAATTAATATTTCAAGAATAAAGTGAAAGTTCTGAGAACGAAGTGGCAAAGAGAAAACTGTATTTTGAGAAAAAAAAACAATAAGATTTGATGTGTTTTAGTGAAAAAATTCAAAAATGTAATGCCTAATTTTATGAGAAAACAATCCCATTTTTGAAAACAATTTAATTTTACTAGATTCTAAGACTATCGATGAATACTACGTTAAAAGTAGTAATATTTTGAAAATAAAGTCACAATTATCTAAGTTGTTTATTCATTCATCAACTCAGCAGGGGAAGCAGCCTTATTCTTAAAATGTTGATTCAAATTAGAACTTTTTTTCTGATGGCATTACAACTTTAATCTCTCAATCTCATATTTTATTTCCTCCAGTCGCAACAATAAACAGTTTCACTTTCTAAAAACACTGATAGATGGGTCGTCTCGTCAAATGTAAAAAAAATGCCACATTTACATGAGCATTTGAAGGCAGCAAAACCCTCTGGAGAAGTAGAACTCTGGGTAATGTAGTTCCCAATATTCCTTCCGTGTGTCTCATTTAAAATCACAATAAATGTGTTATTTTTATGACAAATTAAAAATGTTATTAAAACCGCAGTGGATTAATTTTCTATCCATCAATTAATCAATTTAGTTCTCCGACCTCACAGGCTGATAAAACTCTGGATCAACATTCTGTTTTACCTTGTTCTTTTCTCACTCAGGTATTCAGACAGGTTGGTACTGAAATGTCCCCCCCCC
>NW_019525492.1:112143-125463 GCF_002814215.2 Seriola lalandi dorsalis
CATCCCCTCTCTGCCCCGCAACCGGCCGAACCACCAACCAGACGGATCTGAGGACACAGAGACGAGCTGAGGACGAGGGACTCTGTACATATGAACATTCACAGCAGCAATACTAGTACCCCTGGAGCACTAACATTAGTAGTACTAGTAGTAAAAGTATCAGTAGCAGAAGTAGTAGCAGAAGTAGTAGTAACAGAGGACACAGAGACAGCTGAGTACTAGAGTAACACTGTACATATGAACATTCACAGCAGCAATAGTAGTAACAGTAGCAACAGCAGTAACATTAGTAGTACTAGTAGTAAAGTATCAGTAGCAGAAGTAGTAGTAACAATAGCAACAGCAGTAACAGTAGTAGTGCTGGTAGTAACAGTAGTAGTATCAGTAGTAGTAGCATTAGTACCTTCAGTGAGTATCTCGATGACATCATCAGCGTTGAAGCTCAGCTCGTCAGTGTCCTGGGCGTCGTAGGCGTACAGAGCTCTGCACTGAGGAGACCGAGGCTTCGGTCTGGGGGCCGGTTTGGGTCGACCTGCTCCGGGGAGGGGCTTCACCTCCTTTGACCGCCGTCGCTGCATCCTGCAGGCGACACGCAGGGATTAAATTACTGTGTATTTACAACAGTGTGTAGAACCAAGACACAGATCCTCCCGGCCTCACCCTGCAGCGCCCTGTTCGGGGACGTCCATGAAGCCCATGTTTTGGTGTTGGGAAGGCCGGTTGTCGGGGCGACGTTGGCCCTGGATGCGGGGCAGACTGGGCTGCTCCATAGTGGACTGCTGCCTCAGCATGGAGTGTCTGGAGGAGGTGGGGCCTCCTCTGGGAGCTCCGCCCCCTCTGGACTGTGGAGCTGAGGAAACAAAAACAACATCTCAAACCAGCCTTCAGAACAGCAGCTGACGGCCTGTCGAGGTTTCTTTCAATGGTACCTGAGTGGTACTGGTTGCTGGGCGGAGCCTGGTTGCCCATGTAGCGGCTCTTTCGGTTGTCCCTCCTCGTCGGCCCTGCGAATCAAACCGACAGGAAGTGAGGCGGAGCACACGGGAAGCTGCGATGGTGACAGAATCAGAGTCAGAACTTACGTGAGTTCTTGGGCAGACCCGGTCCAATGGACACCTGCAGGACCTTCCCACTGGGCTTCAGAACCACCTCATCCCCTTGACCCACTTGGAACTGGATCTGCCTGGATCCTGCAGAGCTGAACGGACCCCATCCCCCCTTCTTCACCTTGAACTCCAGACTGGAGACAGACAGAGGGTCAGGGGGGTTCTGACTTAAACTTATTCAGTCAACAACAGACGAACATGCAACATCACATGAAGGAAATGACACGTGTGATTTTGTTTCATGTGGCACTGACAGGTTGTTGAATTTGAGAGGAAGCTTCTTCTGAGTTTTGTCCTGATATCGTTTCACCAGGAGACTGAGGAACTCTGTCTTAAAGACGCTCTGAAGGACGCTGTCGTACTCCTCCTCATGGACGATGAAGAAGTCGTCCTGCAGGGTGCTGAGAGACAGACAGGTCAGAGAGAGAGAGAGACAGGTCAGAGAGAGAGAGACAGACAGGTCAGAGAGAGAGAGAGCGAGAGAGACAGACAGGTCAGAGAGAGAGAGACAGGTCAGAGAGAAAGAGAGAGAGAGAGAAAGAGAGACAGACAGGTCAGAGAGAGAGAGAGAGAGAGAGAGAAAGAGAGAGAGACAGGTCAGAGAGAGAGAGATACAGGTCAGAGAGAGAGACAGAGACAGACAGGTCAGAGAGAGAGAGATACAGGTCAGAGAGAGAGACAGAGACAGACAGGTCAGAGAGAGAGAGACAGACAGGTCAGAGAGAGAGAGAGAGAGAGACAGGTCAAAGAGAGAGAGAGAGAGAGAGAAAGAGAGACAGACAGGTCAGAGAGAGAGAGACAGGTCAGAGAGAGAGAGAGACAGGTCAGAGAGAGAGAGAGACAGGTCAGAGAGAGAGAGATAAAGGTCAGAGAGAGAGACAGAGACAGACAGGTCAGAGAGAGAGAGACAGACAGGTCAGAGAGAGAGAGAGAGAGACAAGATGAAACTGTTGTACTTCTAGTTCTGGTTATGGTCTTAGTTCTACTTCTACTTTGGGTTCTGGTTCCAGTTTTCTGGCCCTGGTTCTAGATTTAGTCACAGTCCTGGTTCTACTTACTACTACTGGTTCTAGTTTTAGTTCTCTGGTGATGATCCATTTCTATTTTCTAGTTCTATTTGTGGTTCTGATTCTGGCACTAGTTCTAGTTCAGATCCATGTTCTAATCCTGGACTTCATCCAGACCATAGTTCTGATTCTGGTTCTAGTTCTTGTTCCAGTCTTAGTTCTGGTTCTGGTGGGGTACCTCAGGGAAACAGACTGGATCTTGTTGAGCTCGATCTTCCTCTTGAGAACCTCCTGGATCTGACCTTTATCTGGACCCTGTTTCACCTTCTCTCGACCAATCAGGTACAGGAACTTGGGGGTCAGGATGAGGTCTCGTTTCACCGTCTGCGTGACAACAGAACCAGAACCGGAGAGAGTTCAGTCAGGTGGTATCCAAAACCACGATGACTCTGGTGAAACGTGGTCTCTGAGTTCTTACCCTGAATCTTCGGTCGTATTTCACCACGACATCGGCGAAGTCGATCCGCTCTCGGCGGCCGACGAACTGTCTGATCTCCGGGTGGTTATCTGTCCCGATGTAGTCGCCCACAAAGTTCCTGTTGATGCTGTTTCTGCGGCGCTCCTTCTTGTTCAGCAAGACGTCCGACGCTGGAAGAAAACCGCTTGTCACTTAGTGAAGAGGAAGACAACGTCCAAACACAAGCCAGATGAGGCGCTTCCTTATCGACACGTATGGGCGGCGGTCTTACCTTCCTCCCTCATCTTCACGTACTTGCGGACGGCGATGTGTTTGCGCCACGCCTTCTGGATGACCCGAGCATAACCATTGTACTTCCTCTCCCTCATCTCCTCCAGCAGGAAGAGCTACAGGGAGGAAAACAAGACGGACACGACAAAGATTAAGACAGAGACGCACAAGCTGAAGACCGGGACACGTCGGTCTGACCCAGGAGAGTTTTGAGGTTCTGGTTCAGGAACACTGAAGGAACTTTACTTTGAAACTTAAAAGACGAGACAAAACCCCTTCCTGTGTGTTAGTGTTTCGTACCGACTCTGGAGCTTTGATGAAGACTTTGGCCTTGCCCAGCTGGAACTGGTCCTGGTCCATGTGCACAGAGTTGAGGAGGTGCAGAACTCCCTGACGCTCCTCGCCTCTCCACCGAGGCCAGCTCTCTTTGGTCAGGATGGCGTACCTGCAGCACATGATCGAGACCATCAGCGTGTTTGACGCAGCAGCGCAGTGTACAGGGCGTTCTCACATTCGACCTCTGACCTCTGCAGGAACTTGTTGAAGACCCGTCTGTAGGCGTATCCGGCCCGGCGGACTCTGATGTTCTCTCGGAGGCCCAGGTACTCCACCTGGTGTCGGACCCGGTTCTCCTCCCAGTCCCGAGGACGTTTGGTTTCGTTGGGTTTGATGCAGCGGATGTAGTGAGGGGTGCACTTCATGAGGGTCTGGACCAGAGTGTTGGCTTGTTTCTAAAAGGGGGGGGCAGGTTTACCTGTTGGCATTGTTACCTGTTGTACCTTACAGCAGTGTTGGGGACCAAGAACCGGCTCGGCTTCAGTCTGATCAACAACCAAAGAACACTGGAACACAAAGTCTTTTAAATCTTCAGGTCTAAACTTTGAAACGTAAAAGTTTACGTCATGAGCATTTCTGACTTGAGTTGACAGTTACATTTTGGAGTCTCAGGTCAATATCCAGACGCCCCAAACCAGTGGTTCCCAACCTGTGGGCCAGGCCCCCCCTGGTGGGCCATGAAGGTATTGCAAGAGGGCCAACAAATCATTTGCAAAATGGTATAATTTTGGTGAAAAAATGTAATTATAATAAAAACATAAAAAGAAATTATCTTTAAAAACATTAAAAAATATTGAAACCTTCTTTCACACCTATCACTGTGATAAGTCAATGAACTTTAATGTTGTCGCTCCTGAACAACATCGTAAACTTGTTTGTTCACAGTCTAGTTGCGCAGTAAGAGATTTCATCCATGGCAAAAGCTTCCTTAATGAAGGCCTCTGTGTTGTTACAGGGTCAGATGTGGCCCACCAACACTTTTGGCTTTTTCAAGTGGGACAGGAGTTTGAAAAGGTTCAAAATTAAGGTTAATTTGTACTAAGAAATCTGTATCCTGTGCGTCTCCTTGGTTACCTTTTGTAGTTTGTGGCTGAGACATAGATCATGGAGACTAAAGACACTGAATGCATCACATTTAATAAGTGGTTGGTGTTTTAGCCTGGAACCAGCTGCCTGAACCCAACCCTGGTCTGAACTGATCCACCTGTCTCCACCTGTCTCCACCTGTCATCCATGAAGCAGCAGGGGTCTCTCTCTCTCTCACCTTGATCTTGCTGCTTGCAGTGGACGGACGCCCTCTCTTCTCTGCCTCCAGGTTCTCAGGGAACAGAGCTCTGATGAACGGACTGACCACAAACACAACATAGACATGAGGTCATCACATGTGTGCGCACACACACACACACACACACACACACACACACACACACACACACACACGGTTAAATGAAAACATAGAAATGTCCTCATAAGACAGAAATGTCTTCACAGTGATGGTTTGATTCTCGTACTCACAATTCGCTGCTCTGCATCAGCTCAATGATGTCGTTAAACAACACGTCTCTGTTCCTCTCACAGAAACCGCTGACATCATATGACACCTGGACAGGTAGACAGACAGGAGGACAGTTAATGTCTGTCTCACAGACAGGTGAACAGGTATACAGGTGTACTGAGTACCTTCCCGGCGTAGTGGTGGACGATGAATCCTCTGTTCCAGCTGCTGAAGTGCTCGTGTGATCCGATCTGTCCCTGAAGCTTCTGCAGCAGAGTCTGATCTGCTCCTTCACCTTTAGCGTGCATTGTAGCACAAACATCGTCCAGGATACTCATGACCCCAGGAGGATTCTGGGAGATAATCAGAGGGACAGAGGGTTAAATCACGTCACCATCACAGTCTGCTACTGAAGATGTCACACGTAAAGTTTCATTCACGCACAGTGAGAACGAACATTGAATGATAGACTCAGTTAAACACTGACAGAAATTAAAATAAATCACAAAGTAAAACACTGTTACCATAGTTACCATAGATTCAAAGTGTTGTGAACTTTACACAGTCTGGATGGTTTCAGATCAGACTCGACTGTTTTCATCAAATCTGAACCCTGCTCTCTGATTGGTTGACTCACCAGCTTGGACTCGATGAGGTCACAGACCACCTTATTGTTGAAATACTCGATGGCCGTCCACTTGATCCCCTCCTGAACATATTCCTCCTGCAGACACAGAAAACAGAGTCAGAGAGTCGGCTTCAGTTTCACCATCAGAGAAAAGAGACAGGGAGGAAATCAATAACCAATAAACAACAAACACACTCTGAAAGAAGGTGGAACCTGATGATGTTATGTGATGATGTGATGATGTCATAAGTCACCTGTTCTGCCTTCAGTGTGAGTTCGATAAAAATCTGCTGCAGCTTCTCGTTGACGAAGTTGATGCAGAACTGTTCAAAGCCGTTTTGCTGAAAGAAAGAAGCAGAAGTCTCTCAACAAATAATCAGATACAATCAATCAATACAATCAATCAAAGTGTCAATCCAACACAATAATCAAATGTGTCTCTACAGCAGTGAGGAGTCTTCTCAGACTTCATTCAGTTTCATCAAGTTAAATCATCAACATGTGCGACAGGGAATCTCTAAAGAGAGAAACTTTTAAGGGGGAATGTTAACTACAATTCCCAAGATGCATCACAGCAGGAAACATCCGATCACAGAGCTTAAAAGGTTCAGATTGAGACTCTAGGGAGCTGGAGGGGAACAACAGTATGGAACCACAAAGCTGTTAATACCTGGAAGATCTCGAAGCCGTAGATGTCGAGGACTCCAATGGTGAGCTCCTCCTGGTCCTTCTGCATGGCTTTATTTACACACTGACACACACACACACACACACACACACACACACACACACACACACAGGAAATAAGTCGTAGAATAAAAGACGAATCAAAGATGAAATGAGACGTGAACGGAGCAGAGTGGAGGTGAACTGACGTCGACGAGGAAGTCGAAGAGTCGGGTGTAGAGAGCTTTGGACAGGGCGTCTCTGGTGAAACAGGCCTGCTCCGTGTTCAGGGTGACGGAGATGGACTCGGTCTTCCCGCCCCACTTACTGTCCATGATCCTGCTGGTCAGTTTGCTGCAGAGACTGTCCTGAGGGATCCCCAACAGGTAGGACGGGAAGGCCAGGACTGAGGGAGACAGAGACAGTTTGAGCATCAGTTACTCCACATCCTCCAACTTCCTGGTAAAACAACAGACGTCTGTCGTCAGCAGGAAAATCTGTGTTGGTTTGTAAAACACAGTGGAACCACGAGACAGAACCGAGAACCTAGAACCTAGAACCATCCTCACAGGTTATCTGTAGTACAGTACGGTGTGTGAATGTTCAGAGTCAGTGTTATAATATAAGAACCATGTTGAGACAGTTTGAGCCTCATTAATGTCAAAAACACAACATGAAAATTTATTATTAATACTGATTCAACTCGTGTTTGTGACTGTTGGACTCTGTGGCTACAACTAGAGGCTTTTATTTTTATCCTGTATCTGTTCACATGTAGTCAGACTGTCCCAGTAACAGCAGCCGAATCAGCTGCGATCACTTCCTGTCTGCAGTGTATCATGATGTTTTACTGTGAAACTTAAAAACAGGACGATTCTCTATGAAGTTCTGCAGCCACTGTTTTATTCTGGAGGGACATCAGAGATAGTGACATCCTCAGGAAGTGATGTCACACTGGACCAGACCAACATGTGGTCCAGGTGTGTGGGTTTTAAGAACACCTGACCCTGAGTCCAGCTCATAGTGTCCTGTGTGTCGGGGTCTTACAGTCCTGACTCTCCACCACAGCGTAGTTGTTCTCTTCTCTGAAGCCGATGTTTCCCAGGTGAAGAATTCCTGCCACCAGCTGAAGAACCGAGTCCTGATCCTCCACAGTCAGACCCACGACGGACATCGCCCCCTGAGAGACAGACGGACGGACAGTTTAACAGACAGACAGGTGAACAGACAGGTAGGTGGACAGAGAGACAGGTACAGACCATAGTATCAGAGAACTCCTTCTTGTCGTTGACGTCTTCCACTGTGTAGGTTCCTGATTGGTTGAGGTAGTTGTAGTAGTCGGGGGTCGTGACCCCGAGGTTCTCCCTCTGCTCCGCGGTTGCGCCCCCCAACAGCTGAGGACAAAGGTCACACAGAGGTCACAGAGACATCAGGGGGAGGACACTTATCGTTCAGACTCAATTCCTCTGAAACAGATTCTGAACCAGTCAGGACAGAAACTACAGAAACTACATTTCAGGGCTCAGATGTAAATTATATAAATTAGATAAATGATGTAAATAGTATTTGTCGCAGTGTTCAGTATTTGTTCAGTAACCCTCAAACTGCTGCATGTTCCAGTCCTCCTCCAGTACCTGCTAGTACATGTTGTAGTACCTGCTAGTACATGTTGTAGTACATGTTGCAGTACCTGGTAGTAAATGTGGAAGTTTCTCTCTTCAGGATTCTGTGACACGACTCGACTTTTCTCCAACAGAAAGTTGGAGATCTTCCCTCCATCAGGAGCTCCTCCTCGACTGAACTGGATCTCAAAGTATTTCCCCTGACGGGAGAGACACGTCTGTGAGTCAGGTCTGTTTGTGTAATTATGAAATCTGTATTTATATTTTTATATTTATACTTTTCTACTCACAAATCTGCTGGAGTTGTTGTTGCGGACGGTCTTGGCGTTGCCGAAGGCCTCCAGCAGAGGGTTGGACTGCAGGATGATGTCTTTAACATGCTGCACACACAGACACGTGGTCATCAGCAGCAGTAACCATGGTAACAGAAGTAATAACTGTAGTACTACCAGGAAGGATGCACAGACTCTCAGACTCTGCTGACACGGAGAACTGATCAGTTTTTCCCTGAAGTAAAACCAGTGAACATCGTTTGGATGTCAGGACCAGTTCTCAGACTGGTACCGATCCAGTGAATCAGGACCCATAACTACCAGTACCATCAGCAGTACTCCGTGTACTCCGTGTACTGACCTGTACTTTGTCTCCTCCTCCAGACACTTTGGACACGTAGCTCATGATGTACTTGGCTGCGACTGTTTTTCCAGCTCCGCTCTCACCGCTGAGACGACAAAGATTCAAACAACAAAGACTCAAACAACAAAGATTCAAACAACAAAGACTCAAACAACAAAGATTCAAACAACAAAGATTTAAAGAATTAAAAGTAAGTGTAAAAGTAAATATGATATAATTCACTTTTCTTAATGATCAAACGGCAGTAAATGTAAACACACTCCCCTTTAAAGACTCATGTTTATTTATCGTGTGTCACACCTGTCTGCTGGACCTGGTAAATTCACAGGTAAACAGTTTAAACCCCGCCTACCTGATGATGACACACTGGTTCTCGCTGTCAATCATCATGTTCCTGTACATGTTGTCAGCCAGCGCGTAGATGTGAGGGGGGTTCTCATACTGGGCCTGTGGAGGGAGGGGGTGTTGTGTTAACGTTGTGTTGATGTTGTGTTAATGTTGTGTTAATGTTGTGTATTAATGTTGTGTTAATGTTGTGTTAATGTTGTGTGTTAATGTTGTGTGTTAATGTTGTGTGTTAATGTTGTGTGTTAATGTTGTGTTGATGTTGTATTAATGTTGTGTGTTAATGTTGTGTGTTAATGTTGTGTTAATGTTGTGTGTTAATGTTGTGTTAATGTTGTGTATTAATGTTGTGTGTTGATGTTGTATTAATGTTGTGTGTCTCTCTTACCGCCCCCTGGTACAGCTCCACCTCTCTCTCGGTGAAATATGGAAGCTGTTTAAACGGATTCACAGAGATCAGAACTGCACCGATGTAAGTCTGACAGACGCCGGTCAAGGACACAACAACACTCAGAACCAGAACCAGCAGCACCTGAGCAACTAGGACCAGGACTATATTAAAGCTGAAAACCTGTCTTTAAGTTTGGGTCTGAGGTGAATGAACTCCATGAACTGTGAGTCCAGAACCAGGTCTCTGACTGACCCCCCTCATCATTATGTGGGTCTAGAACCAGGTCTGAGTCTAGAACCAGGTCACTGAGTCTAGAACCAGGTCTGAGTCTAGAACCAGGTCTGTGACGGACCCCCCTCATTCTGTGAGAGGATACAAGAGGATACAAAGATGTAGTCGTCCATGTATCTCTTCTTCAGGTTGTCTGTGATGGCGTCCTCACTGATCTTGGACAGCAGCACCATGTCGTCCACGCCGCTCACCTTCACATTCTGAGCCTGCCAATGGTATCGCTCCTTACTGCCCTGGGGGAGGAGAAGGGGGAGGAGGGGGGACAGAGTCAGACCTGGTCTAACAATTAAAGTCAGTGTTTGTTCAGCAGGAGGAAGAAACAGCTGGAGGTCAACACTTCACTGTGTGTGTGTGTGTGTGTGTGTGTGTGTGTGTGTGTGTGTGTGTTATCAGATGTGGTGTTTGGTTGGACTGCTGCCCCCCCCCCTCCTGAATTTCCAGCATTCCTCTGTCTTGTGGGATCATGTTGAGGATGAGCGAGCGGCGACGCCCAGACACGTTCCCCTTGACACACCGAGCTGCAGGACGCTGCACGCCACAGGGTGGGGGTGTGTGTGTGTGTGTGTGTGCTGCAGACTTTCTTTACTCAGAAGAAACAGAAACATTCACAGTTTGAAGTTGCAGATGATCAATAAATAATGAATCTATTAACTGATCAACACAAAACAAACAGCTGATTACTGATCGATCGTGTGTGGGGGAGGGGCGACCTCTGCTTTTCTCTTATGTGACGTTAAACTGAAGACGAGACGACACCACCGGCAACAGGCGACCAAGAAAACAGTCAGACAGGAGGACGCTCCACCTCTTCAGGCCCCTGGAGTGACAGGGTGTAGCGTGGCCCCCGTGGCCCCCGACTCCAGAAGATTAAATAAAGCTTCATTAAGAGGATGCAGCAGGTGAAGCTCAGGACACACTGACCTGCAGTCATTGTGGGGCCCCTGGTGATCTGGGGCCCCGGTCTGTAACACCTCCACCTGTGCTCAGGTGTGAACAGTGTTTCTACACAGACTGATGATTTAAAATTTTAATTATTCATCACTTTCCGTACTCCCTCCTCAGGGCCCCGGGGCCACGGGATGAACATCTGACGGAGGCCAAACTGGCACCAAATGTTTCCATGGTAACAGGAGGGAAAATGTCTGTTTTAAAAAAGTCCAGCTGTGTCTGATTTATTTATTTTATTCAGAATTTTTCATTCATTCAATTATATATTTTTCTATTTTTTAATTCACACATTTCATTTAGTTTTTATTTTATATTTGATGAATTTATTTCTAATAATTTATCAGCTGATTCTTTCTTTTCTACAGGAACAAGAATTTTATCTTTTATTGGTTTTTCCTCAGACTCTGTTTTTTTTCTTGTTTTTGATTAAAAACTTTGTGATTACATTTAAATAAACAGCAGCACAGATCTGATCCAGGACCAGGACCAGGATCAGGACCAGGATCAGTTTTTAGTTGGAAAGTTTGAAGTCAGGCTGAGTGAACTCACCATGTCTGCTCCTCTCGCCCTGACTTCCTGCTTCAGGGAAATGTTGAGAAATCTTGAGTGTTGGTCTCAGGTGGATCCAGGTGGATCCAGGTGAACTCACTCTGAACCGGGATCAGTGGAGTCCGGATCAGACGGGTTCAGTTCAGTGGACTCAGACTGATTCTGTAGATCTGAACATTTTCCTTTCACTGTCTTTCTTGTCTGTTTTTCTTCCTTCTGTCTTCAGCCACTCAACTCTCTGCAGGTGTGGGCAGGTAAAGCCCCGCCTCCTCCGCCTGCAACTGGAACTCTGGGTAATGAAGTGTAAATGAGGAGCAGCTGGAGCTCTGCTGCCCCCTGGTGTGGGACACAGGATCACAGCAGGTTTTTACTTTTAAAACACCTGTTCATAAAAACTTTACTTCACGTGTCAAAATTATGTTTTCATGTTGTTTTAAAGTAAAAACTTTATTAAAATATAAATGTACAGATGTTACTCAGATACACAAGAACTGATGGGGTGTGTGTGTGTGTGTGGGGGGGGGGCTGTGGAAACTGACTTCCTATTTGAGAACACCTTTATTCACGTCAGTTTGTGCAGTTTGATGAACCTGAAGATAAATTTAGTTTGAAATGTCTGTGACCTTTGACCTCTGTTCAAAGTGAAATGTGACAGCACCTCGGACTGTAAACAACAACAACTACGTCTGAGTTTAGTCTCTTTAAAACTTCAGTGAAATATTTTCTCTTCTTCAGGATGAAGGGCTGATCCTGAGTTTAACAGACAAAAAAACGACAGACTGGAACACCCAGATCCACCTGATCGATCAGATCGATCAGATCCACCTGATCGATAAGATCCATCAAAGACTCTGTCAGAACAAAGACGTGTTTCGGGTCTTAATCAGATTCAGAACCTGTCACTGTCAAAGTGCATGATGGGAGTTTGAGTGACACACCTGTTTTCCTGTTTCACCTGTCACCTGAGGAGTCTGACTCCTCCCTCAGTGTGAAGGTCACGTTCAGCAGTTTATCATTAACTCAGGTCTGTGTGTGAAAAGATCCAACTGGTTTCAAGCTTCAGTAACTTCCTGTACACTCACTGCAGGTCACCTCACCTGGTGTCAGGTGGCTCCGGTCCTGGTCTCAGGTTCAGTCTGAGGATGCTGAAAGCTTTAAACTCACTTCTCCTCAGTCAGAAACACTGAATCCGGATCCAGACCTGGAAGCTAAAAAACATTTTCCTGCCACAAAACCTTTATTTCTTCAGACCTTCTCTCTTCTTCTGTCACCGTCCTCCGCACGCATGACTTATTATTATTTAGTCTGTAAGAAAAAGGTTTAGAATAAATGATCACTATCCAGCTCGAGGTGACGTCCCCTCACACCTGATAGGCCACAAACAATCAGACGATTCACCTGTTGATTCACCTGTTGATGACTCCACTGATCGTTGCAGCTCTGCTATTGGCTGACAGGTTGTAAACGAAGTCTGAGGTGAAACTGAAGGAGGTGTTTGATGGAATGAGGCTGACTGCAGCTGCAGGTCGACACTGTTTGTTTTAATGGGATTTAACAGGTTTACACAATCTGCAGTTAAAGGGCTAAAACATGAAAAATAGCGGCATGGTCCTTTAAAGAGTCCGTGTGGTTTTTGTTCCTCCGTCAGATTCAGACCGGCTGCGGTCCACTTCCTGCTGCTCTGCGGCGCCGCGGCAGCAGTCTGAAGACCGACAGTCCTTCTACCTGTAAAAACTGTCCACCTGCTGAGTGTTCACATTTAAATCTAAAACTGGGCTGCTCTCTGATTGGTTAAGAGTCCGACCAATGAGGGACATCTGCCCAAATATGGAAAAAGAAGAATAGGAGGAGGAGGAGGAGGAAGAGGAGGAGGAGCGCTGAAACCAAACGAATCAAACAAACAGAAAATTCTTCAAAACAGAAAAGACGAACAACAAAAAGATTCAACTGACGAAGAAGAAGAAAGTGGAATAAGAATAAAATAAAGACGACGGACAGAGGGAGGCTCATGGTCTCTGCAGTCGAGTTATAAAACCTGGAGGTTCATCAGTCTGTAGACAGTCTGCATTTGTTCTGCTGCTCTCGCACGCACGCACGCACGCACGCACGCACGCACGCACGCACGCACGCACGCACGCACGCACGCACGCACGCACGCACGCACACACACACACACACACACACACACACACACACACACACACACACAGAGGACTGGTCACATGATGCCGTTGGTGAGGTACTGGAAGCCGTCGTACAGTTTGGTAGTGAGTGATCTCATTGATCCGTCCACCAGCTGATCGATCAGCAGCTGCAGCTGCTCCTCCGTCAGACTCATGTGGAAACGCTCCTTCAGACCTCGCATGGTGCTGGAGCCGTGGAAACAGGGCAGCTGAGAACCTGGGGGGGGGGGGCGGGGGGGGCGGGCAGGACAGTCATGTAGAAAGCAGACAGTGTTGTCAGGAGTGTGAGTGTGAGTGTGAGTGTGTGTGTGTGTGTGTGTGTGTGTGTGTGTGTGTGTGTGTTGGTGTACCTTGTTGCATGATCTCCAC
>NW_019525492.1:125483-130893 GCF_002814215.2 Seriola lalandi dorsalis
GACAGTCATTTAGAAAGCAGACAGTGTTGTCAGGACTGTGAGTGTGTGTGTGAGTGTGTGTGTGTGTGTGTGTGTACCTTGTTGCATGATCTCCACTATCTGCAGCACCCGGTCCATGTGTTTCCTGGCTGCTATCAGACCCTGAAGCATCAGCATCTTGTAGTAGTTAAACATGTCTCCGTCTGGACCCCCCATCACCTCAAAGAGACAAAGACACAGTTCTTCTAAAGAGACTCTTCCTCTGAGTTCCAGTAAATATGTTTCACACTAACACCAACATCCAGAGAAGAAGACACTGTCGTCTGTAGCTGCGTCACAATAAACTGTCATACAAACATGTTAACCTGCACGGTGAGAAGGCTACTGCTGCTAGCTCTGCTAACGTTAGCCACGCTCAGCAAACCAACACGACAGCGTTCACCTGCAGACGCTGTGATCCTGATTAAACCGAGCTCAGTTCTGACCAACAGGGAGATGTCGTCTCTCGTGCTAACGTGAAGTCAAAGCTAATAACCAGCGACCACGAGAAACTCACATCTACGAACTCTGTGGTGAGTTTGAAGGCGGACGTTTCAAAGCCGAGGTTTTTGGGTGAGCTGGAGAGGATGAAGCCGAAGTCGATGTGGATGATGTGACCTTCAGCGTCCAATAGGATGTTCCCGTTGTGTCTGAGAGGTCAGAGGAGGAGGGGTCACAACATTATAAGACATTCATTAGGTTAAAAACACCGTTACAGACTCTGAAAACCTGCTGGGAGGAACAGGTGACCTCACCTGTCTTTGACCTGCAGCAGGTAGCAGATGAGGCTGTATCCGGCGCAGCTCTGGACGAAGTTCCTCTGAGCAGACAGGAAGGCCTCGGTGGTCGGCGCTCCGTGTTCCTGCAGGAAGTAGTCGAGCAGAGACAGCTGGCTCTGCTTCTTCACCTGATGGAGCGACACGGCGTTGACCACGGGTTCGATCATCCCGCTGTCTGATGACAACACCAGGATCTTATAGGGCTTAATCCAGAGCGGGACACGCTCCTGCTCCCAGATAGACTGCAGGGGGGGGGGCGGGCAGGTGAGTCAGTGGTCGTCAGTGCGTTTTGATCATGTGATTTTAAGATGTCACAGCCTCACCTTGAGCTGCTGTAGCACCTGGAAGGCGAGCAGCTCCTGTCTCAGGTCGTCTCCACATTTAACAATGACGGACAGAAGTCTCCAGTTAGGAAGGTGACCGTAAGGAGATCCTTCTCTGATCCTCCTACAGGAAACACAGTCAGACCGACAGGTAAACAACATGGAGGGTCTGTGGTGTGTTCCAGGTCAATGTGAATTATCAGTGGATTCTTCATCACAGACGCTCAGATTTTCACGCTGAGGAAGTGTCACTGAAGGCAGCATCACCTACCGGACCTTCTCCTCCCAGGGCTCCTTCAGGGCCACGGCCGACGGGTCCTCGGGGTCCCGTTTAAAGGTGGTGGGGGCCTGAGCCAGCTGCTCTGACAGACGACGCCTGAAACATGAGACACAAATACAGAAAACACACGTTAACACACAATAACACACACACACACACACACACACACACACACACACACACACACACACACACACACACACAGTAGATGTACAGACCTGATGTCTCCGGCAGCGATGAACACAGGCTCTTTACTCTCCAGGCTGGTGATGCTGTCCACTGAGAACTGGCTGATGTTGTCACAGCTGTTGGTGTGGATCTCTGGGAGCTGGAGGAGGGACAGAGGGACAGACTCAGCATCTACCAGCCTGTATGTGTGACACTATGAGTCGTGTGTTACTGAGTCTCATGTGACTGTCATCTGAAACCTGAACAGCTGATGTGTGATCTGTGTTGACGTCCTCTTCATGTTCGTCTGTCTTGTGTCTTAATGCGACTCAGCATTAACTGTTGATCGATGTTTCCTCCTCGACTCTGTGGAAACTTATTCCAGGTGATTCCTGACTCTGCTCTGAACATCAGCTGTTTCACTTCCACTGACCCTGACTCCACCTACAACCTGTTGAACATAAACTGAGAACGCTGACATCACGTCCTGTCTGAGCACACCTGGGCGTCGTCTCACCTCCACCTGCAGCTCTCCGATGTCGTCCACAGACCACGCCTCATCGTCGTTGTCGTAGTTGGGGACCATGGAGAAGCTGCCGGCCCTCTGCTCCGGCGTCATGCCGCAGTCCGGCAGGTTCTCCACAGAACGCGTGCTCCTGATCCGGTTCTCTGGGATCCGGATCGGAACGCTGGACGTCTCAAAGTTCTCGCACTCCAGAACCTCCACGTAGATCAGGTACGGAGCCTGAGGGGTCACAGAGGAGGTGGAGACAGTGAACAGCTGATCAAACCCTGGTCGTCTGTCTGGGAGGTTGTGTATTTATCTTTTCCCCGTCTTGAAATCTTTACTTACTGGATTGTTTCCCGACACATTAATGCACACAAGGGTTAAATACACATCCCTTCATATTGTAAAATAGTTCTGGGAAATTCTAATGTTGAGAAATGAAGGCTTCTTGGTCATGCTGTTCACTTCTACTTCTCTGTGACAGAACGACTGTTTCTGTAACTGGTGAAATGTTCTCAACTATCCACTAAAAGAATCGCAAAAAAAAAAACCTTCTTCACTTTGACACTGATGGTTTAAACGCGTCTCATTAACACTGATCATGATGGAGACCTGACATGTTCCTCTGTCCCATATTTTAACATTTCAGAATCTTCTTTATTCAAACTCAATAAACAAAAACGTTGCTCGTAACTCTGCTTTTACCACTAAGACTTAACTTCAGATTAAAGGATGTTTTAACCATCGCAGTTTCTGGACTGACGGTTCAGGGACGAGGCGCTCGGTCCTCACAGGTTGGGAAAGACGAATGCGTGTGTGTGTGTGTGTGTGTGTGTGTGTGTGTGTGTGTGTGTGTGTGTGTGTCTCTCACCTTGTCTTTGGAGTTTAACACCACGGCCTGTGTGTGCGGCACTCGGACCACGTGGTGGTCGAAGGCGGCGGTGGGCAGCCAGACTCGAGCCGGCAGTTTGTGGTTGAGCAGCGACAGCTCCGAGATCAGCCGCTGCGTCTTCTGCTCTTTGGTCGGCAGCGTCGCCAAACGCTTCCCGATCCCCATCAGAGACTTTATGAACTCCCTCTGAGGAGCGAGCCGTACCGGCTGGAGGGGGGAGGAGGGGTAGAGAGAGAGAGAGAGAGAGGGAAGGGGGGTTAGTCTCTGCTGGTGTCACCTGGGACAGAGACACCTGAACAGGTGAAGGTCGATGTTTGTGTGTCAGGTTTGTACACTGATAAGTTTCCCTCCACAGCCAATAAAAATCAACCTGCAGTTTTCAGTTTGTCCTCAGTCTCTAAGGCAGAGACACAGAAGAAGAACAAAAGAAGAAGAAGAAGAAGAAAGACGCTGTAACAATTAGCAACAATTATTCTGATTGGTTGGTTTGTAGTCAGGGTTTTGATGCTGCCTGTGTTTGTGGACATGTGACCTTTGACCTGGGACAGACAGACGTTTACATGTTTTATCTGAGCGGTGAAGTCTGAGCACCAACTGCAGCATCAAACCTGACACACACGCACGCACGCACGCACGCACGCACGCACGCACGCACGCACGCACGCACGCACACACACACACACACACACACACACACACACTCAGAGGAAATTGTTCACAGATCAGTTTGTGTCCTCACTGATTCACCCACAACCTCCAGACAGCTGATTGGATCCAACACAAGAACTGAGAATTACAGGGTGACGTTCAGTCACAGGGACGTCACCTCACACTCAACCAGAACCAGACCTACAACCAGAACCCACAGACTTCATTTCCCACAATGCACCCCGGAGGGAGGAAGCTGGTGAACTTACGGGACCAGTCTCAAACTCCAGACTGTCCGAGCTGGAGCTGCTGTCCTGGAGGTCAGGGGTTAAAACAGCGGGGGGGTTAGAGTGACGTGGATCAGACTCACATGGAGAAATAAGATCAGTTTGATTTAAGTCTGTTAATTTGTGTTAATAAGAAAAAATAAATAAATTCTCTTCTGATTTCTCCTAGTGCCTGTGAACCCACCACAGAGACCACATTAAACTTAATGACACTGAGTTGTTTGTCATTTTGGCCAAATACACTGAAGGTTCTTAAACTAAAATAATGATTTCTAGTATTAGAAGTTAATAACTATTTAGGAAACAACTGATTATGAATTATCTCTCAGCTTGTGTCTGTATGAGGTGATAAAATCCCCCTGAGCAGCTGACTCTAAAAACCTGAGGCGACGACATGCAGCAGAGGTCCCAGCTGTTTATTCACCCTCACGAGTCCCTCTTTATTATCTACCATCAAAATAACTGCATCAGAAACACTTGACCTCTGGACTCCGGAACCAGAACCTGAGTCCAGCACACAAACATCCTGGTCCTGGTTGTGTTACCTCGTCCTGGCTGCTCTCCACCTTCGGGTTACTGGCTGTTCTCTTCAGGTTGCTGCTCAGGCTGATGCTGACTGTGGCGTCTGATTTGGAGCGCTGATGTGTTCGTTTGGAGGGCGACAGGCCGTGGTCTCCTCCCAGGGGCCCGGGGCCGGCGGTGGGGGACGTAATGGGACAGAAAGGCGTCAGAGTCAGGGGGTCCCTGCGAGCTCGCGGCCCTGCAGGTTTGAGTTCATCAGACAGGATGAGTTTCCTCAGTTTGGTTCCTCGAGAGTGACGCTGGGTGGAGATGTGCATGTCAGAGGAGTAAGCTCCCAGCAGCCAAGCACACGTCAGACTGAAGGAGATGCTCTGTCTGCAGCGGTGAACCTGCAGACGACACACAGGGTTAAATAACACTCAGTGAACCTGCAGACGACACACAGGGTTAAATAACACTCAGTAAACCTGCAGACGACACACAGGGTTAAATAACACTCAGTGAACCTGCAGACGACACACAGGGTTAAATAACAAAGATATTAAAAGGAGTCTGAATGAACACATTGGAAGCTGGACTCATGTTGGATAACATGAGGTTAAGCCCTGCCCCCGTGTCCGGGCCACACCCACCACATATGGCTTGATGGCGTCCCCGACGTCCTCGTCCATGTGGATGTACATGTTGAGGAGCTGGGGCAGGTAGAAGTCCACCTCCTCGTGGGGGAAGCTGAAGAGCCGGTTCCCGATGTAGGCCTGGACCCCAGGCTCCTTGGAGTTGTGCAGGTAGGAGATCGCCATGGAAACGTCAAACAGCTTAGACTCGAATAGGCGGAGCAGCCACGACTGTTTGGAGGGATTGTGTCTCTGCCGCCGTCGTGCGCTCTTCACCGAGCCGGGCGCCAGGCCGTCGGGCTCGACATGCTCCTCTCGGATCTTCATTGGTTTCACAGTCAGCGCTGCGGGGGGTGTGGGGGGTACGGGGG
>NW_019525492.1:131083-288808 GCF_002814215.2 Seriola lalandi dorsalis
AGGAGATGGATAGGGAGGGGGAAGGGCTGTTCTGATCAGAGGGGGCGGGGGAAAGCTCCAGCTCTGTGTCCTCCATCATGGCCGCTGGGAAGCTCCACCCTTCCTCCGCTGAAACACACACACACACAAAAAAAAGGTCAAAGGTCAGGTGGGTTGGGGGGGTGAATGTGGTTCAGGTAATTAAAAACTGATGATATTTTTGTGATCAAACTGTTGAATGATATCATTGATGTGACCAGCTGATCACTGCAGACAGCTGCCCAGTCATCAATGATATTAGTAACATCTAATGTGATGAGTGTGATGTTTAGAGACAGTGAAGCTCCGCAGAGAAACACTGACAGCAGCTGTTTATCATCAGTGTGTGTGTGTGTGTGTGTGTGTGTCAGGCTGTAATCTCACTCAGCAGATTACAATCCCCCAATGGGGGGGGGGGGGGGGGGGGGGACTGCAGACTGTCTGGGTCACTATGTTTGATGATCACATGATTCAGACGTTGATGGACAGTCAAACATCTCAGTTCATGTTCAACAACTGTAGAGTCTATGAGAATCTGAACGGGTTAACCTGGAGTTAACTAGTCCTCTAACTGTTTACACATTACCTGCCTTTTGTCTAAAACCCGTTTAACTATATCACCATCACATAAGTGTATTTTTTTAATTATATTAAGTATAATTCCTCCCCATGACCACAGTTTGAATCATCCAGCACCAGGACCAGGACCAGCACCAGGACCTGAAGCTGAACCAGGACCAGTAGTTTTGACTGGACTGTCATACTGACACACGTCTTTACAGGGTTTGTATCTCTTCATCCCACATTCCTTCGTTATTCTGTCTTTATCTTATTAACCCCTCAGGTGCTGAACACTGTGCAGTCTACAACAGAGCTGCTGTCACACTGTTTACAGTGGCTGATACTTACACTTTAAATCTGTACATAATCTGATATATTTTATTATTCCTCGCGTCACTGATGATTGGTGAGTGTTTTACTGTAACTGTCCTTCCTCCTCAGAGATTCATTTATCTATTGATCTAAAACATAACATCAGAATTAATTATTGATCCATTATTTGTCTCCATAAACGTGAAACAAAAATCTGCTGGCACTCAGAACATTGATAAAGTTTCAGATTTAATTTCCCTCATTGATAATCATCTGATCTTCTACTGGTTTCTTTCAATCTGGACTCGTGTTGTTTTGATCCGAGTCCGTGAACGCGTCTCAGTCTGTGTCGGTGTTGATCCACCAGAGTCCAGAACAAAACCATAAAAGTTTAAATCCTCCAGTCGGTGAGCTGAGCCTACCGTTAGCTTAGCACAAGGCTAACTCAAACAGGAGAAATTAAACTTTTCAACAGCTCCGGTACAGCCTTTAGCATCTTACCGACAGCTAACCGACAGCTGCGGTGTTGACGTCGGCTCACTCAGGTTGTTAGTTGTCGAGCTGCTGGTTAAGACGCAGTTACCGTTAACCCGTTAACTAAACATTAGCACCATTAGCTTCCAACACAAACTGAACACACACCAGCTGACTAGCTACATGCTAAAGCAACGGTCCGCTGCTGTTTTTAACACGAATACTGTTAGCATTAGCATTACCCGACATGTATCAGGCCAACTGTTGCTAAATCCGCTCAGCTGTTTCCAAAGCTTTATGCTAAGCTAACGCTGTGTCCGGCACATTAAAGGTTCAGCTCTTCAGGTACAGTGTCGTGTCAAAGAGTGTCCAGGTGAGTCGGTTTTACCTGGTGATGGTTCAGTGGCTCTGAAGAGATGTTTTATGTCCAGTTCTTCTCCATTGATTCTCTCTCCTCATCTCAGCCGCTGCTAACAGACACCAGGGGGCGGCTTTCCTTTCTTCTTCTGCCACTACTTCCGGTCTGACTCAGTTGTTTTAACCGCCACCTGCTGCACCGGAGAGGTATCGCTGTGCCGTCGCCATATTGGAGCGGTTCATACAGACAGTGTAGTTTAAATTCATCCAGTAAAACCACAACAATCATGGCGCCGAATCACACCTGGACATCACAGACTGACGTCACAGACTCAGTCAGGACTGAACCAAACACCTGCTGAGTCTGTCACTGGAAACAAAAGAGACTAAATAATGAGAAATTATTATTAAATCAGACACTGAACTTTATTGAAACATCGTGTGTTTACAGTTTGAACAGCAGGAGGCGCTGCAGGAAACAGAAGTGACCAGGGGACACCAGGTGAGGTCAAAAAGCTGAGTTTAATTTCACTGACACAGAAAACAAAGCTGACGTGAAGGAGAAAGTCTCATGAATATTCACCTGCTGTAATATATGACACTGAATATTAATGAGTCCCTACAGAACATGATTATGTCAAAGTTTCCTGGTTACAAACTGTGAATCCAGTCATCAGGTGAATCCAGGATCAAACACCTGATCTTGGGAATAATCACAGTTCAGTTACAGTATTGATCAGTGTTATCTGTTAGATACAACCAATACAATCTTTTTGTTTATTTGTCTAAAGAATATTTCATGATTGTTAAATGTAAAATATTTTTTATTTCATGGGTTTAAATTGTGTGTCATTAAAGTTTTGCTGGAAATTAATTTTTATTTATTTACTTTCTCCTTTTCTTTATCTCATTATTATTATTATTATTATTGTTATTATTATTAATAATGTTGATATTAGATGTTTTTATAATCTGTTTTTTATTTCACCAGCACACACTCCTAACATTGCATTATGGGTGATTTTTGTTGATAGATTTCTGCGATTAATTAAACTGCAAGATTGTTATTGTTGCTGCTCTTGTTATCATTCTTTAGTGATTGTAATATTTGTTAATTGTTGTTTATGGTACTTTAATACCCGTCAGATGTTAAAGCGTCTGTTTGTACTTTTACATGTGACCATTAAGTTTTGTTGTTACATTGAAAAGTCAAATTAAAGTTGATTTGATGATTTATTTCACAGAAATGAGAAAATGAACTTTTACTGTGAAGTGACGTCTGGACTGTTCATTAAGGCTCAGAGTTAAAAACAAACGATTCCTATTAGTAAAAATATTTTTTCATAGTTTTTTCTTGATGGGACCATTAAAGAGAAAAACCTCTCCCTGTGTTAACGGAGTTATTAACATCCTGTCTGATCCAGTTACACCCAGATGTCAGACGTACAGTCTCCTCCCGGGTATCTCAGCTCGTGGGCCAGAACCGGACCGTCGGGTTCTTTACCGAAATCCACCAGGAAATTCTTGTTCAGGGACAGACCTCCGCTGACAGAGTTCACATCGATCTGCATCATCACCGACCCCTCCCTGAACAGAGAGGAGAGAGGATGAGGCTTGTCACAAGGGTCGCAATGTGGCCAAAAGTATGTGGACACAGACATTACAGTATCTAATGAGACAGTGTCCATCCATGAAACTGAACTTTTTACCTTAAACCATTTAGTTCTGTTGTGATGTCATCAAGGTGTTTTTAATGGGATGTTATTGGGCTAATTAAGCAATAAATTAATGAACATTAAAATGTATTATGGAGCAGTACTGCAGTAGTACTACAGTAGTATTACAGTAGAACTACAGTAGTGTTACAGTAGTACTGCAGCAGTGTCAGTGCTGTACGTACTTGACCATGTCAGGGTAGAACTGTTTGTCCCAGCTGCTGAACAGAGACGTCGTCAGATAAAGTCTCCGACCGTCCAAACTCAACTGCAACATCTGAGGACCTCCGTAGACACGCCTCCCCTGAGAAACAGAAAGGTGAGAGACAGACGGTGAGAGACAGACGGGTGAGAGACATACAGGTGAGACACAGACGGGTGAGAGACAGACGGGTGAGAGACAGACGGGTGGGCAGGGACAATCAATCAGAAAGATGAATGAATAAATGATAAACCCCAGTAGAGGACATTAGACAGGGTGTTGGACAGACAGACAGGTCCATCTTCACCTGTCTCTCTGCTTCCTGTCTGTGTTACCTTGATGATGCGTGGGGGGGGTTGTGGCTGGTTCTCAGGGTCCTCCAGGACTTTGACTGGTCCATCACTGACGATACTTCCTCCCAGAAACACCTGGAACAGACAGACAGGTGAGTCAGCTGTCTCACTCTGAGGTTTTTACCTGTTCACCTTCATCACTGGACAGGTTTTACATCATCACACCTGGCCGACCAATCGGGGCTTCCTCCTGTCTGTGATGTCATACTGTCTGACGTCCCCGTGCAGCCAATTACTGAAGTAGAGGAAACGGTCGTCCAGTGATATCAGGATGTCTGTGATCAGTCCTGCAAAGACAGACAGGTGACAGGTGACAGGTAACAGGTCAGACAGGTGACAGGTCAGACAGACAGGTAACAGGTGAGACAGACTCACCTGGCATCTCAGGCAGCATCCATCCCTCCACCTTCTTACTGGGAACACTGATCACCTTCTCTGCAGCCCAGTCACCTTTCTGATTAAAAACAAAACCAGGCACATGGATCAGACCGGACCTGGACTGAGACTTGGCTGCAGCCCATTCTCTGGAGCCGGCTCTGGAACTGTTCATGTATCACTGTGTTTTAACAGGGTTCTACTGTGATCGTTGGTTCTGGTGAATCAGGGTTAAATCTGCTTAAAACCTGACGGGGACCAGAACCTAGAACCCTAAGGTTCTCACTGGAGTCTCACTGCGATCTACAATCCTGTGGTACTAACCGGTGTTTTGTAGAACCTGAAGACAGTTGAGGGCAGAGCACAGCCCACGTAGCCCTCGGTGGCGTCGGGGTCGTGGAGGAACCGGACCTCCAGAGGAATACCTCCCTCTTCACCCAGGTCGAGCGTCTGCAGCCTCCTGTGGGTGGTCCAGTCCCAAACATGGAGGGCGCTGCCGTAGTGACCTGGGACGCCAAGAATGATGAGAAGGTTCTGTCATTTCTAGAACTGAGAGGAAACATCTTCATCCCTACCAGAACCAGACCACCACCTTTCTCCATGTTTCTATAAACCAGGAAGTTTATTTTCAGACGTGGAGACATGTGACCTCTGGGACAGGGCGGAGCCTCCTGGAGTAACGAGTGTGGTCCAGACAAAATTAGCATGTTAGCTGCTGATTAGCGTGTTCGCTAATGTGCTAGCTAGTCATGTGATTCCATAGAACAAACAGCAGAAGATGTCAATGTTTCTAACAAGCTTTAGCTGCATTAACACCTGGAAATTTTCTCTAAGAAAAATGATGTCACATGGTCTTTGCAGCAAATAAGCTTCTTTATTAGAACAAAGCTACACATGATTATAACGGAGGAAATGGGGTAAAAACTGGAAAAATGACCTCTCAACGTCACCAGAGGTCAGAGGCAAATTGCCTCCATGTCTGAAATAAAACCTTGGGGTGTGTAGATGAAATGCTGAAACCGTCATGCTTTAGTCATAAAATAAACAACTGGTTTGTCTCTCTGCACCACTGTCTTAATGGAATAGGAACTTTAAGTCCTGGGTCCTATCTGGAGTCCTGGATATAAAACCCAGTCTGGAGGATTACTGAAACATGAACCTTGAACCCTCACAGGAGACTTGGCCCTGATGTACTGAAGGAGTCTTAGTGGAGTCGGACCCTTGAACCTTGCAGTACTGTAAAGACTTAGTGGGATCAGAGCCTGGTACCTTCAGTGTTACTGGGTTCAGAACTAATCACCCTGTGTTACTGACCAGAAACCGACAGGGAACTAGAACCTCAAGTACTGACTGAAGTCTAAAGGGAACCTAAAATCCTGTGGTGCTGATTGTAGTGAGGATTCTTACAGAACTCCGGATCAGGACCGATGATCCGGAGTGTCAGGGATGACGGCGCCTGGATAAACACTGAGACGGAGGTTTTCCTCCTGACTCACCCTCCATGACGTGGGCTGGATTAAAACCACCAGCCAGAGCTTTTGGCGCCCCCCATTCAGTGCTGATCATCACGTTGTGTCGAGGTTGGTACCAGAAGTCATACCCAAAGGGCACCGCGTCACCGGGGTGCTCCCAGTTACCGACCACCTCGAACGTCTCACCGTCCAGCAGAATGAAACCACCTGAGAGGACGACAGCGGGTGTAACACTGAGACTGTCCACTAGAGGTCGCCACGACAACAATCAGCTCAGCTTCCTGTCTACATGAGGAGGATTTAGGAGCCAGTCCGCCGGAGGTCTCACCTTTGCCGTTACCAGACGGGTCTCCCAAACAGCTGATCATGATCTGACCGTTGCCCAGACAGTGAGAAGTGTGAGGGTTCGCCAGGTTACACTTCCAGTACAGATCCACAGGTTCGACCATCTGAAGACGACAAACCACAACATGAACACAACTGGAACGTTTCATTTCCACCACGGAAAACAGAATACTTTTCAAAACAAAAGACACAAACTGCTTCACAATAAAAGCATCCAAGCTAGAACCCTGTGGTACTGACTGGACACTGACTTGGATCAGAACCTAAGACCCCGCATTACTGACTTGAGTCTTTTTAAGTCTTTATTTTGGGGCTGCAGTTTAAATTACATATCACACAACAGGCAGTGACTTTACTTTCCTCTGCCGTACACAGTTTTTCAAAATGTAAGAACTTTGTAGAGTTTGGGAGTTGGTCAAAGTTTCTTCAGGTCATATTTTCCATGATATAAATGTAATTTTCTGTATCTGTATCATCGGGGGCTCAGGAAGTAACCAGAGCCTTGTGAGTGTTATTTTACTGGCAGAAATCTTTACTGATCTTCCTCTGAGGCCGAGTTCAGACCTCCTGCCAAGGAAACTGATATCAACTGTGTGGTTCTCATTCTTTTAGTCACAAACCAGAGACCTGGACCGCAGCCGAGACCTGGAGCAGAGATCCACTGCTCCCCCTGAACCACTACAGTCGGAGTCTGAAACAATCCTGAACCACAGCTCGTTGCTCGTCTTGTTATTGTATAAGATTTGTTCTCTGGCGCAGTGTGAGTTATTGCAGCTGTGTCAGGAGGCGGCAGAGAGGGAGAGACTGACGGTGGTCTGAGACTCACACTGATCTTCACCACACACACCTCAACACTGAGGCTGCTGAATGAGTAAAACACATGTAAAGGTCACACCTGTCACAGTCACAGGTAGAGCTCACACTGATGATGATGATGATGATGATGATGATGATGATAATGGACACCAGAACATGACTCATCTAGACTTTCACTTTTAGTTAAACCATGTTTTTACTGAGGCAGATGGTAAAGTGAGTCAATCCACAGGTTTCCAGCAGAGCACCAGGACCTCAGACTGGGAGGTGCTGACTCACTCAGCTGTCCCAGAATCCTCTCTGTTGTTTATAAACCCTTCAGTGGTTCATTGAGGTCTCTGAGGAGGACTGGTGATTAAATGATTCAACAACAAGTCAAATGTCTTTAAAATATTTTAAGTTTTCTAAAGAGCAGCTGGGACAGAGTTTATCCTGCAGCCTGAACTGAGGATGAACCTCCTCCCCCTCCTTCTCCTCCTCCTACTGTTTTCAGACGTCATGGTCAGGACCAAGTCAACCCTTTATGGGGCCTCAGGACAGAATCCAGCTGTGGGCCTCATGAACCCTCCCCCTCCCCCCAGCTTGTCCTGTGGTTCATGTTGTGATTCACTGGTGCTACCAAACAAATCTGCAATTAATCAAATTAGCAGAAAGTAATTGGTCCACAGTGAACGTGGAGCTCTCAGGCCCCTGAGGACCCGGGGCCTCGGGGCAGGTGATGATCCGGGGTCGGTTAGTGCCAACAGGTTTCAGTCTCAAGTGAATCTGGATGAACAAACAGCCTCCACAGAAACGAGCTTCAGGTTTTACTGAGAGTCCAGACTCTGATCCTGGACCGGGTCAAAGAACATGGTGACAGATTCTGTTTGTCCAAATGTCTTTAAACGCCTCAGAGGAGGCGGGTCGTAACTCTTCTCTTCAGAATCATCAGAACTATTTGAAACTTCAGGTTTATCTCAGGTGAGCTGCTGCTGTCCAGGTGATTATAGAATTTACTTTCATAAAGAATTTAAACAACTGACCAGTGAAACCAGTGAAACCAGTGAGGACTGACAGCTGATTACAGCCTGATGACTGATGGTCACGTCACGAGTTTGACTCTGGACGGACAGACAGGAAGTAGATTTTGTATATAAAGAACAAAACAGCCTGAGCTGATAAACAACACTGTCAATAATCAATAACAAAGAACTTCGACCTCACACAGGTCAACACACAATCAGTTCTGATTGGCTGAGCCGCCCGCAGGTCGTTCATACCTTGTGAATCTGCGGCGCTCTGGGATTCGTGCCGACGTCCACCACGTAGACTCTGGAGGAGACGAGCGACGGCAGAATCAGACGGTTCCTCTTCTTGGAGGCGTCTCCGAAGCAGCTGCTGCAGGCGTTCCAGCCGGTGTGATGCAGCTCGTCACGAAGGTTCGGCATCGGCAGCCGGTGGATCACCTGAGAGGGCAGAGGTCAAAGGTCATCTCAGGTCAAACTATAGGGAGAGGTTTAAATTTTACTTCAGCCAGCTAGTTTAGAAAGTTAAGAGTCAGTCTGAAGGTTGAAGAGTTTTCAGAGGAGAAAGAAACAACAACCTGAAGCAAGAAGAAGAAGAAGAAGAAGAGGAGGAGGAGGAGGAGGAGGGGGAGGAAGAGGAGGAGGAGGAGGGTTAAGAAATGTCAGCCGATCCAGCAGCAGGAGGAAGCTGATGAAGAAGCTGATGAAGAGTTCAGTATGAGCTGCACTGGTTCAGACTTTAAAACAACAAACTGCAGCAGGAGAAGAAGGTGTAGTACTGGACTCAGCACAAGTCCGGTTCAGACAGTCAGCAGGAGCAGGATGACCGGGTCTACCTGGCAGTAAGTGGCAGACTTTGGGTCGACGTCGACGGTGGCCAGGTAGTCGGGTTTCAGGATGTCGGTGTTGCGGTAGACGCAGGGCAGGTAGACGATCTCCTCCCGAGGACCTCCAACCACAAACACAGTAAACTGAACTCAGAGCTGAAAGACCTGGACCCCAGAGTCCACTACAGAACCATGAATCCATCAGGTCTCACAGAGCACTCACACGTACACGCTGGCTTAACGTTTGAGAGTCGTCATAGAAGCTGATTTAGTAGCGGTGGTTGATAATGTGCTATGCTAGCTGTCAACCAATGCTAAAGTGAACTACAACTCCCTCAGGCTTCAGTTTGTGTCCTGGTTCGTAAAAAACCTCTGGACCTGAACCCACCACGTGGTCTCAGGACTTCTGAATAAACGTGATTTGATTGGCTGATGCTGAAGAGTTTAATCTTTCTGAACTTGTACCACAAGAAAAGCGAAGCAACAGAACCACACTGCAGTTCGGCGACGCGACACGTCCCACCAAGAGTGGGTTCTCTGGACCCACCATCCAAACCTTGACAGGATTTGTGTATTTACCTGAAATCTGCTATATTTTTATTGGATCACTCAGAAAACAGTCGGCCAATCAGAAGAGAGGCTCGACCTGTTGTTACTAGAGCTCCAGAGAGAAGCCTGAGAGAGGAGATGTAAAACTACACTGAGATGGTTTTTATATCTTCTGATGGATCAACACTTCAAATAAAACACAGAAGAAGAAGAAACATGGAGCTTTAAACTGAGACTGTTGCAGATCTACAGCAGGAACAGGATCTGGTTCTGGTTCTGGTTCTGGTTCTGGTTCAAGACCATCATTCTTTCTTCCTGCAGCAGATCAGACCAGAAACATGAACTCATATGAACTCTCGCTGTAGCTGTAGGAATAGCACAGACCGTCACTGCTGATTTTATCAATCAGAGGTCAGATGAGGCTGATGGTGGTCGTGGGTGTGGCCTCAGAGGAACACGGGGTCTCAGGAAGGAGCTCTGGACAATGACTGATAACATGAACAAAGACAGTTGTCTCACCCTTCATGGCGTCCAGCGGGCTGCGGTATCCCGGTCCACATCCTGAGCAGCTGGCTGAGAAAACACAACAACAGGTCAGAGACATCGGGTCCACACAGGTCACGCTTCGGTCCTCAAACTCCCAGAATCCCTCAGCTCACAGCTGACGTGTCCGCGCGGCCGGACGATGTGGTCTGAGGTGGATCAGCAGCTCCTCGTCTCTGTCCTCACCTCACCTCATCACAACTCGACAGGTGTTTTATTAGTGATTCAATTATCAGTGAAACCCAGAGGAGGAGGGAGGAGGCTCTGACTGACACGCACCTGAGATACAACAGCACAGCAGCTGACAAACAACAACAACCCCCCCCGAATCATCACACACACTGTGTCCTCCTGTCTGTCTGTGTCCTCCTGTCTGTCTGTCTGTGTCCTCCTGTCTGTCTGTGTCCTCCTGTCTGTCTGTGTCCTCCTGTCTGTCTGTCTGTCTGTGTCCTCCTGTCTGTCTGTCTGTGTCCTCCTGTCTGTCTGTGTCCTCCTGTCTGTCTGTCTGTGTCCTCCTGTCTGTCTGTTTGTCTGTCTGTCTGTGTCCTCCTGTCTGTCTGTCTGTGTCCTCCTGTCTGTCTGTCTGTCTGTCTGTCTGTCTGTCTGTCTGTGTCCTCTTGTCACTTCCTGTCACAGCCTCCTTCAGATTTCATGGATCTCAGAGTGAAACTTGACTTTAGTGTGAAGATAAAGTGATGATGTGTGTGTGTGTGTCAGTGTGTGTGTGTGTGTGTGTGTGTGTGTGTGTGAGTGTGTGTGTGTGTGAGTGTGTGTGTCAGTTTGTGTGTGTGTGTGTGTGTGTGTGTGTATTGATTGATTATAAATCAGACTGTTGATCAGTTCTCTGTAGATGAATCTATTTAAATATGAATTCTACAGAAAAACAAACCAGTGAAAAAACTGCATGTTCAATGTGACAGGTGTCGGGTCGATCTATATGTCTGATTGGTTATTCCTGATTAGACACGTGATCGATCATGTGAGCCCGCCCTGAACCTGAGTTTTGACTAAGGAAAAAAATGATGGACAAAAAGCTTCAGCAGCTCTGCTCTCTACTGAGGATCCATGTGAACTAATGTCCCCTCCACTGTGAACACAGCATTACATAATACACACACACACACACACACACACACACACACACACACACACATACACTCTCTGCCTTCAGATTTAAAGGGACAGGCCTCTGTTTTTCTGCAGCTTTAAATTGTCACATTCCTGATTTTCAGTTTCAGCTGCAGCAATTTATCAATTAATCTAAAAGACAATTAATCAGAAACAATTCTGATGATCGATCAGTTGAATTAATAAAGTGTAAAATCTCTGTTTAAAATGAGACACACACACACACACTGGCTGTCCAGTAAAGGAGGTTAAAATCAAACCAGAGTAAATGATTTGAACACAGAACGTTTCCAGTTTAAACCTGAGTTCAGGTTTATCTGAACTTTAACCTTCATCAGTTCAGATCAGATAATAAAACTGCAGTAAAACTCACTTCCTGTCTCGGTAATTTTCATTATATATAAACTACTTTCCAGGAAACTACAGCTCTACGTCGGCCACTGCGGCCTCCAATCAGAGTGATGTCATACTGCACATGCGCAATTAGCCCCTCCCCCCAACAGGAAGAGATCAGCTGCTGCATTTATTCAAATATTTTGTTTTACAGGAATGAACGTTTTTTTTATCATCGGCTGCATTTTTATCAAACTGAACTTCAAGTTCAAGAGTTTGAATCTTATTGTGTTGACATCGTAGTCACAAGGTGACACATGTTGGGGGGGGGGTTTGAAACTGTGAACTAACAAAACAGTCATGTAGAAATAAAACAATATTTCACAACATTGGAATAGAAACTTTCTGAATCAGACGTCAGCTCGAAATCTGTCCATGTTTAACTGGAGCGACATCATGAGAGGAGGAAAAGTTTCTCTCCTTCATGACTCAGAACAAACATGGAGGGAAACGTCTCCGCACACAGGGAGGTCACAGGGTCAGAGGGGGCGTCGCCTCCGTCATGAAAAACACACACCTTTCAGTAAGAGTCAGATTCCCGACACATGCTCAGTTTATCACCTCAGCAGTCGGGTGGGGGGAGGGGAGGTCTGACCACTGCTCTCCTTTAGGACCTCAACCACACAGACGCCAAAGCTGCGATTCCTCCATCACATGTCGAACTCAGCTTCAGGTAATTCCAGCCTTCAGATCAAGTTCATCACGACGGGAAACGTGAGAACATCTGTCTGTTTTTGAGTCTTGACAGTTTGAATGTGACAGCTTCTGTTTGGCTGAGTTCCAGTTCCAGTGTTATTAACGACTCAGGTTCTAATCCTCGTTCTGCCTCGACACGTCGGGATTAAAGTCACTTCAGATGACTGCTGATGGGTTTTTGAGAGATTTACACAAGCTCAAGACATTTTCACGTTTTACAGAACACATCAGTAAATACTCCAGTCCTGATTCCTCAAGCTTTTACGTCTCGGTTGCTAACGAGGCTACAGAGGTTGTCAGGAACGTTAAACACCGATCTACTCACCAGTCCACCTTTAGAGCCCTGTTAAATCACCAGTCCACCTTTACAGCCTCGTTAACTCACCGGTCCACCTTTACAACCTCGTTAACTCACCGGTCCACCTTTACAACCTCGTTAACTCACCAGTCCACCTTTACAGCCTCTTTAACTCACCGGTCCACCTTTACAACCTCGTTAACTCTCCGGTCCACCTTTACAACCTCGTTAACTCACCGGTCCACCTTTACAACCTCGTTAACTCACCGGTCCACCTTTACAGCCTCTTTAACTCACTGGTCCACCTTTACAGACTCGTGTTCATACTTTATTACTAACTCTGTCAGAGGAAAGAGTTTTGTAGAAGAGGTCAGAGCGGAATCAAACTACCAGCTGAACTTTAGTGGTGTTGATGTTGACGTCATGTGACCCTGGTGAAGTTGGTTTATAGTCCAACATTAGCTTTTTACTTCTGATTGTTTTGAGGCCTCAAACATCAAACAGTGATGTTCATTAGTGAAGATGATCCTGCTGAACTAAACCTCAGGATCAGAAACTGTTGTTATTTTCTCGAATAATCCAAAACACAACGGAGAAATCCTATTGGCTGTTTGTGGAGGGAACCAGGGTGAAGCTAACTTCAGGTGGACCACAAACATACTTCATCCTGCTGTTCTGTGTGGTAAAATATGAGAAAATAATAATGATAAAACACACACACACACACACACACACTCACACACACACACACTCACACACACACACACACACACACACACACTCATGTCCCTTTAACCTGAATAAACACCTGACCCTGATTCAAATCTGCTGCGTTTCCTCTTTATCACCTGGAGAATTTCTCATCTGTAAAAAGTTAAAATGTTTAAACTTTTGACTCCTCCCCCATCACTCTGTCAGCCAATCGCATGTCGCCTGTAATTCCACAAAACCTGGAGCTAAATTAAGGAGTATCGCAGTTTATTCATTTTTATTCATTTCTGGATCTGGAGCTTGTTTCTTTCGTGTTTGTGCTTTTTCAGAGTGTAAGTGACTCTGTTTAAAGCTCAGACACCTGGACAAACTGTCGGACTGAACCTTTAGTTTCCCTCCTCACACTCTGAGCTGACGACAGGAAACAGAGCAAAGGTCAGGAGCTGCAGCTCTGCTCCAACCAGACCCCACGGAAAAACATGAGGTTTAAACAGCTGAGACAAAGAGGAGCTGCAGGTGAACAAGTGAGTGAAGGAATGAGTGAATGAATGAGTGAATGAATGAGTGACAGGTGATGGAGGGATGATTAAAGAGAAGAAATAAAAATGAACTCACCCATGTCTGAGCAGCTGGTCTGATCAGTTCCTGCAGGTCCTGTTGTCAGCCGGTCTGGGTTCCCTCAGACCAGATCCTGTGAAAAACCAGGAGGGTGGAGTTTAGAAGTTTTCACACCAGCCAATCAGAGAGGAGATGTGGGCCTCACACGCTGGTCGTACAACCTGACTGTTAACCCCGTGAGGCCCAGACAGAGTCTCACTCCTCAGTCTAAAGATGGTATTAAATGTGAATGCGGTTCTGTTGTTTGATCTGAAGAGCTGATTTTAATGGACTGTCAGTGAAGGGATCACACACACGCACACACACACACACACACACGCACACACACACACAGAGCTGAAGTTTAAAGCATGTGAAATTAAATTTATGTGACAACCTGACAATTCAGTGTGAGTAGGGAAACAAAACAATACAAAGTCCATCAGAATCATAAAGTGTGTGTGTGTGTGTGTGTGTGTGTATGTGTTTGTGTGTGTGTGTGTGGGGGGGGCGTTTGTCTTGCATTTAAAACAACAAAAGGAAAAGGAAGTTGTTCACTGTGAGATAAACACATTTTATTTTATCATTGTTATTACTACTGTCATTGTAATTTCAACTTCTTTGTAAGACACCCAACCTCCAACCTTCTCACCAAGATATCAGACTTTTAATTGTAATTGTAAATTGAATTCCTTTGCATTTCAACTACCTGAGACACCCAACTTCTCCCTTTCTCGTCAATAGTCAAACACTTTTGTATTTTAAATTGTGTTAACTAGACCTCTTTACTTCACACTTCAGGGGGTGTGAAAGCACACCATGGGTAAGAAGCCGACCCCACAGCAGACAAAGGACGTGAAACACATCCCGGGGGGGGGGGGGCCCCTTTTCCCTCAAGTATAAATGTTCAAGGTTCCCCATGCTCGGGGTCTTTCTTCATTTTGAACCGCTCGCATGTTGATTGACCTTTTCTTTGCAAAGAAAATAAAACCTTGTCGGCCAACGGAAGTCTCTATTTCATTCTTCACCAAGAGCAGAAAATTTCCACGACACTACTATTCCTTTATTCTTTGTTTATATGCTAATAATCAATATTATAATTATTATAAATTTTTAATATTTAGATAGTACTTGTATATGGGGGGGTGGAGGGTGGTACTGACAGATGATGAAGGATGTAGAGTTGTTGATTTTTTCCTGTTTGTTTCAGTTTTATGTTTAATAGGAAAACAGGAAAATGCAGAAGAGACGTGTGAATATCATGTTTATGTTAAAGAATCCACGTCTAATATTACAGGTGTGTGAAACAGCTGATGCTCTGCTGTTGTGATTGGTTTAACCTCCAGAAGTCGAGGGAAAATAAGAATAAAAAAACTGAATGAGGGTGTCATCAGCCTCATGAAAAATTCAATAATATTAATAAACTATGATAATAATTTCTTTATATTATTAATATCATAATTAACAGATCTAATAAGAGAATAATGTGACAGAGGAATCAGACTCAGCGGATCGTCTGTCTCAGAAGTCATGCTTTTACTGTGGAAAATGAGCTTTTCAAACTAAAACACGTTTTGTTTCCTCGTTACAGTTTCTGCATTAAGCTGGTCTCAGGTCAGTGATTTACTTTATCATCATGTGATTTATATCATCATATCATTTCAAATTAAAGAATCTGTCGTCACATTAAATTCACGTCTAATTATTTTAATTAAAGCATCAAGTATCTGAATTATGTTTTTATTCCCCTCCATAAGGTTTCATGTATTAAACAGTGTTGATGTTTAACACCCCCCCCCCCCCGGAAAACAAACAATGAAAACAACCCTGCAGATGGTTTGTGTTTTATTTCTGACAAACCACATCAGACATGTAGAAATCAAACATCTTCATCTTCATCATCATCATCAGCTGGACAGAAATAAAAACAGCTTCCTGTCTGGTCCGACATTCATCATCATCATCATCATCATCAGTTCAGGTCCAGGTTCTTGTCACATGACTTAAGTTTTCATTATTAAATGAATTCACTCACCGAAGCACCAACTAACTCCAGACCGGCCAATCAGCTTCCAGAACTCGTCTCCCGACAGTCCGACATGTTGTCGACGTGTTGCTTATAATTGTTATTATATTATATTATATTATATTATATTATATTGCTGGTGGAGAGAAACGGCCCAGCAGGTGTAAAACGTCAAACTCAGTCTCGATTTTTTTTTCCTAATCATTGATTCATTTGACGAATCATTTTCTGACTAAAACTAAAGTCATATCCTGGACATTTGAATGTTTGTCTGTTACCATCACAGACTCTCAGCCCGTCCACCCTGGGCATGCTGGGAAACCTCCCACAACCCTCTGCAAGTGTAAACATGTGTCTGTCAGACGGATGAACGAGGACGCTGATTGGCTGATTGGCTGCTCTGGAGGCGGGGCTTTAACGTTCTCCTGACTTGAAGATTAAGGCAGGAAAAAAACAACACAACTACAACTTTAAAACTACAGTTACAGCTGAGAGTGACCAGCTCCAGCTACACGATCGTCTCCAGTTTGTTCATCTGTGAAGATCAATGACACAACAAACCGTTGACTCTGGCGTCTCCTGAAAGTCCGTCAGTGACTGGATCAGGATGAGGAGATGACTTCACGTCATGTGGTTTCAGCCTCCATCTTTAAAATGAACACCAACTCCTGTCTGCTGGTTTCTGTCAATGTGACACACGATTAACTTCCCAAACAAGCAACGACCGGCGCAGCGTCGGTGCGTTGAGCTGCAGTTCCTCTGGTGTCCACTAGATGCTGCTGCGCTAAACCAGAACACAGAGTCAGAACATTAATGCAGCTTCTTCTACTGTCCACCAGGGGGCACACGCTTTCGCTTCACAGTCTGACCTACGTCCATGATTGTGGTACATAATCATATCTACATTATCACATCCACCCTCCACCTGGACCGGGAAGAAAAGGTGCGTTTATGGGCGGGTTTTCTTTGATTGACACCCTCAGCTTGGCTGGTTGCTGCTTGTTGTCCCCCCCTAACCACCCACATTTGGTTTTCAGGGTCCAGTAAATCTCAGATGAGACAAAGTCCAGCAGTAAACCCAAAAGTCTCTTCAGGGACGACTCAGGAGCTAATGGTCCTTTACAGACTTTAATCCAGGTCTTCGCCGTCTCTTCAGCTTTTGTCCATCCTGCCTTCCTCCTCTACGTCGGCCTCTACACCTTCTGTCCTGCTCTTTATTTTCCACTCGTCCCCTACTTCCTCTCCTATCACGATCCTGGTCTCTCGTCTCTCCTTGTTAGCCTCCTGATTTTCCTCCTCTGTCTCCTTTCCTTCCTCCTCGCTGTCCTCCTCTATCGTCTTGACTTCATCTTTTTTGTCCCGCTCCATGTCCTCCTGCCTCCCTTCCTCCTCTGTTTTCTTCCCTTTCTCTTCTGTCTCCTTCTTGTCTTCTTTCACCTCCTTCTCTGTCTCCTCTTTGTCCTCCTGTGTCTCCTCTGATGTCTCCTGTCCCCGCCCTCCTTCTTGTTCTTCCTTGGAGTCGTCTTCATCTTCCAGCTCCAACATATCAGGAGAAAAGGCTTCCAGAGCTTCAGCACCCAGCAAGGCCTCCGACAAGGTTTTGAGGAGGTCCAACTGGATCCCCTCTGGTTTCTGACTTGTCATCGCCTCCTCCTCTACCTCCTCTTTAAGAAGAAGACCCGACAGCCTAAAAGACTTCCTCCAAAGCTGAGGGACTTTGTTCAGGTGTGTCAGGGCCTCGACCACCCAGTCAACCAGCAGCTGGGCCACGTTTGCTTGGAGCCGGTGGGGTGACGTCTCCTCAAGCTCCTTCGGATTTCCGGCAGTGAACTTCGCCCAACGCAACAGAATGAAGCGCTGCAGAGCCGGCTTCACACAGACCTCCAGAGGCTGAAGACAGAAGGCGCAGCCTCCGGGAATCACTGCTGGGAGGGTGCCCGACCCACTGATGGAAGTGAGGAACTGATCTCCCATGTGTTCCCGGTGTCGGTCTGAGACCAGCATTGATTTACTGGGCTGGGTTAGACCGGACGTGTGCTGCAGCCAGACCTTGTTAGTCCAGAGGTCCAAGGCTTCTTCCACTAAGAGACTCTCTGGTCCGGCCTCCAGCAGGATGAACTTAGGCAGGACTTTCTCTGCCAGCTGCCTGTTGGCCAGCACCAAAGACGGCAGCATGGTCCCATCTGCCAGTACTGTAAGGTACACAGTGACTAGAGGTAAAGACCCCGTGAGCTCCAGGGCCTCTGAGCGGCGACACTTGTCCTGAACTAACCTCAAATCCACAAAAAGACACAGCTCGTCCATCGCGGCCACAGCGTTCTCCGACAGCTTGTGAACCTGGATGATCTTCTGGGTAAACTCCCTGAAAGACTTGACTTTGGCCTCCAGGGAGGCTGGCAGGGTGCGAGTCAGTGTGGCCGCCGTGCCGATGCTCCGCACACCCAGCCGGTGCTGTAGCATAAAGCTCACCGCCCAGTCGTAGGAGATCCGGAAGGAGTCGCTGAAACCTCCCTTCTTCTTCAGCGTGGAGGCTTTGTGGAAGAGGTTGCTCTCTGTGATTGGAAGCTGCTGCTCACGCATGGACAGCACCCAGGCCACCATGCGATCCTCTCCGTGGACCTGATGTTCCGCTTCAGTTCGCTTCAAACGCCTCTTGGCCTCTTTCAGCCACTTCCGGATGAGCTGGGCCTCGGTTGAAAAGACCCTCGAGGCTTGGCGGAGTCCGTCACACAGAGCAAACAGGGCGATCCTCAGCTGACGGGCGGTGAGGAAATCGTCGCGCTCTTTAGAGGCGGGCAAGATGGCTACCGGCTGAGTGTGGCTGTTTTTTGTTGATGGCGGGTGAGACGTTGGATGTTTTACTTCTTTGATAAATTCGTCTTTAAGATCTTCACTTCCTTCATCAATGTCATCCAGATCGTCCATCCTCTCGTCGTCAGAGAAGTCCTCCACGGGGGCCATCGCCTCATCCATGTTGTCCTCGACCTCGTCCACCTCGACCGCCCCACTGCAGCGCAAAGAACCACAGAATCAACACAGTAGATGAAAATCAATCAATCGTTCAAATCATTAGAGCCAAACCGTTAAAATTCAAGACAAAAAAGCAGAATTGAACATATCATATTTAGTGAATTACCTTATTCTGTCCTTGAGAAATCCGACTTTTGTTGGTCCTGTTAAAAACATCAGACGTGCATCTTTAATTATATAAAGTTTTACAGTGATAAATCAACTTCTGATCTGGATCTTCTGAAAGTACAAGATACTGACCTTTGTTCAGAGGTGAGAGGCCGTGATACTCCCAGAAGCAGCTCGGCTGTTTACACAGGTTGGCTTTACAGGTGATGCAGCCGTACACGCTCTCATGGCGGATGCTCTTCATGTTGCAGTTCTTGCACCTCTTGGAGATGGCGCTGATCTTTGCCATCCTGTGTCTTTGTTTAACCGGTTCATCGGCCACCTCCACCCTCATCCCGCGGGAGCTGGCGATCTCCATGGTCTCAAAATATTTCTGGGCGCACTTGGCGAGCTGGTTGCCCAGACGCTTGCGGAAGTTGACCTGAGTAAAGAGACCGTCTTGCACCCAAGCAGGTGGGTTGTCTTTGCGACTCTCCCGCAGCACGATGAAGGCGTTGACGATGCTCAGGTTCACCAGAAACCAGAAGACACTGCGCCAGTGTCGGTCCTGAAGGATTCCTCCCAGTGGGTTACAGGCCAGCAGCTGTTTGCAGATGTCCACCCCTCGCATGTTCTCCTGCAGGAGGCGGAACGCCATGGGGCGGTCGATGGGGTCCAGGCCGCCCACTTTGGTCTGAGACCTCCTCCAAACAGTGTCCATTTCACCTGGAGCCGCATTAGTCGACAGGCAGCCCATCTCCTTGGTGTCCCTCCAGCGGGTGGCCATCAAGGGGCCAAACTGCCTCTGCAGGAAGTCCCCGGGTTTCTCCAGCTGGCCCTCCTCCCACAGCTGTCTGGGCAGGATGGGGTTTTGTGGAGGGAAAGAGCTGGAGGCGTAGATGCCCTGGTCCAGAAGCTTCTGCATGAGCGGGACAGAAGTAAGCGAGCTGGCCAGGTAGAGCTGGTGGTGTTTGTCCTCCAGACCCTTCATCAGCTCTGGGACCACGGTGAAGCCCGGCTCCTGGCCCATCTGCTCCCCCACCTGGATGAAGAAGCGGTGGCAGTAGCCTGACTTGGAGTCACAGAGCAGCCACACCTGGGGCTGAGTCTTTGGGTTCCCTTTAGTTTGGCCGCTCTCCTCCTCCAGGCTGGGCAGCAGCGCCCTGTCAATGGTCAGGCAGCAGTTTGGCCGGTAAGCGTTCCACATAGCTCCACCCACGATGTCCAGCATCGGCCTGAAGATGTGCAGCGAGTCACTGGGGTTGTTGGTGCCGCGAAACTCATCTGTGGTGAAACTGCCCATGCGGACGTTGGCAGCAATCTGCTTGAAGCGTTTGAAGCTCATGGCTCGGTAGAAGGTGTAGCTGTTGTCGTAGTGACTCCAGGACCAGTAGTGTGACGGGTCGGGCAGGTTCTGGATCCCCATCAGAACCACAAGGCCGATGAAACCTTTGATCTCGTGAGTGGTGACGGGGACCCAGTCCGGGTGGCAGGAGCCCAGGAACTGGCAGGTCTTGGCGTGGGCGTTGGTCTCGTTGGTGATCAGCTCCACCAGCTCCGCTGGGAAGAGCAGGTTGAAGAAGTCGATGGCGTCGCTGTTCTTGGACAGGAAGTTACGAGGCCCACTGCTCTGCATGAACGGGATGATGTCGGACATTGTGCCGTCGCTCTCTGCTGGCTGTTTCCAACCCTCCGCTGACCTCCAGGACGGATCAGGCAGGTCCTTGTTCTGACCCGCCTCCTTCTCTTCTGGGGAACGTTGCTCGTCATCTTGGCAGAACTGGATATCAGGTTCAATGTAGGCTGAAAAGAAGCAGGAAAATAACTCTTGTTAACATTTGATTAAACAGTTTAATTAACTAAAAATTAATAATTATTTCTAGAAACATCAGAACTGGGATTTCTGGCTCTACTTCGCAGAGGAGGGGAAAAGAGTCACAATCTCTTCAGACTGAACAAACACTGCCGTTGTAACTTGGTGAGTTCGACCTTGTGAACAGCTGCTGCAGCCGGGTCCTGAACCACACCAGGAACCACAACGAAGCCGGGTCACCACGAGTCCTGCACTTTAAGCAGTAAACAACCAGGAGAGCTGAAGGACCGGTATCTGAGATCACTGATACGGTGGAGCCAAACTGTGTTCAGCCCTTAAAGTAAATATAAGGTTTTGTAATTCAGTCCTAAATGTGATTAGGCCAGAACCAGGGTCAGAGGGGTATCTGCAGATGTATTGATAAACGGATGATTGATTGGAACTGTGGAGAAGTGAAATAAGCTGAAGGACTGACGACAGACATTTTTAAAGATGTTTTACATGTTAATTTTGTCTCCGACTCTGGACCACTGAGATTCAGACTCACAGTGTTTGAGAGTCAGGAGACAGATGTTGGACTTCGTGCTCCTGAAAGTCTTGAATTTTAGAAGTCAAAGATGGGATCACGTTGGAAAACATGTTGATGTATAAACCCATTGTTCCAACACCGTCCCTCTGCTGTTTACACGTCCTCCGTTTCCTCGGCTCTGTCGAGGAGGGAGAATCAGGTCAGTTTTATTTACTTTGGCTCCTTGTGACGCCGGAGCGGGACGCTGTGTGAGCTGTGGAGCAACAGGAGGGAAACAGCTCTGAGGAAACCTCCAGCCCTCCCCGGGGAGACGTTTGATTTAAGAGGACGATGCAGAAAAAACCCTCAGCAGCAGCAGCTGAGTTTTTATTTACACAAGCAGAGAGAGAAACTGAGGAGACGTCACTTCACTGGAATCTGTGGATGTTTCACAGCGTCTGTCAGACTCGCTCTTTTGTCCTTCATGTTTATTTCTTCTTCTTTTAAATCATCTTTATCGGTTAGATTCTGAAACTCTGTAACACTGATTTGAAAAGTGCTGCACAGATAAACTAAAACTGTATTATACGTAAAGATGAATGCAGATTCAGAACGACGGTGGTGACAGAGGGGGGGGCTCTGTCTCACACCCGGGGGGCAGAGAGCAACACGAACGTGTCTTTGACAGTTGTCATTTTCCCATCCAGTGTCTACGTTGTTTAAATACCTGGCTTTTTAAAAGGGAATGGGAGATCGCACTCTGATTGGTTTATTGCACGTCATGCCTGAAACACTCCCATGATCAATTAAGAGATTAAGTTCTACCATTAAAATAACAAAGGTGATATGAACACACCCTAAATACACTGGCTCCTCCTGTGTGTGTGTGTGTGTGTGTGTGTGTGTGTGTGTGTGTGTGTGTGTGTGTTGTCTTACTCCTGGTGCGACAGGTGGCGCTGTGGTGCTCCGGGTTGCTGAGCAGGTGAGCAGCCATCTGATCAGCGGTCTGAGGCCTGAAGTCACAGTGAGAGCACTGCAGCAGGAAAACACTGATGGAGCAGACAGAGACGTCGTTATCACATTTATTTATTCACCCTAGTCTCATCATCATCACACCCAGATCAACTTTGGGCTTTTACTTTGTAGAACTGCCTGTTTGTTAATATGTTCCACTTGTATTTTAATTTTTATTTCTGTGTATTCTATAAAAACCATATCGTATATATACGTATTTTATATATACTGGGTATATGTTATAAACTCCTCCTCAGGTCATTGAATTCAGAGAAGCATCAGAGAGTCAGTCAGTGTTCTCAGTGGTTTCTCTCGCCAGATTATTTTAATAATATGATTTTTTTTATCTAAAATCTTGCTAAAATAGATCTCCGTCTGAGCAGCAAGTTACCCGCAGAATCACTTCCTCTTTAGTGATTTTTCTTAGAAAATAAAAGCACAAGAGAGACTGTCTTTTGTTGGTTTTTTGTTTTTTTTATGCAGCAATGCTTTATTAGCTTTTATTCTGAAAAGTTCTGACATGAAGTTCTAAAGGTTCTGTTGCACGGTGGAACTATGTGTGACATGAAGAAAATAACAGAGTTCAGTGAATCACAACTTCCTGTCAGGACTTTCAGAATAAAAATCAGAGCAGAAACAGAATGCAGATGATGAGCATCACTGTTAAACAGAGAGGTGCCTGTAACATGTTCACCTCCTCTAACTGTTATCACTGAGCGACACCTGCAGGTCAGACTCAGTCACTGCAGCACAGACGAGCCTCAGAGAACATGTGACGCTGTGATGATGAAGAAGAAGAAGGAGAAGAAGATGAGGAAGAAGAAGAGAAAGAAGAAGAAGAAAACAAAGAAGAAGAAGAAGAAGAGACTCCACTCACATGAATGAATTCTCTAACTCTGTATGAGCCTGTGTGTCTCAGCTGGTCACCTGGTCTCAGGTGTCTGTTCAGTGTTTGATTCAGCAGCAGCAGAAACAACAAGTTTCAAACCTGATCAGATCAATAAGTGATCAATGAGTCTCACCATGGTGGAGGAAGTCTGTGCAGAGGAAGAACTTTGTCTTTGGAGCGCGGCACGTGGTGACTGAAATTCACAACAAGAAAAACAACAATCAATCACAGTGATCAATCAGCAGACTCCTACTGTGAGTACTGCAGTATTGTGAATATTACAGTACTGTGAGTATCACTGCAGTGCTGTGAGTATTATAGTACTGTGAGTATATCAGTACTGTGAGTATTATAGTACTGTGAGTATTGCAGTATTGTGAGTATTACAGTGCTGTGAGTATTATAGTAGTGTGAGTACTGCAGTACTGTGTGTATTATAGTACTGTGAATATTACAGTACTGTGTGTATTATAGTACTGTGAGTATTGCAGTACTGTGAATATTATAGTACTGAGTATTGCAGTACTGTGTGTATTATAGTTCTGTGAGTTTTATAGTACTGTGAGTATATCAGTACTGTGAGTATTATAGTTCTTTGAGTATTATAGTTCTGTGAATATTACAGTACTGTGTGTATTATAGTACTGTGAGTATTGCAGTACTGTGAGTATTATAGTACTGAGTATTGCAGTACTGTGTGTATTATAGTTCTGTGAGTTTTATAGTTCTGCAAGTATTATAGTACTGTGAGTATATCAGTACTGTGAGTATTGCAGTACTGTGAATATTATAGTTCTTTGAGTATTGCAGTATTGTGAGTATTATAGTACTGTGAGTACTGCAGTATTGTGAGTGCTGTTCTTACTGGATCATGTGAGCAGCGTAGGCTCTGGAGCAGCAGCTGCTGTAGGGACACAGCAGACAGTGGACGTGGGTCGGGTAGTGGGCGGAGAAGTCGGAGGCGTCGGTTCCACACTCAAACACACGAAGCGATCTCCGTCGTACGGTGAAGTCCTGCAGGAGACGAGCGGGGACGCGTATAAACGTGTGACAGAGTCTCCTGTGTCTGATTGGACGTCTCAGACGGGTTCGGCTCTGCCTGTCTTACAACATGTCGTCAGACCGCAGCTGACCAATCACCGAGTGAAGAGGGGAACACCTGGACTCACCTGCTGACGTGGACTCGGCGGCTGACCGGTCTCTTGGTGGGGGACCGGGTGGATTTGGAGAGCGCAGGGTTTCTCTGGATCGGACGATTCTGCATCTCTGTCTTGATGATGATTGGCTGGACGAGAGAGGAGGGGGTCTGGAGAAGCCGCCCCCCTGCTGATGTCATCGGAGACCTGAGTTTCCCATAGGTCCTGATGGTCACCTGGAGACACGGGGATCAGGACTAAGGACAAAACGCTGACAGACAATTAAAATCACAGTACCAGACTGGGGGTCAGGAGCTGACCTTTGACCCCGGCGGCAGTCCTTCCAGCTGAGCAGGTCGACGGAAGCTGCGGTGGTTTTCCAGTTTGTGCTGCATCTTGTCTTTGAGGAAAACGAACTGAAGACGACACCTGTTACAGTGGAAGGCCTGGTTGATCTGAGACACAGAGGACGACTTCCATCACACACAGGAACACACAGGTGTGGGTGTGGTTACCTGTTGAGTGGGTGTGGTTACCTTATGTGTGGGTGTGGTTACCTTGTGTGTAGGTGTGGTTATCTTGTGTGTGGTTATCTTGTGTGTGGATGAGGTTACCTGGTGAGTGGGTGTGGTTATCTTGTGTGTGGTTACCTGGTGAGTGGGTGTGGTTACCTGGTGTCTCAGAAGGTGCTGCTGGTAGTTGGTGGGGTTTCTGGTCACCTTCAGACAGAAGACACACAGCAGGAAGCGAGAGTCTCTGTGGAAGCTGGCAAAGTGCTGCAGGATGTCTGAGTAGAAGGACGAGCGATACGAACACACCTGCAAGTCACACCTGAGTTAACACTGAGGACTGAGGACAAACATGAGGGAGGTCACAGGTCAGAGGTCAGACTCACCTGGCAGATGTAGGGCATCTCTCCTGGTTTGTGGTTAGACTTCATGTGGTTCAAGAAGGCCGGCTCGTTCTCAAACGCCCATTCACATATACGACACATACCTGAGACAGAGGGACACAGGTAAGTCCAACATTAGGTCCAGTGTTTCCCCTCAACTCAAGTCCAACAGGTACCAAGTCCAGACCCAAATCAAGTCAAGACAGGTAAGTCCCATGTCAGGTCTAAATTAGTTTGTTTTTCAGGTGTGTGACCAGGTGTGGTTCTTACTGGAGGAGAGGGTGGAACCATGCACCTGCTCCTGGTGGGTCTGCAGCTGAGCCGGAGACGAGAACTGTCTGTAACAGAACCTGCAGCACTTCCTCTCATCACCACCTCCTCCTCCAATCAGCTCCGAGTGCTGGAGCATGTGCTGCATCAACCTGCACACACACAAACACAGGTTAACACAGACACCACTGCACCTGCCCCCAGACCGCCCAGGTGTGCTCAGGTGCGTTCAGGTGCATTCAGTTGTGTTCAGGTGCTCAGGTGTGTTGAGATACTTAGGTGTGTTCAGATGTTCAGGGGTGTCACCTCAGGTTGTTCTCGGCCAGGTGTGAGCAGATCTGGCAGTTAAAGGTGGTGGTTTTGATTCCCAGTGGGTGTGGCTTCCTCAGACTCAGGTCGCCTTCAAACGTCCCATAGTAGAACTCCTCCACACTCATAACCACCCTGGGGGGATCGGCAAGTGGCGCTGCGGTCACGCTGGGCGTTGTGACAACAGAGGGGGCGGGACCAGGAGCTGCAGGACCAGGTGACACAGAGAAACGGTTAATGTGGGCGCACAGCATTGACTCGGCTGAGTGTGACGGTTGGGACCAGGTAAACTCAGCACTTCCTGTAGCTCCTTCACAATAAAGTTCTTCCAGCAGCTTCTAACCACAGACCATGGAATGAGTATTGATCCAGTATTATGATAGATTCAGTATTGATCCAATATTGATAGTTGACCTACTCAAGTTGCTGCTGAATGTCGTGACTCTGGTGACTCCATTGGCCGAGCCGGAGGGAAGGGCGGGAGAACCTGCCAGCTTCAGGGAGTTGGCCCCACACACCTGAGTCATCTGGAGGTTCACTGAAAAAAAAAAAAAAAAGATAAATCAATGAATCAATGAATCAGTACATCAATTGATGAATGCTATCAATTCTGATCAGACCCTTGTCCCAGTGTGTCTGGTGTACGGACCGGGTCCCGGCGTGCTGGTGCGGATGGTCAGTGTGGCCGGTAGCTGCATGGCGGTGAAGGCGGAGCCAGGCTGGGCGGGGCCTCCCGAGGGGTCTGGGACTGGTCTAGTCTGGATAGCCTGGCCCTGAGGGAGCACGGGGGACACACCCACACTGGGCCGTACCAACTGCCCCAACGATGAGGCTGCGGGGACAGGAAACATTAATGATCAGCTGGGATCAATAATCAGATCAGATTTTCTTACTGATTATTATCCGATGGAGTGGGCGTGTCTTACACTGGATAAGGGTCAACGGCTGGACCGTCTGACCTGGCTGCAGGTTAAAGAGCAGGGGGGTACCGCGGTTCATCACCGTCTGCATCGGGAAACCCTGTACAGGAAACATGTGACATCACAGTGACATCACAGACAGTGGACAGAGACTCGCCGTGTCGTGTTGTCCACTACTGATGGTAATAACTGAGGGTGTGTTTGTTTTCTTTACCTGGGTGGTCAGGAGGAAGGGTTGGGTGTTTCCTGTCCCGTGGGCTGCTGGGAGGAGAAACGTCCCACCTGCCGTCTGTGTCAGGATGAGGGGCTGGGCATGAGTCATCAGTGAGGCTGAGACAACAGGTGTGGAGTGGGTGGCGTGGAGGCGTGGGACAGAGGAGGGGGTGGAGGTGATGGAGGGAGGAGGAGGAGGAGGAAGCATCACTGAGGTGGTAATGATGTGAATAGGTGAAGCTGAGGAAGAAGAACACAGACATTAATGATCCTGAGCTGAAGAGGCATAGAGACTCTGTACCTGTATATCATGGTCCAGGACACCTGACACACACACACACACACACCTGTTGGGGCAGGTGTGATGGATGGAGGAGTTCTGGGGGGCGGAGTCTCAAAAGCTGGAAGAGGAGATGGTGAATCTTCCACTGGAGAGAGACAGATATTATTTTAGAGGATGTTGTGTGTGTGTGTGTGCGTGTGTGTGCGTGCGCGCGCATGCGTGTGTGTCACCTGGCTCGCTGTAGTTGTCAAAGTCCATCTCGTCTTCCTCCACGCTGTCGTCCACCTGTTGCCATGGCTCCAGCTCCTCCTCCTCACACTCCATAAACAGCTCTGTATCCATGTTGCTATGGAAACGAAAGACACAGGTCCAGGGTTACTGCTGGTTCAGTCGGGATGATTTGGAATAGAATAATTAATTATCATAACGCCACTATAATTAGTAGTTTCATTATCATTAAAATTTTTAATTGATGCAACCTAATAGATAGACTATAGATAGATTATTAAACAAATAACAAGTGATTCATTCATGTAAATTTAAACCGAAATCTTGACTTGTAAAGTGGCAGCAGCAGCAACACACACGCCTTATAACTGCCGTTACTGTCCACAACTTTTTAAAGGAAACTGAATTAGCCCTCTTTCATTCAACATCACGGATTATTTGTCTGTATTTATCTTCATTTACAGCTGAGACGAGGAAGGAGACCAGGACCAGCCTCAAACTGAAACATCAGTCCGACAGACTGATTCACTCCCAGTCATCAGCTGTTATAACACATGAATGTTGATGTGGAGATTCTCTTTGTTGTGATGATGCAGTCTGAACCATGATTAACACCTTAACACATCTCCTGTCACTGTGTGAACATCACCATGTGTTTTAAGCTGTTACACTTTTTATTTTATTTTAACGTCTTTGTAATATTGTAATAAACAAACAAACAGCACGTTTCTGAATCACCATGAAAAACAAACACAAACGTATTAGAATTAAATATCTGGATGAACTATGACGTCTTTGTTTCTCCTCAGTTGTTTTGTTTCCCTCGCTGTTGTGTATAAAGTTGGACAACAGCAGTAAACAGGTGTAACAGACTCAGACAGGTGTGTAGTTCCGGGCTCCGGCCGCAGGGGGTGCTCCTTCTCGGGCTTTCTGTTTCTTTAAACCCGGGTCAAGCGTCTCTGTCCCGGCGCGAGGAGACTTCCAGTCCGAGCGGGTCAAGAAAACTCACAGACACCAGTTAAACCAGAACCAGCTGGACCCGGGTCAGAGCGCACACGGACCCGGACTTAGCCCAGCTCGACCCACCGCCGCTCACACGGAGCACCGCGGTACGTTTGTTTTACTGCCTGTCTGCACCGCCCCTCCGCCAGCAGCTAACTGCAACCACCGAGCGCTTCCTGAGCCTTCCTGCCAGGCACTCGGGACGCGTCTGCGTGTTAACCCGGACCCGGACCGGGCCGGACCGGGGCTAGCTTACCTGCTGCTGGAGCGGCGGAGCGGGACAGCGAAGCACGGACGGGTTCTCACTGTTCTTCTCCAGGCGCGCTCCGGTTCGACGGGAGGCGGGGGCGGGACTTCCGCCTGCTTTCCGTGTCAGAGCCGGGGATTGGCCCACATCGGCTGCACGTCACTTCCCCTTTCTACAGCGCTGCCTCTCATTGGTCGGTGTAAATTTTTCTGGAGGAACTGAAGTGCGGTTTGCTGCGGGTTTTCAGGCTGGAGGCGGTGAAACGTTCCGTAGCGGCCGGTGTGATTCCGGTGAACCGGACTGACGGCGACAACGACCGCAGACAAACTAACAAACACAACAACAAGTCAACACGGAGACCGAGATGCACCAAAACAACGCACCAGTCTGACGGCAGGACGCCATTTTGTTTTTGTTGTTTTGTGGCGAGGCGGGGCTACAGAATCTGACGTCACAGGCGGAGGCAGGAACAAAAAAACAAAACAAAGAAAAACGCGTTAAAGTGAAGAAAACAACAGAGTGAAACCAGAACTTTATTAATTCACATGTTTCTACTATTAGATTTTAATATGTTGCAGCAAAACCCAGAGATTCAGACTGAAGACTTTTCAGACCTCTGAGAAACTAAAACCAGAGAATTCAGAATTTTACTCAAAAAAAAAAAAAAGATTTAAAATGAATAATCAATTATTGATATGGCTGTCCATTAATTTTAATCAATCAGCTGGTCAATGAATCGACTAATCCTTGCATCTCATAGGAAAATAATAAAAACAGTAACAAAGTTCTGTAACTGAGTATAATTTTTATGTACTTTTACTTCTAGTTTGATAACCCTCTTATACTGCTTAATTTTTATTCATTTAATTAATTATTTTTATTTTAAAAAAAGTTTTTTGGGGGGGGGTATTGTAGACTACTCTTTTTTACATTTTTACTATATATTATATTATTTATATTAATAATATATTTTACATCTAAAACTAACTACATGTTAAAAGGCGTTTAATTATTAGTGTCAGATTTAGTTTTAGCTGAAACCTAAACCTTGTTAGTTTTTATAATGACTGGGTCAGTACCAGACCTTTCATCCGACCTTATTACAGAAGTTATAACCTCAGAAATAGATAAATATAGATAGATTTGCCACTAATCTAAAACACATACTTTTCTTGTGTCCTGGAGAACATGTTGGAGATACCTGGTTTTCAGTGGACAGTGATCCTTCCTGTTTCTGACTGATCCCAGAGCAGCTCTGTGGTGGATAATCTGCTCTAATCTGTTAATCTACCTCCGCCTCCTCCGTCCCTGCTCGGCTCCGTCTCTCCTCAGTCTGTTTGGACCTGCAGGGATGAGAGCAGCGGGTCCGGGAGGATTCCTGATGCTGCCATGGCCCGGGGGCAGCGGCAGTGAGTCGGAACCGGAGATGGAGCCGGGGCCAGGGGAGGAGGGCCGGGGAGGCCTGCTGCTGAGATGTGGAGCTCTGCTGGGACTCACTCTGATCTGTAAGATCTCACCTCTACTTCATAATCATTAACTTCCGGTCTGTGGAGAGTTTTATTTTTTATTTTTTTACTTTAACCTCCTGCAGTGTCTGTTCATGTTCAGATTAATGTCAAACATTATTGATTTATTCTCTTTTGTCTAACTGCTCATCTACAACCCCCCTCTGTTTTACATTTAGATTAAAACAGTTCTAATAATAATTAATAACTTTTAGATTAAAACAGTTCTAATAATAATTAATAACTTTATTTATAGAGCAGTGAACACTAAACAGATTTACAAAGGGCTTCAAACTGTAAAATTGCAAATTCATCGGATTACAAAAATAATTAAAAGTATAATACAGAATATAACATAATAATATGAGCATCATTTATCATAATTTCTTTTCTTTAAATTCACTGAACAATCAATCGACTATTGAAGAAAACTGTCTGTTCATCACTGAAAACTTTACAACAAATAATCAAAACTGAACCAGTTCAGGTCTTTAAACCAGGTTCTGACAGAGTCTCTGCACGAGAACAGAGGACTCGTCAAACCTGACAAATCTGATTTATCAATTGATGTAAAACGATATGAGTAAACCTGGGACATCACGGGTCCCTGGTTCTGATTGTGTTGGTGCTCCATGATGAAGTCAAGCCTGAAACATTCCTCTAACGTTCTCCTCAAACTGAGACGGAGAGAAAAGAAGCTGCTGTTGCGGCGGTCTGAGTGCAGATGAAACTAGTGAAACTCAAAGTTCCCACACTGCTTATGACACTGAAGTCACATGTGCGCGCACACGCACACACACACACACACACACACACACACACACACACACACACATAGGTCAACAGTAATCATTATGAGACATGAACCAAATCTACAAACTCTGTGTGAAGCATGAAAACATGAAACAGAGTTAAAGCTGCTGCAGCTGATTATCAGAGGATTGTTATTAACGCCAAATTCCTGCTTCCTGCTGACTCGGCTCTTTAATGAATGAGTGACGTCGCCGCCTCTTTGATTCTTATTGGTCGGTTGGACCTGGTTGATTCTTCACATTCTGCCGGTCTATAGTTTTACATCAGCCCCATGTTTCCTGTTTTTATTGAAGTTTCAGCAGCTCAGTGAAAAATCTTCAACAGGTCAAAGGTCAGTGGTAAAAAAAATAATAATCTTAATTCGGCTGTAGATGTGACAGAAAACAGAAAACATCATCAGGATGAAGAAACTGGTGAACTGATGATGACAAACAGTGTCACTACACCCTGTGATCATCACCATGACAACACTGTACTGCAGGAAGTAGGACTGTGTCCTTCTGACAGAGTGGAGGGAGACAGACAGACTGGTCGGTCAGGACCAGCACAGTCTCCAGACCTGAACCACATGGAGCTGGATGAACTGGACCAAAGGTGGAAGTGACACGAGTGTGAACTTCTGAACGTGTCTGATTTCTGTGGTAGAGAGGACAGAGTTCTGCTGCTGCAGGAGTCAGACATAGAAGGTGCATTTCCACCGCAGGAACTTTCCCCAGGAACCAGGAACCTTTTGAGGAACTATCCGCGTTTCAACTGCAGGAACCAGGGTCCAAATTTAGTTCCAGGGTAATTGATCTACCCCTCAAAAAGTCCCTGGTCAGGGGGTAGTACTTTCCAAAGGTTCATGCAATAAAGCACGATCAACAGCAGCACAGGCTGAATCTCCTCCATGTTAACAGGCTGACTGTAGTGTCACACAACCGATCATGCCGGTCTTTTTGTGGAAACGCAGCTTGAGATTCAGTTTAGTTCAACAACAAGATTCAATCATTCTACAAAACACTGAGACACTGAATTATGTCAATTTAAACAACAGCTGGAAAAACTGGGCTGTTCTAAAATCTTTGACTTGGGGGTGAAACAGGTTTCTAAAATCTATGTTTGCTCGGTAATGCTCGGTCAGACGGTAATTAAAAGAATGATGTTCTGCATGTTGTGAAATAGACACATCAAACTCCACCTCCACCACCAGTCTGAAAGAAGTTATGTAACTACTGGTACCTTTTGGCTCTGATTTGAACCAATGGGATGGGTGGTGAACCAGGGAAGAACCCGTTTGGGTCAGATCCAGATCGTTTACTATGAATTTGAGGTTTTTCCTCTGAAGTCTGGCGTGTGTTGTTTGACACTGGTCCTGGTGGAAGTCTGTTCTCCACTGATCATGTGTTCTAGTTAAAGATTAGTTTAAACTGACTCCCACGTCAAACATCTGAGGGTTTAATAAAAGTTAATTTGACTGGACGTGAGTCTTTTAGATAATTAACAGCATCATCAGCGTAGACGTGAACATCCCCAACAGAACCAGACTCACTACGTACAATATGTCCTGCTGTTGTTGCTAATGGTAACAGCTGTTTTGTGTGTGTGTGTGTGTGTGTGTGTGTGTGTATACACAGGTGTGGCGGTGTTGAGGAAGTGGATTGCAGGTGGAGTTTGTCGTTGTTCGGTTCGTCTGGACGGAAAGACGATTCTGATCACCGGAGCGAACACTGGCATCGGCAAAGAGACGAGCAGAGATCTGGCACGCAGAGGTCAGAGATTGTGTGTGTGTGTGTGTGTGTGTGTGTGTGTGTGTGTGTGTGTGTGTGTGTGTGTGTGCAGGATTACTCAAACAGTCCTGAACCCTCTCCAAACTCGGTGGAGGGATGGGGGAGGGGCCAGAGCAGAACCTATTACATTTAGGGGCAGATCCAGATCATTAACTCAGAATTAGTTTTTCTCTCTGCAGTCTGGCGTGTGTTGTTTGACCTTTGAACCTGAGTGGAGGTCTGCGCCCTCTGAGTGCTTCTAGTTATTAGTTCTTTTCACCTCCATGTTTAAGTTTTCACCTTTCAGCAGTTCCAACAGTTTCATTTGACACATTCAACACAGTTGATTGTTTTTACAGTGTCACAGACTGGATTCTGTTTCTAATGCTTTGTTAATGTGACTCATTCAACACACACACAAACACACACGGAGGTCAGAGGTCACTGTAACGCTCAGAGAAGCTGAAACCATCTGAGCTGATTACAGGGATTACTAATGACTGTGTGTGTCGAATCAAACGCACCCATCGGGCCCCTGGAACAATCTGCTCAGTGACCTGGTGTGTTTCTTTTGTTGACCAGGGGCCCGGGTGGTGATGGCGTGCAGGGATCTGACCCGGGCAGAGCGGGCGGCAGAGGAGATCCGACGGACGACAGGAAACGGTAACGTGGTGATCAGACACCTGGACCTCGCTTCGGTTTACTCCGTCAGACAGTTCGCTAAAGACTTCCTGGACAGTGAAGACAGACTGGACATTCTCATCAACAATGCAGGTGAGTCGACCTGTCTGTCCCTACACCTGTCTGTATGTTCACCTGGCTGTTTACCTGTCTTTGTCTCTCCATCTGTCTGCAGGCGTGATGATGTGTCCAAAATGGTTGACAGAAGACGGCTTTGAGACTCAACTTGCTGTCAATCATCTGGGTCACTTCCTGCTGACCAATCTGCTGCTGCCAAAGCTGAAGAGCTCCGCCCCCAGCCGAGTGGTCAACGTGTCGTCCATCGCCCACCGGGGGGGTACGACCTCTGACCTCTGATGTTTGTTTATAATATCTGGAATAATGTTTTTACAGTTGTTATTTGTCGTTGTTTCTTCAGGTCGTATTGACCTCGACGACCTGTTCTTCAGCAGGAGGACGTACAGTTCTCTGGAGAGCTACCGACAGAGCAAACTGGCCAACGTCCTGTTTTCCAGAGAACTCGCCCGACGACTCAGAGGTCCCCGCAAACACCAGAAACATTGCTCATCACAATCAGAATAACTCAAAATTTGACTATTTTTGCACTAAAGGAATTAATTCACAGTAATTCAGCAGGTTCTCCCATTATAACTGTTCAAACATTGAACTTTTACGTACATTGTAGTGAGTTGACACTGACCTCAGATCGTCCTTGTCCTTCAGGTTCTGGAGTGTCGTCGTTCTGTCTCCATCCGGGTGTGATCCGGACTGAGCTGGGTCGTCATGTTCACGGCTGGTTCCCCCTGCTGGGGGCGCTGCTGAGCCTCCCCTCCCTGCTGCTCATGAAGACGCCCGCTCAGGGCTCCCAGACCACGGTTTACTGCGCCGTGACGCCGGGCCTGGAGGAACGGTCTGGACGATACTTCAGGTAGGCATTAGGGGGAGGGGCCTGGAAATACAAAAGCACACCTGCAGGGATGTTTGTGTATTTGTTTGTGTAAATAACTCACTCATTCATCAATTTGATGTCTTCATAAGTCACAGAGACGGGTTTATTGTGTTTGTCTTCAGTGACTGTGCAGAGAAGGAAGTAGCCCCAGAGGGACAGGATGATGTGGTGGCAAGGAAGCTGTGGGAGGAGAGCTCCCGATTGGTTGGATTAAAGGACACATGCTGACCTCTGACCCTGATGTCTGCGCGCAGTAGAAAAAGAGGAAGGGAAGGATCTGCAGATGATAGCGCCCCCATCAGATCTGACAGAAGAAGAGACGACAACAAGCATCAGTAAAATGTTCACTGTGGTTGACAACGACGAGAGCCAATCAGAGGCAGCCTGCAACAGAGTCCAGGATCTGAGCAATACCACTAATATTAATATTAATAATCAATATAGCTTTATTTCTTTGCATTAGTAAATCAATATTAGTGAGTGTGTCAGAGTTGTGTGTTATTGTTTGAAGAATTAGTTTTTTTCTGTCAATTTATTTTCCATAAAAACATGGAACTAAAACTTTATTAAACAGCTGTGAAGGTGTTATGTAAAGAAAATAGAAATTCATAGTGATGTTATTGAAAATACAGTCATCGAGTGACTGGACTGAGAACATGGTGTCTGACTGGAGAGTGTTTTACTGTGACCTTTGACCTGTGTGCAGGTCGGAATGATTGTTCTTTTATTTTGAAGATACAGCTTTCTCAAAATAAAATTCAAACACCAACATGTTTCCTTCCTGTTTTATCGTTTCCTTTTATCTTTCTCTTGATTTTAGATTTAGAAAAACGAAATAAGTCTATCTTGTGATGAGATTGTTAAATGATGTGAGTTAAATAAAAGTGATTGACTCAAACCAGAGTTAGATTAATTCTATATAAAGACAGACATCAGAAGTGTATCTCAGTTTGTTTTATAAATCAAGATATGTGAGGGTGGTGGTCCCCACAAGTATTGAAGACTGGAAATGTCCCCACAAGTCACTTAAAAACAGTCAGACTGCAGGTCTGTCAGTTAAGGGTTCAGGTTTAATTGAAGTTTAGTTCAGTCTGGTTCGACCAATGAGAAGAGTCCTCACATGACTTAACAAACACCTGGTCCCCACAAACCATAAACACTAGTCTGTGTGTGTGTGTGTGTGTGTGTTGGAATTTAAAGTCTGATCATAGCGGTTACCGTAGAGACCAACAGGTTACATGGGCTGTCAGATGTCAGAGGTTGCGCTGGTTCTGTTGACAGGTGGTTAGCATGGTGGCTAACTGCTGTTAGCTCCTGATATTATGCACACACAGCAGACAGGTGTGTGTGTGTTTCAGCTGTTGTACAGTCAGCAGAGTCGTCGTGGAGATTTCTCTGCAGCTGTTACACACACACACACACACACACATGCACATGCACACACACACACACACAGAGTTTTCATCTCACACACAAACTAAATAAAATCAACCAGGGAACGCTGTGAATGATTTTACATTGTTGAAGATCTTTCTCATATCAGATCATATTTTCATTCACCTTTTCGTGCACCTACGATAAAATATTTATAATTCTTACATCTGTCGACCGTAGCGAGGTCAACGAGTCTGACTGAACAGCAGCAGGATGTGAACGTGTTTTCATCCACACAGCTCCTTCATCTGAATGAATTATGTGACCTCAGCTGTCACTCCCTGTAGGAATATGTCAGGAGCTTCAGTCTTTATAGAGCTGAAACAATTACCTGATTAATCAATCAACAGAATACTCTGATATTGATAAATCCTTTAAGTTGTAAAAGTGTCTGTTTTTCACTGTTCCTCTCTCTACAACTAGACTCCACGTCGTGAGGTGTCCGACATCTGTTACTGACTAATGAAGAAAATAGAGCTGATGAGCCGATGAGTCAGCAGGTGGCAGCAGAGTCACTGTATCAAGGTAACGAAGGTGAGCGTCATGTGACCTGACTCTGTGAAAACCCACAGATGTTTCTGTTCCATGAGTCCTTGTTCCTCTTCAGACGCCGTGTCACAGGCCTGAGGAAAAACACCACGCCACATTTACGGCGAGGACAACGAGACGGATCGAAACACAGAGAGGAAACATGAAGCGAACTGATTGAGGAATTAATAACCAGATTATAAATCAGATTACAAGATGAGGATGATGATGTGCAGGTAAAACAGGTGTTTGACCAACAGGTAATCCCAGATGTTAAATCTGTCTCCAGGTAAACACACAATTCAACATAAAGATATGAAGAATAAATTCCCAATAATAAATTAACGATCAATAAATATTCACTTAGATCTAAAGGGGTCTTCATTTAAACCTCAATTCATTCATTTACACTGAGTCGTTCACATGTTCAGCTCCTCAAAGACATTTAGAAATTGATCACTGTCCAGAACCAGAACCAGAACCAGAACCAGGTCATGTGGTTCTGTCCAGGAAACAGTGTGCTGTGTGTCTTTAGTGAAGCGTGTCAGTAGATGTTGTGTTGTTGTTGTTGTGTCAGTAGATAATCTCCAGATCAGCCTCTCTCTCTCAGTCTGACCCAGTTTGAGTGAAACTGACTCCAGATCAGAGTTTAGCCTCAAAACATCTGCCAACATCCAGACCACACTGAACCGGATTACACTGATCCAGATCTGAGCTGAGGATCACAGACCAGCTCCAGACTGATCCACCTCATCCTCCACTCGAAGACCGAGGACAACCCCCCCCCCACCACCTCACCCCCCTGGTCCTGCTGCTGCAAACCAACACCAATCTGTTCCAGAACCACAACAGACCCGTAGACCTGATGGTCCAGGTCCAGCCCTGATGTTCGTCATGAGGCCTGGCTGATGTTGGATGGTGTTGAGCAAAGCTGGATCACCAACTGGGCGGAGTGGACAACAGCCCGGGGGTCCAAACCCCCCCAGATCCACTTCATACTGTACCATCATATAACAGGCTCTTGATCCTCCACCCTGAGGTTCTGGTCTCGTAGAGGACTCTCAAGATGTTCTAGTTTAAATTCTCAGAGAAAAGACTTTGTTCTCCCTGAGACCCAGACCCAGACCCAGACCCAGACTCAGACTCTGGACCTGGTTTTGTCTGATCAGCAGTGAAGAACATGATGATCATAATAAGATGGAACCAGTTTGACTTTAAACAGACTTCAGCGGTTAATAACTAAAATCGTTTTATTTAATCAATAACCATTTAATTAATTGCTGGTTCTTTGGTGTGGTGGGGGTCAACAGCCCCCCCCACCCCACCCCAGGAGGGTGGGCTGAGGTCAGGACTCAGACAGCTGATGGAGGGACACAGTCTGCATCATCATCATCATCATCATCATCATCATCATCATCATCATCATCATCATCATCATCATCCCTGTGTGCTGCAGTCGGTTTCTGCCGGTGGGGGACGCTGTGGGGCTGCCGATGAGCCGCTGAGCCAGCGGGGAGTCTGGAGGAGGAGGAGGGGGAGGAGGAGGGGGAGGAGGAGTAACCGGACACCGACTCCCTCAGCGGCTCCTGGCCGGTCAGTGCGCAGCGGAGCCCGGCGACAGCAGCACAGAGCAGCGGGGCGACGAGCGGAGTCAGACCGAGGATCAACAGCTGAAGAACGGCGGAGGCTCCGGTCTCCCGCCGGACTTTTACCGCTTTAACCCGCTTTTATCTTCTTCTCCCGCCGCTGTGCCGCGCTCTCAGGAGAAATAACGGAGTTACCGTGAAAGTGGGTGAAGTACCGACACCGGTCCGCCGCCGGCAGCCTGACAGCCGCCAGCATGAAGAAGAACAACTCGGGGAAAAGGGTGAGTGTTAACGGAACCGACATGGGCCACCGGCGGCTCGTGACGGTCGGTTTTCTAACGTTAAACCGAAGCTCGAGGAACAAAAGCCTCTATGATTACTTCTACGCCTTTATTCTGAAGGCAATAGCAGCAGCGAGTTGGCTGAAGACCCGACTTCCGCTTTTCAGAATAAGGGCGTTATTGATGATTTAAACGGTTTAAAGTGAGAAAAAGATTAAATATTATGGACAAAGATGATTGATGAGAAGATGGTGGGAATCTGACCGAGGATCTAATCATCCTGAGAGCCGAAGAGAAAACAGAGCAGATCCGGTTTCACTCCGTTACCGGGAGAGCAGCTGAACTCACGTTACAGCCGTTAAACGGACTCACACAACAAACACAAACACGATCAGACAACAGATGAAAACCTCTGAGAACAGAGGGATTACAGCCTTTTAACAGTTAACACGGTTTCATGTTGTTTGTCTGAACATTTAACAGCAGCACAGGAACAGAAGGAATTTCAAATTAAATTAAAAAAATTAGGAAATCACTTAAAAAAAATTGAATCTAATTCTATTATTTTATTAAAAAGCTAAACTTAAATCTAAAGATTTAATATATGATAAAATATACAAAATAATACTTGAAGTTTGAAGTTTAGCACAATGTACTGTTGTGACCTGGTTGTGACGCTGTTACCACTCAGTAATTAAATATGATTATATCACAAATAATAAAACAAATAAATGACTTAACAAAGTTCAGTTTAAAACATGTCACAGTCTCCTTTAGTTTGAGCTGAGTATTAATACTAATACTACTACTAATGATGATGATAATAATAACAACAACAACAACAATAAAAATAGTAATAATAATAATAATAATAATAATAATGAGTAGGAGGTGCAGTTGTATTGTTTGATTCCTGTCTGAAGGTCCAGACACAGTTTATTGTGTATTTGATGGTTTGTGTTTTTAGTTTCTGTTCTGACATTAAACTGATTTTTCTACAGAAAAAAAAACAGATTTTTTTTAACCTCTGAATGTAAATGAGAAAAACTCTGAATAAAACTGATGACGATTGAAATCAGAAAAACTGACAGTTTTCTGTCTTTACTGTTTCACACTCAGGATGAGCTCAGATGTGTAGATGTGTAGTTGTGTACAGAGTTGTGTAGTTGTGTATAGAGTTGTGTAGTTGTGTATAGAGTTGTGTAGTTGTGTATAGAGTTGTGTAGTTGTGTACAGAGTTGTGTAGAAGTGTAGTTGTGTACAGAGTTGTGTAGAAGTGTAGTTGTGTACATAGTTGTGTAGATGTGTAGTTGTGTACAGAGTTGTGTAGATGTGTAGTTGTGTACAGAGTTGTGTAGTTGTGTAGCGTGTTGTTGGTCAGGTGGCTGGAGACGCTGAGGCTGCAGGAATGTGATGAATCTCCATGACAAAAGACTCAAATGTTTGAGTGTGAATGAGAGAGAGGAGCTTTATTCTTCTCTCTGACTCACAACAACAACACACAACAACACACAAAACAAACACAAGTCTCAACTTGATCGGGATAGAGGAATATCTCCTCAGCAGGAGCCGTCTTCACTCTCACATTGTCATTAATGATCTTGTCAATAAAATTTGGTTCAGACTGTATCAGCTGATCTGGTTTGTGATTCTGATATTTAAGTTTGTTGATCAGAATCTGCTTCATGTGTAAAAACAAGCGTCACATCAAATGTTTCAGATATTTAGAACTAAATCGGTTTTTATTCCTTCACATTAAAAGGTGAATTTAGTTCAATCAGCTGATGCTTTGAAACAACAGTAAAATATTATTGAACAGTTTGAAGATCAAACTTTATTGATCCTCCGGGGGAACTGATGACAAACATGTACAGATAATAAATCAAATGTTAAAAGTTCAAGTAATTAAAATATTTTACAGACTTCATTTTATTAGATTTATTTTTGAGTTGTTATCATTTTTAATGTTTAATGTGTTTGTTTATGTTTATGTTTTATGTTGTATTTGTTTTATTTTCATTTAATTTATATTTATTTATTATTTATATTTAGTATTTTTTATTATTCATTGTATATTTATTCATTTGTATATATAAGGGAAATTCATTATTTTTATTATTATAATTATTATTATTGTTTGACATCAAACTTTTCTCTTCAGTAAAAAAAACTAAAGAATTTGGTGAAGATAAAAAACTGAGAATTTGCTCTCAAACGTTTCAACTAAAAAGACAGAAGAAGAAGAAGCTCAAGAGTCTGAGCAGCTGAAAGCACCGGCTGTTACAGTCTGTTTCAATAAAGGGTTACATTTTTCACCTGTCCTGACTCTACTTCCTGTTTCCTGTTTCCTGTTCAGGGTCCACAGGACTCGGCGTCGCAGAACCTCCAGCCAGATAAAGTGGGCTGGATCAGAAAGTTCTGCGGGAAAGGGATCTTCAGAGAGATCTGGAAGAACCGGTTTGTGGTTCTGAGAGGAGATCAGCTGTTCGTCTGTGAGAAAGAGGTAAGTAAGGGGGGGCTAAGTGACTCACACCTGCCACTCTGTCAGCTGACTGATTATTGATTTATTGTTGGAGATGATCAGCAGCAGATAACTGACTGCTGTCACCTCGTTAAGAGCTTTAATTATCGCCACGGTAACGAGTTGTCACGTGATGCTCCACATCATGTGAGATGATTTCTTTTGCCTGTTGTGCAGCCCTACTGTCAGAGTTCTAGTGAGTTCTCTGTCGTGTCTGTCGGGTTCCTCGATGTTCTGTAGTTGCTTTGGTTCTGACTTGAAACAGAAAGTTTCTCCTCGATTTTCTACAGTCGACGTTCTGCAGGAGTCGAGTTTCAGTCCGAGCTGCAGACACACAGAGAGCTCCGGTTTCACTGCTGTAACACAGGACGGAACGTCCTCACAGAACCTTTATCATAGACAGAGCATGCTGATAGAACCTTTATCAACTACAAAACAAGCTGATAGAACCTTTATCAAATACAGAACAAGCTTATAGAACCTTTATCAAAAACTCAGCATGCCGGTAGAACCTTTAACATACACAGAACATCCTGATAGAACCTTTATGTAACACAGAACAAGCTGAAAGAACCTTTATCAAACACAGAACATGCTGATAGAACCTTTATCAAACACTCAGCGTGCTGATAAAACTTATATCAAACACAGAACATACTGAAAGAACCTTTATCAAACACAGAACATGCTGATAGAACCTTTATCAAACACTCAGCGTGCTGATAAAACTTATATCAAACACAGAACATGCTGATAGAACCTTTATCAAACACTCAGCGTGCTGATAAAACTTATATCAAACACAGAACATACTGAAAGAACCTTTATCAAACACTCAGCGTGCTGAAAGAACCTTTATCGAACACAGAACATGCTGAAAGAACCTTTATCAAATGCAGAACATGCTGATAGAACCTTTATCGAACACAGAACATGCTGATAGAACCTTTATCGAACACAGAACATGCTGATAGAACCTTTATCAAATGCAGAACATCCTACTAGAACCTTAAACAGAACATCCTGTTAGAACCTTAATCAACTACAGAACATCAGAGAACGTCTCAGAGCGTCTCAGCTGCAGGAAAACGAAGCATCCAGATTTTTTCAGGAAGTGATCTGTTTAATTTCTTGCTCAGTTGCTCTCTGACATCACTCAGACCTCAGCGTCACATGACCATCGAAGATCTATGAAAACTGTCTCAACACCAAATACGGACTCGTCTCAGTCTCGTCCTCTCAGGTTTCTGTTTCTGTGAAGGTTTGATTCGTGTGAAGCGTCTTCCGTCACCAGATTCACTTCCTGTCCGACCAAGAATAGAAACTCTGTGTGAGACCAGAGAAACCACACACACACACACACACTCACACACACACACACACACACACACACACACACACACACACACACATGCATTGACCACGTTTGTTGTTCCTGACAGAATTAAACTTCCCCTTACAGTCGACAGTTTGAGGTTTCTCAAGTCTCTTCCTCTTCAGGCTTCAGCAGAAGTTTGAGTTTATTATTTATTTTTGATCATGTCATTAATCAACTGATTAGTTGACTAATTGTCTCAGGGCACTTTTGTCTCTAGTTTTTTTGTCCATCGTGATCAAACATTCGTTTCTTTAAAGGTGAAGCAGAGTTTTCTTTTCTTCAGCTCGTGTTGTCTTCAGTTTTAAACCGAGACGTTTCTTCACCATGAGGACACTGTCTCCGTCCTCACCACCTCACGTCGGTTTGACAGTTCAGATTTGGTTTTAAGGTTCCGGGTAGAAGCAGGGTCTGGTTCGGGTTCTGGTTCTGGTTCTGGTTCTGAGTTGGGGGCCTGGGAATGCTTTATGTCAATGAGGGTCGACACAAGTACAAGGAGATGTGTGTGTGTTGTATCAGTGTTAATTTCGGACTCATTTCCTGGGTAATGACATCATCAGTGTTAAAGAGTTCGTCTATGAAGTATGATTGTGACAGGCGAAGAGACGGAGACAGATTTTATTGATCCGAACTGTTTGAAGTTGCAAAAGTTTACAATCCTTTATCAATAAAAACCATAATGAGCCACAGACTTTCAGTCAGTCAGTGAACACACCTTAAAGGACTGCGGGTGTGGCTACTGCGTCTTTATCACCTCACAGGTAACACTGGGTTTTATCTGTGTGCAACGTTCACAGCCAACAGTTTGTTTGTTGTCGCGTCATGTCACGTTACATGTTGAGTAAAAAGTAAGAACGAGAAAGTGAATAAAACAGTATTTAAATAGTAATTTTAAATAAAAATGTGTAAACAACATAAAAAGTATTGACATAAAAGAATCATATGATAAATAAAACAGTTGACGCTCTCATCACTGTGGGTGTGTAGTTCAGGAACCAGGTGGCTTGTGGGTAAATACTCTCTGTACCTGCCAGTCCGGATGCTCCTGCACCGTGAAGAGTCTCTCAGTGAGGCCCCTCCCCCTGCCATCCAGGTCCTGATGAGAACACGACATGAAAGGGTTAAAATCCCCTCGTCTTACTGTCAGCTGTTGTGTGTGTCACATGGTGATGTAACATGAGTGACAGGTGGTCCAGCCAATCAGAAACATGAAGCCAGAAACACAGTTTAACCTCCGTCTGCTGAGGCTGCTAATCCAGTGTGTGTGTGTGTGTGTGTGTGTGTGTGTGTGTGTGTGTGTGTGCCATGTTAAGCCTCAGTAATCCTCTGTCAGCATCAGTGTCACACATGATGATGATATGTACATACATCTGTCTACATGTGTGTTACCATGGAGACGTCTCTACGGCCCATAATAAGCGGTGCAGGTAAAGTCACATGATAAATCCAGATTAGACTGATGTCCAAAGGTCAGAGGTCACAGACTCGTTATGTAAGAGGCTCCTCTGAGACTGAACTGAATATTGATTATTGATCGCCTGACTGGTGATGCAGGCAGAGTGACATCAGCAGGAGGAGGGAACAGCCCGAGGCGGCGACTGACCTCACTGTGTGGTGGGCGTGGCCTCTCTCCCAGGAAGTCTCAGTTTAAAGCTGGTGAATAATGGATGGTGTTTCCATGGAGATTAATGAGCTGAGGTTTACCTGCTGCAGGAGACACACCAACACCTGCTGAGTGTGTGTGTGTGTGAGTGTGTGCGTGTGTATGTGTGTGTGTCTATGTGCGTGTGTGTGTGTGTGTGTGTGAGCCATTCACCTGCAAACTCCAGATATCTGTCGATGAATCTTCAGGTGGATCATCTGGGTCAGTGTGTGTGACTGTTCTCAGTCAGCTCTGCTGGTCTTCCTCTCTGTGTCTCAGACCTAGAAACATGAACCAGAACAACCAGCTGATCCACCGCTCACTGTCACACACCTCCAGAATCCAGAATCCAGACCACGATCCAGAAAGTCCACAGAGACTGCCCAGAACCTGAACGAGAGAGAGAGAGAGAGAGAGAGAGAGAGAGAGAGACAGCTGAAGATGACATGTGTTGAAACCAAACCCCCTGTTTCTACCACACACACACACACACACACACACACACACACACTCCAGCTCTGTTCTTTTAAATCCGAACTAAAAACTTTTTAGTTGAGCTTCTTCTTGAATGGACAGACTGTGTGTGTGTCTGTTTACATATGTGTGTGTGTGTCTGTCTGTTTACGTGTGTGTGTTTGTGTGTCTGTTTACATGTGTGTCTGTGTATCTACACACAGATTTAGTATTTGAACGGACACAGTACGGTGGCCCAGACAGCTCAAAACACTGAGACTAAAAACACACAAACAAATTCAGAAAACATCTCTGACGATACGAGCTGCAAATACAATAACAAACAAATCCACAGACGCCTTGAACCCGGGACACGGTTGTTTCGTCTGTTTGCATTTTGTGTTCTTCGGTCACAGGGAGTTGAGCTCTCCGGGCCATCGTACACACTGACCCAGGAACAGGATGTCCGTCCCAGACTCGGATCAACGTGCATCAGTAGGAAAATGAGCCGAATGTTGTTTTTCTATTTAAATCTACTGAAGGACGTTTCCATGTCCGAGTGTTCTTCTACTGGATTTGACTGGATTTACATTTAGTTTGTTTCTTTAAAGAACCTGCAGCAGGATGAGGAAGGTTCTCATGTCTCAACACTCAGGACACATTTAGCTTAGCTTAGCATAAAGACTGGAGACAGGGGGAAACCATTAGCCTGGCTGACACTGATTAACATGTTTTATCTTGTTTGTTTGTTAAGTGTAAAAACAAGCTAGCGGTTTCCCCTTGTTTCCAGTCTTTATGCTAAGCTAAGCTAACCAGGAGCAGGAAGAACTATAAACCTTGAGCTGGTTCTACTTTTCTTCTTTAATCACCTTTCATCTCTAATATCTTCATCATCATCTTCATCATCTTCATCTGACAAGAAGAAGATTCATGTAAATGTTGAACTTGCCCTTTAATGAATTATTGTTGCATTTTTAACTACATCTCCCATGAGTCTTAGTGAGCTGGAGCTGTTGAATGAAAACAATGAATTGTTTAAATGTTGAAATGTCTTAGATATTGACAGAAAGCTCAGGAACATGTATATTTTCAGAAAGGCACATTGAGTGACAGAATCCATAGAAGAACAGGAACTCACCTGGAAGTGGGCGGGGCTTTCCTGCTCAGGTCAGATTAACATAAATTCACAGGAGATGTCTCAACGATGCTCCGCCTCCTCGCTCTCTCAGGACACCTGACTCAACTGTCATGCTGGTGAGCTGACCTCTGACCCTTTACCTGTGTGTGTGGTGCAGGTGAAGGAGCTGGGTCGGGCTGACGAGGTTCTGGACCTATCGGACTACGAGCGCTGCGAGGAGATCCGCAAGAACAAGAGTCGCAGCAAGAAGAACCACAGCAAGTTCAGACTGCAGCGCTGCAGCTCGCCGGGCAACACGGTACACCTGTCTGTCTACCTGTCTGTCTGTACACCTGTCTATCTCAAAAACACGACGGACATTGAACTGAAGGAAACATTTTCATTAACATACAATAGATATCTGCAGGCCCTCAAATACCCAGCATGCTCTGGGGGAGAGGATCGGGTGTCCTTCAGACTGGGTGGCAGTTTACACACATAGACATAGACACACACACACACACACACACACACACACACACACACACACACAGTATGTCTTTCTGTCCTAATGAGGACCTTCAATGACATAATGCATTTCCTAACCCTGAATCAAACCTTTCAAGGTCGACCTAAAACTCAGATTGGTCCTCACACACACACACACACACACACACACACACACACACACACACACACACACACACACACACACACACGGCCATCTGGTGATGTGTCTCCCACTGAGGTTTCAGAAACTGCAGTGTTGGGGGGGGCTGTGATAGGTCATCCAGTATTCTAATGTGTGATGTCAGCAATTTTATCCAATCACTGTTCATCTGTGAAAACCTGAAACGTGATAAAGAGTTTTTTTGTCCTTTTTCTGTCATAAATGAGAAGAAAAATATGAAATTATTTTAAAATAACATGTGTCATCAGACAACAACTACAACCCAAACTATTGGATGCTAACAACAAATAATCTTAACACCAAGATAAATGAGTGTTACAAATATCTAACACCTAACACATAATATCTATCACGCTATAACAAACTAACGAGGAGCTAGCATGATTAAAGAAGCTAACAACAATCAAATAACAACTTAACCACAAGCTAACACATGCTAACAGCAAAAAACAATATAAGCTACAACTAGCTAAAACAAAAGAAGCTAAATACTAAGAATCAATAGAAGGTATGATTCAAAGATGAAAACAGTAAAACAACAAGGTAAAAAAAGGTATCAAAAATTAGCCTAAACCTCTGAATAACAGAGAAACAATCTAAAAACAAGTTAGCAACAGGCTAAAACAAGCTAACAGCTATCTAGATAACATGCAAAAATACTTGTTAATAACCACAAAGAAACAAAAAAACAGAAAGTTATAACCAAACTCGTAAACAAAAACTACTTATTGGCAGTTAACACGTGTAAACAAAGCAACAAGCTAAAGCTAAACTATAAGCTAACAGTGGTGTAGCTGAGGGTTCATCTGTATGTGTTTGTTGCAGGTTCCTAACCTGGTCTTCCTGGCTGTCAGTCCGGAGGAGAAGGAATCCTGGATCAATGTCCTGAACGCTGCCATCACCAGAGCCAAAAACCGAATCCTGGATGAGGTACGTACATAAACTCATCTTCATCATCATCATCATCATCATCATCATCATCCCTAAGTGGCCTCCATTAGTCTGTTACAGCAGGTCTGAGGACTGACTGTTTAAAAGATCAGGTGTTATTCTACAGTTTTCTACTGTCAACAAATCACGTGTAACACAAAGTGTTTGTCCGTCTCTCGACCCTTTCTGACTTCCTGTTTGTCTTAATCGAACAAACAGAGGATTTGTTGGAGACTATTTTAGTCTGTCACTGCTGACAAAGTGCAACAGCTAACTTCCTGTAGTGTTGAACCACCCGTGGTTATGTTGCAGTTGTCTACATGTCTGTTTTTTAGAACGTGTGAGTTCCTTTTACTGCGGTGTTGTCGTGTTTATTTCAGTGTGTGCGGGCTGCCGTCTGCTAACACAACATTCAGTCAACAACCTTCCCCTTTTCCACCCGTCAATACTCCGATCAATAATCTGATCGATCATGTTTCTCTCTCTCTCACACAGTGTTCCAGGCTGAAAGAAGCCTCTCATGAACCTGTGCCACATTCATGTCGTATTGATGTTGTGGTGTTTTCCATGTCGACAGCACCATGAAGCAAACAGTATTAATATGTAGGTGAAGCAGCAGCTACAGCCTGACAACAAGATGACATAATCACCATGACAACTGGTGAAGACCATGTCATGCAGCTAAAAGCTCAGGGAAAAGACAGTAAATGAGTTTAGATTATTTGTCAGAGCTGACTTTGTACCTGTAGAAGCCAGAGTTTGATCCCAGCAGCACCTGGTGGACGTTAGAGGAACTGCAGCTGAATCATGTCAGCGGTCATCAGGGGTCAGGTCGGAGGTCACACAGCAGTCAGTCCCAGGCCCTTTAACATTCACAGGTCACGTTGTGAACATGTTTTCTTTGTGCTGATGTTCCAGGTGACAGTAGAAGACTCTCACCTGTCTCACCTGACTCGAGATCGAGTGAAGATTCCTCACAACCGCCGGCTGCCGACCAGAGGCCATCTGCTGGCCGTGGTCAGTATAATGCTCCTCTTCATCATCACCTCCTCTTCCTCCAACACTTCTTCCTTCCTCTTCCTCTGTGGGAAGCTCCTTCATCATAAAACCACATTACATGGTCTTCATCAGTAGATTCAGCACTCACCGGTTCATGCTCAACCAGAGAAACAACATCAACTCAAGGTCCACTTACTGACTCCCTTCTGGAGCGTTGGTCCTCCTGGTTGAGAGTCGTTTCCATGACAACCGAGCAAACTGAACATGTGGACATATGATGCAGATTTATTTATATAGTGTCGTCTGCAGCAAAATGATCATATATCGAATCATCTAATTAAAGAGCCCAGTGGTAACTAGAGCTGGGATCATTAGTTTAATCAATTTATTGATAGATTGATTGACAGACAAATAATCTACTTAAACTGTTTTATAATCAATTATCATTAATTATCAAAAATACTGAAACAATTAAAATATTCTCTGACTCAAGCCACTGAAATGAGACGAAAATAATAAACTGATCATGAATAATTGAGTTGCAGCCAGAATAACAACAGTCCAGAACAGAGCCAGTCAGTCCAGAACAGACACAGACCCAGTCCAGAACAGACCCAGTCCAGAACAGAGCCAGTCCAGAACAGAGCCAGTCCAGAACAGAGTCAGTCCAGAACAGAGTCAGTCCAGAACAGACCCAGTCCAGAACAGAGCCAGTCCAGAACAGACCCAGTCCAGAACAGACCCAGTCCAGAACAGACCCAGTTGAGAGTCAACAGTTGTTCATGAGAACCAAATAAACTGAACTGAAGCACAGATAAATTCATGTTGAAGTTTCATACAAATGTCTGAACGTGTTGTTAGTGATGTCACTTCCTCCTCTTCCTCTGTTCAGGCCTCGACGTCCTCCTCAGACGGGATGCTGACTCTGGACCTGATCCAGGAGGAGGACGCTCTGTCTCAGGGAGCCAACAGCTGCAATGGTTTTAGGGCCGACCTGGACAAGTCCCACCTCAGTCCAGACTGTCCCAGGTCCAAAACTGATGGTGCTCTTTCTACCAGGGCCGCTGAGGCTTCTGGGAAATCCCAGAGCCTTCCTCGTGAGGTGGTGGTGGTGTGGGAGAAAACGGGTCCTGGACAAACACCTCAGCCAGGAAGAGGTTTGACGACGGCGGAGAAAAACCGCTGCGCCTCCATGGACGAGATCTTGTCACACTCAGAAACTAAAGCTGCTAAGAACAAGAATACGCCACTGACCCGTTCTCCGGCCTCGACACCGCCCGGCGCCACAACCCCCATCAGCCAGCTGCAGGAGCTCATCAGCCAGAAGCTGGAGAAGACAGAGCAGCTGCTGACGGAGGTGCGGGGGGAGGCTGACGGGGAGCACGGGAAGGTGAAGCGGAAGGAGGCGGCTGAAGTGGCGCAAGGCGAAGTGGAGAGACTCCTGAAGGAGGCGGCGGCGGCCTGGAGTCAGGCCCGCGAGGTGCTGGAGGAGGTGAAGGAGCTAAGGGCGCTGTACCGACAACTGGACTCCTCCTCCTCCCCCCTCACCCCCTCCAACAGCACCAAACTAAACCCAGACCACAAGAGCCTGATGTAGACCGGAGGTCCTGACTCACTGGTACGACCCGGTTCACGGTCTGGTCCCAGACTTCACACGAAGCTGCTGAGAACTTGACAAACCACTTTTAAATTATTCGGAAAAATGCAGGTTTAGATTTTCAGGAGGAACCAGGACCAGGACCAGTTTAGCTAAAGCCACGCCCCTGTAGGAACCTTCAGCTAAAGCCCCGCCCCTTATAGGACCCTCATGTAGCGTCTCTTTCAGTTGCACAAAGGAAACACTTGGTTCCTTCTCAGAAACTCTGACGTCTCTGATTGGAGGGATGAAAATGTGCCAAGGAGAGTCAGAGGATGAAACCTTTAAATACTTGATTGTTTCTGTTCTTTTTCTCTGGATCCGTTTTATTTTTCTCAAACATTCACAGTTTCTCTGTGTTGTTGTGTCTGTAGAGAAGTGTACAGATGTTTTATGCAGCTGGACTGAAGGATCAGATGACGGTACTGATGCAGGTTCATATGAAGGAGGACTGATCTGGGTGAGACGGTACACGACGTCACTTTCGTCCAGAATCAGCTGATGATTCCTGGGATAAAACTGTGGCAGGTCTCTTATTTTGAAAAGACATAAAAGAGATCAGCTGAACTGATAAGAGTCGGGAGCGGGGATGCAGTGTGTATTAGGGAATAAATAAATGTGATTAAATATTCAAACCTTTAGGTTCAGGTACTACCTTTTTCCAGAGCTTTTGACTCTATCTCATGGCCTTCTTCTTCCTGCTCAGTTGTGATTAATGAGTTGGCTCCAGCTTTGTTTGTGCCTCACCTGGTTGGTGCCTCAACACCTGGTTTCTGGTCTGGGGTTCAGTTTCAGGACCTCAGACCAGAACCAGAACCAGAACCATCTGGAGGAAGATCATGGAGGCCGTCCTCATCATCAGTTAGCATCTCCTGTTAGCATCTGACAGCAGCACTATACCTAAAGACACATGAGGAAGATTCAGTGAAGAAGACAGTGAGATATGGTTGAAAGCTCTGGGAAAAGCTGGTGAGTAAAGGTGTTGTGCAGGTTTGTGATCAGCAGGATCCACAGAGACCCTCAGACCCCTCGTCAGGTCGACTGACAGCGTGTGAACCTCCTTTACTCTGTCTGATCAGGATCAGATTCAGATTCAGATTCTGGACCAGGATCTGGATCAGATTCAGGATCTGGATCTGGATCAGATTCAGGATCTGGATCAGGATCTGGATCTGGATCAGATTCAGGATCTGGATCTGGATCTGTCAGTCTGGAGGTGTGACAGTAGGCGGGGTTTGAAGGTCTCTCTCAGACTCTGTTTAATCACAAACGACGATGTCATCATCAGTGATCTGAGCTCCGTGGATGACATCATCATCAGGTCTCCTCTGAACCTGGCCCCTTTGGTCTGTGGGTTTCGTTTGGGTCCAGGTCTGGTTCAGTTGGGGGTCCAGCTGCTCGGGTCCACTCCTGCTCAGATCCAGTTTGTAAATACAAACACACACAACAGTTCGTTTACAGCAGGTGACAATCTGTCGCTGAGCAACAACATCCAGCAGCACAGAGGCTGGTGATGTCAGCAGAGTCCGGTTCGCCGGGTCCATTAACTGCTGGGCTTCGTTCAGGTTTTGGTCTGAGCACAGAGATCAGACCTGGTTCAGGTACGAGGTTTTGGAGCTGATGAATTCCAACAGCTGCTGTTTCCTTCTCAAACCTGCAGAACCAGACCTCCTGGGTCCAGGTCTTCTTTGTGAGTGTGAAGGTTTTGTCAGACACTGAGGTCTGGACTCGGGTCTACCTGAGAACAGGTGACAGCAGGTCCTGATGAACGAGTGTCACCGCCATGGTTTCACACACGGATGAACATCATTGATTATTGAACCTCCATCAGGTCTCTGATCATGTGTCGCTGTGTTTCCTGTTTCTGGGTGAATCTGGTTCTGAAGGATCTGATCTGAAGTCAGTGAAACCTGAGGATCAAACTGTTTGTTACAATCACTGACTTTAATGAGGAGACTTTTATTTTTTTAAACCAGACTTTTGTACTGAACTGGTTCCTGTTCTGTGTCGATGAAGATACTGAAGGAGACACACACACACACACACACACACACACACACACACACACACACAGTATTTTTGTAACTGATGTTTTTACGGTGTACAACAGACATCCTACAGATGTTCTCAGCCTCTCCAGATGTTGCTATGATGCAGTTTGAAGAAGAAGAGATTTACCTGTGGTCCAGGTGTTGGACTGTGACTCTTCATGGTCTTAAAGGAACAGTTCAACATTGCGTGACTCCTCCCAGTCAGGTGTGAACCCGCCTCAGGTCCATGTCCAGGTCCAGGAGGCGCGGGCAGTCCACCACAGACCAGCACCTGTAACCACCACAGAGGGAGCACAGGTGTAAGACCCCTAACCCCGCCCCCCACCTCTTAAATGAATTCACACATCATGTTCCTGTGTATGAACTCACTTGAAGGTCATGAATCACCCAATCAGAGTAAAGTGTTGTTGCCATGACAGCAGGGTTCTACCAATAATCTAAAGTGATAATGACTCAGACTGAGTCAGGTCTGGTTCTTGCTCCAGACCGGCTGTCTCTGTAGAACTGGACCAAAACCACAAATTTTGAGTTCTTCTTCAACTGTTCCCCCCTGTGTACAGTCTTTATGCTAAGCTAAGCTAGGCTAAGCTAAGATAAGCCAACCATGCCCTGACTCCAGATGTGAGTCTTTCTCTACATGTTGAACTGTTCCTTTAAATCACAGATAAAGAGTTTCTATTCCACTGATCACAGATCTGCTCTGTGGATTCTGGTCTTGTTGATCCCGACCGATCTGGTCCGGACTTAAAATGGTGGATTGCTTCTTTAAATGTTTTATTCTCAGTCTTCCTGTTTTTCTGTGGCACTGAACAGCTGCTGTAGCCTTAAACCAGAGTGGATGCTGGGGGATGTAGTCCAGTAGTGATGTGAAGCTGGTGATCAGTTCATGTGCTAAAATAAAACCTGCAAACTGAACCTGGATCAGTGTCTCATTAACCAGGCATTAATTAGACACTCTGTGTGTGTGTGTGTGTGTGTTGTTGCTAGGCAACCAGGAGTCCTAAACTGACACTCAGCTGAGGTGTATGACATTTTCAGTTCACACCTGCAGACAGAACACTCACCTTTCTCTGTTAAAGGAGCAGTCAGCTACTTTTCTGTCGGTCCGTCTCTCATCGTCCCCACATCTGTGTCTCTCAGCTCTGAGCTCATTGGTTCCTACCGAAGACATGAATCTTTAAGACAAGCAAACGCACGCACACACACACGCACAAACACACGTCGTAACTGTGCTTCAGTCTCTGGTTCATTGAGAGATTTACCTGTCGTCATCTAATCCAGGCGTTGGACTGTGGACACAGGTCTCTGCTGAAACCACCTGGACGCAGCCTGAAGGCGGGAAACAGAGAACCTCCAACAGAACAACAACAATAACAATTATAGCTGCTGGCAGCAGTTATCTGGGTCCAAGCAGCTAGCAAGCATTTAAATACCACATGCTTTAATTGCATGTTTGCTCTACACTTTACTTTTAAAAGTTTATTTTAGATTAATAAGATAAATAACTTGTCATCAGCATTGTCAGTGGATGATTTAGACGGAGTTCCATGAGCATCAGATGAACTTGCACTAGTTTGTTTTGGGTTTACGTTTAATCATTTGAAAATGGCTCAAAGAGCAAGTGTTTTTAGAGCAGAAGAGAGAAGATGCAGAAGATTTTAGAGATCAAAATGACTAATTAATTTTGGCAGTAGTTCAAGTTGTTTCGAGAAAATTGCACCAACGCATATTTCACTATTATAGCGCCACCTATCGGACAATTAGTTTAATTTTTGGTGCCTGAGTAGTGGGTAGAATCTGCAACCAATCTGACAGTTTTGATGAATTTTTCTCCAGGAGTTTTTTACAAACAACTTTAGCAGAGAAAGAAAGAAAAATACTTTCTTTGCTACTTGGACCCCTAATAATAAAGATTCTACTACTGAGAGTGGGAGTAATGATAATAATAATAATAATAATAATAACAGTATCAGCAGGTGATGAGCTGGATCAGGGGGCAGTAAATGGTCTCGTCTCAGATCCAGAGACCTGCAGAGAGGGACAGGAGGAGAGAGAGAGAGAGAGAGAGAGCACAACACGGACAGGTAGAGGGGGCGGAGCTTCAGCGCCTGTGTCATTGAGCTTTGTGTTTGTTTGTCTGCAGCTGATTTGTTTGTCAAATCAAAACAAAAATATTTACATGAAGAAGAGAGGCTTCGTCCTGCAGCTGTGATTTACTCTTCACTGACACTGAGCACTGTGTTAGGAACAGAGTGAACAACCAGTGTTAGTGAGGTGTTCCTAATAAAGTGATCACTGAGGGTTTCTACAGAACTACCCAGTACTGAGGTTTAATACTGTAGTCCTCAGTAGTGTGTGTGTGTGTGTGTGTGTGTGTGTGTGTGTGCGAAGCCCCGCCCTTCACAATCTTGTACTTCCATATAAGGAGAAAAGAAAACCTCACACACACACTCCTGCTGAACATGTGTGTTAATGACAGCAGCTGGTGAGGAGTGTGTGTCATACTGACTCTCTCTCTCTCTCTCACACACACACACACACACACACACACACACACGTCAGTACATTTACAGCACGGATCAGCGACATGTGTTGCTGACTGTAGCAGAGTTTGAGCAGAGACATTGAGACTGATAACACTGATTGATCACTGATCACACTGATCAGAGGGATTCACCAGGTTCAGTTTCAGACTTTTGTCGGCAGCTCTCAGCTGAATATCACAATAATTAAATCTTAATCATTAATTGACCTGGATTAACAGCTGAGATGAATCACATATGAACAGAACACATCAGCAACTCTTCAGCTGTGATCAATCAGTTTGATTAGCTCAAAACACTGATCAATAACCAGATTCACTTCAACTCAGACGTTAAAGGATAAAATATCTGAGTCACATGATCTCTGAGCTGATGACCTCAGAGTGAAGCTGCTTCATCATCGTCAGGGTCAAAGGTCAGAACAGATTTTATTGCTAAAATATTAATGATTAATGATAAAAATAAAATAATAAAAATGATCTCTAACATGTGGAAACGTTTACACACAAACTAAATAAAAACCAAAAGATAAACATTTTTGATTTAAAAAAACTAAATGTTTAAAGTCAAATTAATAAATAACTTCTGAAATATGATCAAACTACATTTAAATAAATCATTGCAAAGAAACAAAACTTTCACATATTCAACAATTTAAAAAAAAGACGTTTGGTTTGAAAGAAAAGAGGAAAAATCAAACATCAGCTGAGCTGCAGCGCCACCGTGTGGTTCACACAGGAACTGCACCTGGAAACACTGATCAAACTGTCAGTGTCATTTTACATAATTTATATTTACTTTGGTTTAAATGGAACGAAAATTGATCTACAACTAATACATTTATATTGAAGTGTTTTTGTTAAAAAAAAAATCAGCTGATCCTCATTATTTTCTCTGTAAGAAACATCAGCTGATCCTGAGTTTCTGTTCCACTTCCTGTTCAGTTCTCACATCAGCTGATTTTTATTTTTGCTTATTATATTGATAAACAGGAAACTACTGTCTGTCTCTCTACTTCCTGTTTCTGAACCCATTCATTTCTGTGTCTGATATCTTCCCACCTGAAATCATGATGTCACGATGACATCATTAAGTGTTTGTTACTGATTCTGAATCAAATGTTTTCTGTCTGTAACTGAATCTCTGGGTTTTGGACACATTGTGACAGTTATAGACCAAATGATTGATTATCAATAACTAATCAAAATGGCTGCTGTTAATTGACGAACAACAGAAGAAGAAGAAACAGAATTCAGTTGTTTTTATTCAAAAACACGACACAGCAACACGATCAGAGACAGGAATAAAAAAATAAAATCCACTGAGGACGAGCGTCCGTCAGTTTCACGTCTCAACTCAACACGACACCACGAAGACCTACACAGACCAGTTCACTTCTATTTACACAGACCACAGTCAGGGCCCACACAGACCAGGATCCACAGGACCGGAGAGACCGGGAGGAGCCGGGCCCGCCCCGAGCAGAGGGCCGCAGACCGACAGGTGACAGGTGAGGGGGGCAGGGCTAAAACTAAGAGCTCATGCTGTAACAGTCATTTTTGTTAAAAAAACAACCAACAAAAAAAACATGAACAGCTGTAAAAGTGATCCAATCAGAGAGCTGCAGACTCTCCCTTAGCAACAGCTGCTGAGGCTCATGGGAATTGTAGTATTTAGAGTCACAGAACAAACTTAAGAAATTTTTCTACCTGAAGTTCAGGTTCAGAAAACATCAAACCCAGGAGAGGAAACATCTGGAACATCTGTTACTACCTGTCACTGATCTGCTGCAGGTGAAGCTTCAGTGATGTTAAATCCACAGGTTTGTATCTGACCTCATCCCCGACATCAATACATACGAGGTCAGAAACATGATGAGATCCAATCAAGGATCAATGAACAGATCATACACACGTCTCAAACTCGTTTCTCATCATGTGGTGACATCATGGAGCTCACACCTGCAGCCTCATCACCGCTACACCTGGACCAATCAGCTCTCAGCATCGGCTTATATCAGCTGAGTATTGATCACATGTTACCAGGTTGGTGATGACATCATCAGTGTTGTTGTGGAGGACTGACCCTGGACCTGGTCTCACTGCTGTGTCTTTGTCTGTCTGCGGCCCAGGGGCGACACCCGGCGGGGTCAGAGGTCGGAGGTCACCGGAGGAGGGAGGAGGGAGGGGGGGTCAGGTGTTACAGTGTGTGAAGGTGGTTTATCTATTCGTCGTCGTCATTGTCACCTTCATCCTCTGCATCTCTCTTCCTCTTCTCCCCCCGAACGCCAGCTCCGTCCTCATCTGATGAAAACACACAGATCAGGTTCAACAGACTGCACCTGAACGCCTCACAACCTGCGTGTGTGTGTGTGTGTGTGCGTGTGTGTGTGTGTGAGAGATCAGTTTCCCTCAAGGAAAATAAAACCTCACAATAATCTTCACCTACCTCCATCTTCCTCTTCCTCCTCATCCTCCTCCTCCTCTTCAACATAGTCTCCATCATCTTCTTCATCCTGAGGAAACAACAACACATCAGGAAACAACGACACGTCAGTAAACAACACCACACTGGTGGCTGATTGTTAAACTGAGTGAATGGCGCCTCCTGGTGGTCAGAGTGGAACAGCTGATTCAACATGAAGGCTTTTATTGAACATCAGCTGGGCCCTGAACACACCACACACACACACACACACACACACACACACACACACTGGACAGCTTCTTTCTACTGCTGCATCACCTCCAGCTGATCATGTCCCTCACACACACAGTCTACAGATGAAAAACCAGCTGACAGGTGACTCACCTGGATCCCCTCCTTCATCAGGTACGACAGGCCGACCTCGTCCCCTTCAGAGCCGTCCTCGTCCTCCTCCTCGTCATCATCATCATCATCGTCATCGTCATCATCGTCTCCAGGTGGGCCGGCCTCATCGTCCTCATCTGGAACACAGTCTCAGGTCAACACAACAATTCCTCTGGTCAAGACTTTAATTAACAACACTGAACGATTAACGGGCAGACAGCTCCTCCCCCTCCTGTCTGGTCTGAGGGACCTCACCGTTGTCGTCCTCGGAGTCAGGGACCTCGTTGTCCTCCTCGTCGTATCCGTCCAGATACGTGAGCTGAGGCAGCAGCTCGAAGATGCTCTCTCTGTAGTCGTCCAGCGTGGTCACCTCACAGCTGTACAGGTACAGACTCTTCAGGTTCTTCAGGTTCTGCTGCAGGGATAGACCAGAAGACAGGAGACCAGTCAGTCTGAGGACCAGGTGCAGCTCAACAGTCCACACTGACATCACAGCACGATGTTCAGTCTTTGATAAACCAGGAGGTCTAGACCTGGACCTGTTACCCCTCAGGTTCCAGAGTGAGTCCACGAGTCCAGTCATGGATCAGACCAAAGAAAATGATTCCGATTAGAAAATAATCATTGAAGTTATTGTTCAACAAACAGCAGCAGATGAGATGGGACCAGGTCCAGGTCCAGGTACATGGTCTTGTGTTATAATGAATGAACCTCTGAGTGTCGGACAAAACCGGAAATTCAAGCACGTCACACTGGATGTTTTATAATCCCAACAAACATTAAACAGGAAACAAACAAAGACTGAAAGATAAACTGGACCCATCAGTGGCGAGCAGTCAGACAGTAACTAGAACCACCTCCTCATGGTTGTATCCCTCCGCCACTCAGACTAGTTCCAGGTCACATCCTGTTTATCTACAGTCATTTAAAATTGTAACCATTTGCTGTGTGGAGTGAGTTATGACTAAAAGTGTTTTGTGAGGTCACAATGACCTTGACCTTTGACCACCAAAATCTGATCACTTCACCCTTGAGTCCAAATGAATGTTTGTGCCAAATTAGAAGAAGTTCACACAAGCCGTTACTGAGATCCTGTGTCCACAAGAATGAGACGGACAGACAACCTGAAAACAAAACGGCTGCTCTGACGCTGAAAATGATGAAGTGAATGTTCTGCTCGTTGTAGTTCTACCATCAGGTTTCATGAGAGACAAACGGCTGCCGAGCAGAGACCAGGACCAGCTGACGTGTTCCCGCCTCAGCAGCGGAGTCTCAGGGACTTACCAGAACCTCGATGCTGCTCAGCTCTTTGATCTTGTTCCCGCTCAGGTTCAGGTAGGTCAGGTTGGGACACTTCTCTGCCAACGTGTCCAGACCTCCTGAGATGGTGTTATCACTCACCTCCAGCTGAAACACAGGTGAACACACAGCTGTTAGTGGACAGGTAGCCACACGCCCGTCACAGCAGAGGAGAGACTGAGACAAAGAAATGACTGAGTCCAGGGTCAGACCGATGCTGGTGGACCCTGCTGGACTCCAGAACACAGTGAGGGACTGACCTTACGTAGTTTGGGCAGCGAGGGCAGTTTGGAGAGCGAGGTGAGGCCGACGTTCACCATGCTGAGCATCTCCAGCCCCGAGTACTCGTCCGTCAGACCTTCAACCTCCCCGTCACTGGAGCGACAGTTATCCACCACCAGCTCCGCCACCTGACCACAACAGACCATGGATGACGTGTTCACTGACGCTGGTTTAAAACATGTCTATTATCTGTAACATGTGCATCCACACTGTGAGTACAGCACAGATCTGTCTGACATGTCTGCACCACATCAACAACATGAGACTGAGGAATCTGGGGCTGGTTTCACTGATGAAGCTGCTACTCTCAGTTTAAACTTGAATACGACAACATTATTCTCAACATTGTTCTACTACTGCTCTGTGGTTCATAATGTCACAGTTGTGTTTGGTCTGAATGTGTTAAACTGTCACCATTTTATCCTCATCTCTTATCTGCACTTTAGAAGTCTGAATGTTTGTCTAAATGTTGTGAAGCTGCTCTGATTGGACCAGTCTGAATGAATGAATGAATGAATGAATGAATGGATGAATGAGTCTTCTACCACTCCACTGTTTAAAACTGTTCATATCTGTGAGGTTTATTCAGCTGCAACGATTATTCCATCAACGGAAAATTAACCAGCAACTACTTTGATATTCTAATAATAGTTTGTCATTTTAAGCAGCAGTGAAATGAACATACACAAAACAAGACAGACTTCTTCTTTCTACTCATTCTTAACATTTTCTACAAAATAATTAATCAACTAATAAGACAATAATCTGCAAATTAATCAATAATGAAAACAAGTAGATCAAGGTTTAGGATCAGCACTGAACCGGAAGGACGAACATGTGGAGTGATGCTTCTCCTCCAACAAACACACTTTGATCAACTGCCGTGTGTGGTTTCGCTCGCGCGCGTACACATACGTTGGTGTGCGTGTGAATTAACAGAACAAAAAGCCGACAGATAAACATCTGTCGTTACGACCCCAGCGGTCGTCTCGATTACAGCGCCGTGTTTAATAATGGAGGGAAATGCCCCCGATAAATAACTCGTTATTAATCAAACTGGTTCCGTGAAAACGTCAAATCTGGATAAAACGTTCCGCCAGTCGCTCCAGAAAAAACCGCTCGACTCTCCGGCGTTTTCTCAATCGTTACATGCCCTTCTCCTCCAGGTAAATCTGCCACACACCGACCGACGTAACGTAACGTGGACTTTGGAGCCGTTGTACTGTGCTTGTATCCTCACCACCAAAACAGAGCTGAGTGGGCGGGAACGGCACAGTGAACCAGCCTTAAAACTTTACAGTCTAACCCGAAGGAAGCAATGTTATTGTGTTGAACGTGAACCGGACTGACCTATGATACCTGAACAATTGTTCAACGACGTTAATCGCGTCGAGACTGAAACGCGTTTTAGTCCATAAGCAAGTAAACTTATAAATCCACGGTTTCAGAATGGAGTCTGGCCTGACGCGCCATCAGATAACAAGCATAGTGGATAACCAACTATTTAACACTGAAGGTTAAAATGGTAGCCTGCTCGGCCGCGCGCTGAACCATGACCGTTTAAAACTGAACCCGAATCAAACAAACATGCGCGGCTGTGCTCTTTCTTTACCGCCGTGTATCAGCACCGACCCCCCGGCCACCTATTCTCTGCCGTGTGTCTCCATTATGAGGGCTGGGCACTCGCCAGGTTAGCTCGTTAGCCTGTGTGCTAACGGCAGGAGGCTCGCGCGAGGCTCCGGGGAGTCCTCACGAGCGGGCGAGAACTGAGAGCGCGAGAGAGAGGGGTTGCACGCGGCGGGCTGCTCCAGGACCGACCGCGGGAGTTTCCTCCATGTTGGAGCGGTTAGGGTTAGCGAAGTTGTTTTTCTGGGTCAAAATGTCGGAGCTGAACGGCGGAGACTCCGCGGAGAAAAGTCGACGTTTTCAGCATCGTCATGTCGGTTTGACTCCGCATCCTTCATCATTTCTCCTGGAATTAAATAAATTAAATTCCGCGCTGCTGTAGTTACACACCTCCGCGGGGTTCTTGTTCCTCAGCTCCAGACTGATCCTCTTCTTCATCTCCATGTTGAAGCCGAGCGGAGTCCAAAAAAATTAAGTATATCAAAGGAAAACTGAAAACAAAACACGGTTCGGCGAAGCGCCCTCCTTCTCCAGCGGATACCAGGCGATAACTAAACCTCCATGTTCGCCTGCGCCCGACCTCCACCAAGAGACCACGCCCCTTTAACAATGAATATTCATGTATTTCCCGATTCTGGTCTCCTATTGGTCCAAGGACCAGTCATTCATCAAACCCATCCTCCTCGAGCACATTATGCAAGACTCTTCTCTACCATTGGCCAGAATTGCAAAGGCGTTGATTTACTTTGACCAATAACAAGGCGAACATGAAACATTTAAACTTTACAGACGCTCACTCTTTGTCCTTATTGGCGCCATGTCTTACTGATACCTTCAAGTTCGCTCGGTCTTTCATTCATAAAGAAAGAACAACAGCCTCGAGTTTATTATTGTTAAATTAATTAACAGGTGATTGTAGAACACGTTCTGTTTTAGGTTCCTAAGGAAAATTTAAAAAACAAACTATCAGTCTTATATTGATCTTAGCTAAGTATCGTATTAATAAATGTAAAGTTACCAAGACTGAAAGAGAATAAACATTAGGGTAAACATTCTGACAATAAAATGGTCCTGACAGAAACATCCTTAAAGTGTAATGTCTGAATGTGAAGAACAAAGAACAAGAACAGTCATGTATAAAATAAAGAAGCAGTGATTGTTTTATCATAAAAGTTTATTTTGAATAAACAGCAGATGTTATAGAGTTATAGACCTTTTCAGTATAAAAGCCTTTAAAATGTAACGCCATAAAAAGATGAAAGAGAAAAAAACCCGACGACAGAATAAATAATCCGACAGATCAGAGTGAAGCTGAATCACAAAGTAAACAGTATATGATGTCACTAAGAGCAGGAAATCAATCTTTGGTGGATAATCAATAAAATGAAAATAAATAAACTGTCAGCGAGATGTTAAAGGAGCAGTCCCACATCACTGTGTGGAGACGGCTGCTGCTGAGCAACAGGTTAAAGAGTCAGTTCAGTCAAACTACAAACAATAGATTTTCTCCCTCCTGTTAAATTATATTGTGAATATTTTTGAGACTCAAACAGTGATGTCTCTCAGGTCCGTTGTATATGTCTTAAGATTCACTGCACGTCTGAAAACTCTGAGCAGCCACACTGAAAGATACAAAACATGTGACTAATTATGATCCGCCATGTTTAGTTTGTCTGTTTGTGTTTTATGCTGCAGTGTGAAACCAGGGTCATGGTTTGTCCAGTGTCAGCACTATAATCTATAGCCTGTCAGAGAACAGCATTTTTAATATTGATTTATTTTTGATGTACTGATGTATTACTTTACAACCTCCACAACTGGATGGTAAATCTGATGAAATAATAAAATCGCACAACAAAGCTTTGGTTTCATGTGTCTGAGTTCAGTCCCTGTCACTGTGAATGTCAGACTGTGGGACCAAGAGAAATCTGCAAACCTGAACAAATAAAAGGAAAATCATCTGTGGCAGTTAAGTGACGACAAAAGGTTTGCAGGAAACGGGGCGGAGTCAGGCTGGATCAGGACTGTGGCTTAGATCTGGTTCTGCTCTCACGTGTTGAGTCATGTGACTGAGGACAGCTCAGGATTGATCGTTCTGTCGTCCCTGTTCGTCCATACGTACAATTTTCTCCTTCCTGATTTTGTGTGAACTGACCCTTTAATGGATGCTGGTATCCGTGGAAACTCATTTGATTGAGAGCAATGAGATGCCGTGATTGGCTGATTGTCTGAAGCTTGGAGGTCTGTACCTTACTGATCGACCAATGAGCAGCGTTGTGTTTGTTTAGACAGGTGTCTGTAGGAGGACTGGGTGGGTGGGGCTTATCAACTCTGACAGCTTAGATCATTCAGATGACATCACAGCTGTGGACGAATCCTCTTTTGACTCAAACACACTGCAGCCGACAGAGAAAACACACACACACACCTGCTGCAGTCTGTCAGAGTGTGTGTTCTCGTGGCGGCAGTGTGTGCAGCACCTGGTCGAGCAGCTGCAGCGCTCGGTGCAGGTGAACCTCCAGCCAGCAGGGGGTGTCTTTGATGCTCTGTCGTGGGTAATCACACCCCCAACCTTTAACGAAGCTCAGACGCACAATACACAACCTGCGAAGGTCGTCCACCCCGAGACCTGCCGCTGAACACACACCTGTGACACACAGTGAGAACACACACCTGTGACACACAGTAACCTCCATACTGATTCACAGCAGACAGACAGGTACCCAGGGAGAGGGAGAGAGAGACAGGTGGTACTCACTGACAGCAGGGGCGATCCCTCCCACACTGTTTGGTCCGGGAATCGCACCGGCAACTGCAGCCGCCTGAGTCGCTACAGCTGCCTGAGCTGCTGCTGCCTGCTGCTGCATCTGTCTGTGACACTGCCGCAGGTCAAACACCTGGAGACACAGACAGGTGAGAGAGAGACAGGTGAGAGACAACCTGAGATTCAGACAGCGCTTCATGTCCGTGATGGACAGAGACGAACAGCAGAGAGTTGTCTGCGTATCAACACACTCACCTTGATATAAGCTCCGGGGTAGATCTTATGGACTCCGTCTCCAGGTGCTCGGCCGGCCTCTCGGTCCAGGTAGAAACTCTGAACGAACACCGAGTGGTCACTAAGGCAACGCATCCAGACGTCCCCCTCCCCCCGACACTCTAGCTGAACCCCCCGACCGATGTGGAGCCTGCAGGAACAATTTCAAATAATAAAACTATAATGACATTACAACATACCGCCTCCTGCTGCCGCAGTACTCTTACTGGTCAGACTGGTCAGACTGGTCAGACTGGTCAGACTGGTCACCTGGCACGGTGGCTGGCAGCAGTACGGTGGACATTGCTCAGCTGTCCCAGACAGAAGCGATCTCCTCCTGAAGGATCCACATATCCGTCCACCGTCACCAGAGGACAGCTGGACTGGACCTTAAACATCTCCCCGACCTGAACATCCAACTCAAAGTACGAGATTGAGCACCAGAACTCTGGACCTGAGAGACCCGGAACAGAGTGAGACCAGAGACATAGAGAGGCAGGTAAAAGGACATTTTTACAAAGTTTTAGAAAGTGGAGACATTTATTTTGAAAGTTTTAGAAAGACAGGGCATTTTTGTTAGTGGGGGGATCCTTGAACAGGTGTTTTACCTGGGTGGTTGGACACCGGCTGTGGATACGGAGCGGTGCTGTGATGCTGTGACCCTGCAGGAACAAACAGTCAGACTCAGTGTGATGAACCACCTCACAGAACTACACTACTTTCATTTCACACGAGGTCGTACAGAAGTGAGTATTGGGGGCGTGGTGATGATGATGTAATGGAGGCTGCTGGTGGCTCCGCCCACTCTGTTGAGGTCCTGCAGGGCTGTAGGGGGCGGGGCTGTTGCCTGACCAGGTGGCTGCAGAGACACACACAAGGGTAGTGAGGTCACCATCACAACATTTGACACAAATTGAACCCCTCCCAGTTCTTCCACAGTTCATCTCAGTACAGGTACAAACCAGTTTTGGGGGGGCTGCTGTACTCGGGGTTCTGCTGATGTGATGAGGTGGGAGTGGGAGGGTGGGGAGGCTGAGGGGTGTGGGGGGGGTTCGGGTGAGGCGGCGAGGCCTGAGCTCCATGGTTCTGAGGCGGGGCGATCTGAAGGAGACCTGGGCCCTCGCTGCTGACACCCCCACCGACACCACCTCCACTCCTGCCACAGACCCCTCCCCCTCCGCTGGCGGACAGAGCTGCAGGCGTCATGGAGCTGCTTCCTGCGGACAGAGTCAGGGTCAGAGGCCATCTTTACAACACTTTAATTAATTAGAAAACATACGAGACAGAGACCTGGAGGAGACAGAGGCATGCTGGGATATAAGCTGACGGGGTGGGGCTGGTTGTAGGGGTCGGGATGGGGGGGCAGGTCGATCTGCAGACAGTCCTGAATGAACTCCTCCTTTATGAGAGACTGAGGACCTGTGGAAGACAAGAGCTGTCAATCAACAGGTGTGTGTATACGTTATGTCGTAGACTCATGTCACATGTGAAGCTACATGATGTTACTTTACGCAACTTTACATAACTGTATGTAACTGTGTTACTTTAAGTTGTGTGTGACTTTACGTAACTACACAACTTTACAATACTTTACGCAACATAACGTAACTTAAGGTAATTATGTAAGTTTATATTACTTTTCGTTACTATGTACCTTTATGTAAATTTTTTCAATTTTATGTACCTTTATGGTACTTTACGTGACTTTATGTAACTTCGCGAAACTTCGCAACTTTACTATACTTTATGCAACTTTGTGTAATGTTATGTTACTTTACATAACTTTATGTTACTTTACGTAACTATCTTACTTTATGAAACTTAATATAACTTAATGTAACTTTACGTAACTTTATGTAACTTTACGTAACTTTACATAACTTTATGTAACTTTACGTAACTTTATGTACGTTACATGAAGCTTGGTTATGTGAGACCATGAACACCGACGCCATCTTGTGTTGCCCTGTGTGATGCTGCAGTAATGTGCTGGTCAGTCTGTTGTCAGGTGCACCAGGTGTTTCCTCAGGGCGACTCATGAATATGAATGTGGGTGTGGAGAGTGTTTACCTGTGGGCGGGGACGCCACCCTCTCGTAGTGGTAGGGATTCACACACACGCTGTCGTACTTCAGGTCGAAGGCAAACTGACAGAACTTGACGTGCTTCAGCTCGTTCTTATGGAGGTCAGGCCAACGCCACAGACGGGCATAGATCACATGAGGGAAACCTTTCCTACCTGCTACCTGTGGGCAGAAAGACAGGTGAGAAACAGACAGACAGGTGGGAGACAGACAGACAGGCAGACAGACAGTCAGTCAGACAGACAGGAAGAGCAACAGACAGTCAGAGAGGAAACATCCTTCATGGAAATTTAAATAAACTCTGTGAGAACAAACTGAGTCACGGCGAGTAGAGGTTACCACGGAAACACTGTGTGTGTGTGTGTGTATGTGTGTGTGTGTGTGTGTGTGTGTCTGTCTGTCTGCCTGTGTGTGTGTGTGTACAAGGTGATGCAGAGTTAACCCATCAGGCCAAACCACGACCATGACATCATGTCTGACCTGTGTGTATGTGTGTGTGTGTGTGTGTGTGTGTGTGTGTGTGTGTGTGTGTGTGTGTGACTTCAACACACTGTGAAATGATCCTGGTTGTTTTCTAAAAAGCAGCAGACTGAGTCGAGGGTGTGAGGAAACAGGGGCGGGGAGTCATATTCTGTAAAGATTGTTAAACAGTAAATGAGTGATTATTGATTATCGGGCTGATTAGATATTTGATTTGACTGATCCACTCGTTGCTCTTGTACAGTTCAGGACGTGACGTTCAGTCCCGGTATCAGGACTCATGTTGACTCAGTGATCTGGTGACGAGTTGATGTGACAGTGATGATGCTTTTACTCTTCTTCATCACTGCAGCTCAAGTAACACGAGGAGACTAATCCAGATGACGACCAGTTCATCTCAGTGGAGACAGACGACCCAGACAGAACCAGACAGAACCGGACTGATCCGGACTGAGCTGAACTCGTGGTCTGGGTCCCTGAAGTTCTCTATGTAAATGGATCTCAGACAGTAACACCCAGTGAGGTCAAATCAGAATCAGAGAAGAAGAAACTAGAAAAACTGTAGAAGAAGATTTGACTTGATTCATGAAGAAAGTTGATCTGAGTCATAAACAGGTGATTTTTTTTTTACAGTGCAGACACTGAGGCAGCCAATCAGAGCTCTGTGTTCTGTGTGTGCACAGGTGAAGGGCAGGGATAAGACTCTGCAGACAAAACATTCACTCACACACACACACACACACACACACACACACACAGAAGAAAACATCCATCTCTCAGTCAATCAGCTGCATTTCTTTCTTAAAACCAGAAAAATGTATCTTGAAAGAAAACTGATTGCAGAGGATCTGACGATACACCTGACGACACACCTGACGACACACCTTACGACACACCTGACGACACACCTTACGACACACCTGACGATACACATACTGACATACTGAGGTCAGTCACAAATATCAAACATGATTAAAGCTGAGAGCATTAGTTTACTAATCGATTATTTATTGATTCTGAGGATTTGCTCTGTCTTTACTCATTTGACTCATGTAAACTAATCACTCTTGTGTTTCTAACCTGTTCACCGGACTAAAGCTCTGACGTCATCTGGACTTTATTCACTATTTTATTTCATGATCAAACATTTAACTGGGAAAATACCGTCAGATTAATTTATAATAAAAATAATCTTTAGTTTCAGCTCTGAACATGTTTAAAAAATCTTTAAGATGAGAGTCAGACAGAATCACACACTATAGGATTTTATCTTTAACATCAGCTGACCCAGACTGTTAATAAACCAACAGAACCAGAACCATGGTTCTAAACAGGTCCAGGTTCTTGAAGCAGAACCATCTGTCATCGTCTGATTCTTTCCTTTTAAATAAAGATCTGATTTTTAAAACTCAGGAACAGACTGAAGGAGCCATTTTTTACAGTGTACAGACTGTGTGGTTTGTGATCCAACGACAAAACTGAGACGTGTACACATTCCACACACACACACACACACACACACACACACACACACACACACACACACACACACACACACACACACAGTCTGGCTTAACTCTTAACCCAGCCCCTTTCCTGTGTTTCAGACAAAACAAGCCAGCCTGCCCTTCCTCCTCCTCCTCCTCCTCATCCAGGCGGAGAGAAACACACACACACACACACACACACACACACACACACACACTTGTACTTCTGTCTTTGTGAGGACACTCACTGATATAATACAGTCCCTCTTTACCATGACCCGAACCTGGTTTTAACCTGAACCCTAACACCAAGTCTGATCCCTCACACAGCCAAGCTGTGAGGACAACACACACACACACACACACACACACACACACACACACACACACACACACACACACACACACACACATACAATGTCTGTCTGACACTGTAACATCAGAGTTTTTCTGTTTAGATGTGGAACCAGCCGAGGTTCTGCAGGAGGTTCTACTGATCCGTTAAAGACCTCTCAGGTTCCTCTGAAGATGTTCCAGTTCTCAACGAGGTTCTCAGGTTCTCAAAGACTAATTTATTCTCTCTGCTCTCTCGTCAGAGTGAGGATCCACCTGGTGCAGTGGAAACCACATCAGGTTGGTGGTTTAGAACGTCTCATGAAGTCTCTGGGTTCTTTGATCAGGTTCAAAGGGCTCATGTGGAGTTTTCAGGGTTACTTAAGGTCGTTCTCGTGGTATCAACGAGTTCCTGAAAGGGCTCAGGTGTTATTGATAGAGGAAGAGCTGATGAGTTATTAATGGGTTTAATGGATTATTAAGAATCCAGAAGATCTTTTAAAGGTTCTGAGGGTTCTGGAGGATGTTTCAGGATTTGTTTGGTTCCCAATGAGAGTCTTTATGGGCTGCACAGATTTTTGTTTTGAGTTCAGGGGGTTCTAGAGGTTCTTAAGAACTGCAGATGTTCTTCGGGAGGTTCCAGGGTGTTCTGGGGATCTTGTAAAGGTTCTAGGGGTACTGGAGGAGGTCTTAGTGGTTCCTCAGGCCATTTTCAAAAAATGTTTTGGGTGATTTCTGTGGTTCCAGAGAAGGGGTTCCTAAGAGGTCCAGTGGGTTGTTGAGAGGGATTCAGGGTTCTGAGTGATTCTTGAGAACATTTCAGAGGTTCCTGGGGAATCACTTCTTTGGTTCAGAGTGTTCAGGAGTTAACCCTGATCCGGTGCTGGTGGCCTCAGATGAGCTCGGTCAGTCCTTAAAAAGGTTCCTGGGGTTCTTGAGGTGGTTCCGGCGGGTGGATGTAAATCTGAGCGGAGGTCTGTAGAGACTGTGTGAACGTGGGTCGGTGTCAGCTGAGAGCAGACTGAAGTGTGATCCATGTTTACGTCCTCTGGTCTGATAATTACTGAGTGACGGTCTGAGACACACCCAGTCTGCTGCTCTGTATTATCTGAACCACAGGCAGCAGATACAGGACACAACACCACTGAGCACCGGACCTGTCGGAGAACCATCAGGACGCGTCGTCATATCAACACATGAAAGAAGAAAATCATCATGTGACTCAACAGGTCGAGGAAGTAAAACGCAGCAGCACAAACAGACAAACATTTAAACTGTGTCCAAATGAATCAGTGTGAATGTTTTATGTTCATGTGTTTTGTCTTCGAACATCTTGGGACAAAGTAAGAAACCAGTGTTTTCACTTTTACATGTCGTGTGTTTTTTATGATGTCATCACTGCTGCTGCGAGCTCCTGGTCTGTTTGAATCAAACTAAACTGACAGCTGATCATCAGCTGCTTTAACTCAGCTCCACCTGACACTTCAGCTCCTTTCAGCTTCACCTTAACATAAACAAAACTTCTTCCACTCCTCAAACTCACTTCACTCCAGCTGACGTCTTCTCCCAGTCTGAACTGAAGCTGTGATAAATTCAGCTCCTCTTACAGTCAGTCCTGTCATGTGACCATACCAAACCTCACATCAGCAGCCCGACCGTCGCCTTCCTGTGAGCGCTCCTACCTGCAGCCGTCCGTCCAGCGTCCTCTGGATGGTCACGCACTTGCTGGGGTGGACGCCATTGGTGGTGACGGCGGTGATGAGCGAGTCCAGCTCGTCCTTCTTCTCCTTCAGCTTCTTCACCAGGCTCTCGATGGCGCGCTTGGCGAAGCCCTCGTTCTCTCCGCCCTGCCGGTGGCACATGAGGCTGTGGACGATGCTGAGGCAGGCGTCGCTGCTGCTGGGGGCGGGGCTGAGCACCGACATGGTCATCTGGGCGCAAATGAAAATATTATTTATGAGCCCATTAGATAACTGAAAGAAAATTAACAGGAAACCATTCAGATAAATTCTTTGTTTCAGTTTCAGTTTAACAACTTTTAAATAGTTTCCTCTTCTGTGACTTTAAACTGAGTATTTTTGGGTTTTGCACCTAAAGTCAACATTAATCCTTCACAGTTTATAGACCAGATGATTCATTAATTAAATAAAATAACTATAATAATAGGTGTAAAGAAGAGGTCATTGGCCTGACGGACACTGGACTGGTTTGATATTCAGGTGTTTTGATTGATTGAACGGCTGAAATGATTTTTAACAAACAACTTGATTCGGATCCTTTTGATTTTAACTAACTAACTGACTGACTAACTAACTAACTAACTAACTGACTGACTAACTAACTAACTAACTAACTGACTAACTGACTAACTGACTAACTAACTAACTAACTAACTAACTGACTGACTAACTGACTGACTAACTAACTGACTAACTGACTAACTGACTAACTAACTAACTAACTAACTAACTAACTAACTAACTGGCTGACTAACTAACTAACTAACTAACTAACTAACTAACTAACTAACTAACTAACTGACTAACTAACTAACTGACTAACTGACTAACTGACTAACTAACTAACTAACTAACTAACTAACTAACTAACTAACTGACTAACTAACTAACTAACTAACTAACTGACTAACTAACTAACTAGCTATAGAGGGTGTGGCTTCACAGACATAATAAAGACTGTTTTGAATGAACCAGTTATTGATGAACAGATCTGAAGCTCTTTCACTACATTACATCATGTCTCTGATCACTCATCTGATCTCTGTCTGACACACACACACACACACACACACACACACACACACACACACACACACACACACACACACACATTTAAGATCACGTCCTGGTTTATAGAGTTCGCCTCTCCTGACAGATCCTCTCATTGATCAGTAATCAGTGTTTAATTAGTCTGTGACCCAATCAGACTTCACCACATCAATCACTGATTATTTCCTGTTCATTGATTTATTAATTTATCATAAATCTCACTGCAGCTGATGATCAGTCAATACAGGTACACAGACAGACAGACAGACAGACAGAGAAACAGACAGATACAGACAGACAGGTACAGGTAGACAGGTACAGACAGTCAGACAGACAGGTACAGGTAGACAGGTACAGGTAGACAGACAGACAGGTACAGGTACAGGTACAGGTAGACAGACAGAGAAACAGACAGATACAGACAGACAGACAGACAGAAAGAGACAGACAGAAAGACAGGTACAGACAGATAGACAGTCAGACAGGCACAGGTAGACAGGTACAGACAGATAGACAGTCAGACAGGCACAGGTAGACAGGTACAGACAGATAGACAGTCAGACAGGCACAGGTAGACAGGTACAGGTACAGGTACAGGTAGACAGATACAGACAGACAGACAGACAGAGAAACAGACAGATACAGACAGACAGACAGACAGGCACAGGTAGACAGGTACAGACAGATAGACAGTCAGACAGGCACAGGTAGACAGGTACAGGTACAGGTACAGGTAGACAGATACAGACAGACAGACAGAGAAACAGACAGAAACAGACAGATACAGACAGACAGACAGGCACAGGTAGACAGGTACAGACCATCTCTGCTGCATCAACAGTTGTCACATATAAAAACCTCCGGACAGGTTAAACCCTCCGCGGGCTCTGGCAGCTCCACTCACCGGGACTCGGATCTCTCCACTCGGCTGTGATCCGCTGCTGTGACGGTGAGACCGGCTGTCGGTCTGCGGGTCTGCGTGTTCTCCGTCTGATCCAGACTGTGTCTGTCTGCACACCTGTCTCTTATACACATCTTCGATATCTAGACTTATAAAATAAGAGCAGCGGGAGACAGAGACGTGTCCGAGTCACAGTCACGTTACTGTCGCTTCGACTCAAGGACTTTACTGACGCCACGAAGACCGTGAGAGGTGGTAGAAGGTTCTTACGGTTCAAAGTTCACTGTTGAGTCCTACAGTCTCAGCGTTACTCCGAGTTTATTCATAATAAAACATTTGATCTACAGCTGAGACACACACTGGGTTTAACAAGGTTTTACTTTTATTCCTCTATTTTCGTATCTATAAAAGAACACGATGTTTTAGACTGAACTCAAAACACTTTGATATAAAAGTAGAACTAACGGAGGAAATTAAAAGTTAAACTGCATGTAAACAAAGGGTGGTGTTAAGGTGATGGTCTAACAATAATAATAATTATTATTACTATAATGATAGCAGAAGAGTTCAATATACATTTCACAGGTGCAGTATAATGATGGTAAAACCTTGGGGTTTCACCTTGGGTCAAATTAAACTTTGGTGAAGCAGGAAGTACTGAGACCTATAGTAAAAGTACTGCATTCAAAAAGGTTATGAGTACCGGCATCAGCATCAAAAAAGTACTTAAGGTACTAAAAGTAAAAAGTAAAATGTTCCATTTCAGAATAATATATATTATTATTGTATTATACTTTGATGCGTTCATGTTCATCACGTTAATGTTGCAGCTGGTAAAGATGGGTTGACTCACTTTACTGGGTTCATTAATCTCTAGTAACCTCGTAATTAATTAGTTGAGTATACTTTGTGGTAACTGCAGCTGTCAGATAACTAATCAAACTTTACTTCCGTCTGAACCGTAGTGGACTCCCTCCCTCACGACTGTCCTTGTACTGAGGGAATGTTCTACCACCTGAACCCGCCTCATACTAAAGTTGTGTACTTTCTGCACAAGTTACAAGTTCAGCTTTTATTTTGAAGAATGTGGCCGGAAACACATTTTCCGCTGTTTATTTTGACATTCTGTTAAAAAAGTTTGTTTGTGCGCGTGACTTCTGTTCAAGTGTGAGAGCCAATCACACCTCTCCTCTCCGCGCGCGCGCGTGCGTGTCTCCTAGTTACCGGGTGATTGACAGTCTGATTGTCACCAGACAGACTTTAGCGCCATCTCGTGGTGAACACAGCGTGGTGCCTTTTTTTCAGTTAGTCAGGAAATAATAATATAATCTATAATCAATATTCATGCAGGTGTATTTAGTTAAATTTAAGATTTTTAAAAACATCTTTAACAGCATTTATTTGAAACCCGTTTCACAGTCAAACCAGTAAAATCATGGATGTATTATTAGAACTTAGGTCTTATAGAAGATCAATGTCTCTACTGGTTTTCACTGTTCTTTCTTTACATGCACTCAGTGATTCTACTCAATTTACTAACATCAATTAATCATTAAACATGACCTGAATAAACGGCAAAAAATTAATGGATTAATCGATTAAAAATAACCAATTCACCCTGTAAATAAATTAATTGATGAAACAAAAACAAATATTATTACTGATTATTCTGTAACGAATTAAACTGCTGTTATCTGATCAGTCTGTGATAATTAACCTTTAATTTAAAAACACTTTAAGTCTGTTTTTTATATATATATTTTTTATTCAGTTCATCTGTTCCTGTCTGAACTGTCCATGTAGTTGAAGCTGGAGAAACGGCTCCAGGAGAGCGGCCAGGTGGGCGGACAGGTGGTCAGGGTCTCTTGCCTTCAATTAGATGAAGGTGTTGACAAGACGGCGGGCACGTGGTTTAGTCAACGTCTGCTAACGAACATACCCTGGTGCATTTTCACAAAGTTAGCTTGGGAAACCTAAACTTGTGGCTCCGACAGCCTTGTGAAGCCACTAAGCTAAGTTTGGTTTGGCGGGAACACTGCAAAGAACAGGTTTAGTGAAATAAACGGTAACACACGTTTATAACAAAGAACAGCTAAAGCTAGCTGATTAGCATTGCGGCTAGCAGCCGTCATCGTGTGACACTGAGGCCGTCAGCAGGTGTGTCCGCTCGGAAGCACAGGTAAAGTCACTGCTGCTCATATTTATACACATTTTAATCAGTAACAGCTATAAACGCGGCTAACTTTAATAAAATAATATAATGTTACCTTGCCGCTCACGAAACAAACCACATGTTTAAGCTAACGCTCGCTCAAAAGTGAAACGGCCGCTTTTGTAGGAAAACAAAATGGCGGCGAATCCTTTTTAAAAATTGGTGAACCTTAACGTTTCGTGTCTTATCGGCAAATTAAAAACACTTCATAGACTAAAGTTTAGGAGCCGTGAATCGTCGTGGTCTTCTCTCAGCTTCGGCTGTTGTTTAAACCAGAAGCAGCTCTGATTTTTAACTTAAAATCTAACTTTAACTTGACTCCCGCTGCCGCCCGGTACAACGGACTGATTTAGGAAACTGACGTATTTCCGTTAATAGTTGGTGTATAACGAGTTGAAAACGTCAGTCAAGTTTGTGAAGAGTCTTCAGAAATCATGAAGCAGGCCGAGGTGAATGGAGTTTTAACAGGATGTTTGTCTCTGTGATGAAGGAGGGAGTTTGTCTCTGTTAATCAGTCCCCAGGTGAAGCAGGTTCGGCTCAGCTGGATCTCATCAGCTCAGTTTGCGTCTTTATGGTCAATGAGTCCGAGAATCCGAAAACAGATGGAGTTTTCAAAACCTTTTATCCTGAAGAGCACCTCAGCAGTTTCCCTCCATGAGCGGTGAGACACACACATCACTCTCCATCAACAGCAACATAAACTAAATGAGATAGATCCATAACTAAAGATATTAAGATAAGATATTGTTATACAATGCTTATTCAATACTTTTTGTTATGTGAAGGCTATCACTTATTTCTGTTTGCACATTATAGAAATATCTTTGTAAATATCTACAAATGCAGGTATTTATAATGTACATTCCTTCTTATTTATAGTTGGCTAGTTATTTTTCTACTTAATCTATTGTTATACTCGTTTTTTTGTTCTGTGCTCTCTGTTTCTGTCTCAGCTTCTCTCAGGTTCTGGTGGACCAGGTGACCAGGTCCAGGGTGGTGACCTTCGACGCCATGCTGCCACAGCAGAGGAGGGTGTCCGCTACGCTGCCGCTGGTCCTGTTGGTGAAGAAGAAGCCGTCGTCACTGCTCCGCCTGCAGGTGAGTCACAGAGGGTCGCCTCTGGACTGGATCCCACTCAGGTGATGTAGACTCAGGTGCAGTGACGAGAAACCAGGCTGTAAACGTGATGCTGAGTCATGACGTCGGAGGTGGACTCAGAGGATTCAGGGTTACTACACCTCAGCAGGACAGGTGTAGAGATGGCACCTGCACTTGGAGTCACTGCCACATTTTGCACAAACCAGAAATACAAACAATATCCATCAATTAATATCATTATCCATATAAAATATATAGACACACTGTAAGTCACTGAGTCAGTCTGATCATCAGTCCTGTGTTAACTCTTCCTCAGACAGGTGTTGACTCACCTGTATGATCACTGTAGTCTGTGACACACTGAACAACCTGAAGACTATTTATCTTCATATGGAGCTGTGGAGATTTACCTGAGGAACACCTGAACACCTCATATCAGCTGTGACTCCAGTGTGCAGGTGTACAATGTGACATCATCATAGTTTAACACCGTGTACACCGTGTTCAGTTGACGTGATGACATGAGGCGTCCATATTTGTTAGGCCTGGTCTGGTTGTACCTTCACTTTCTGGACCGGTGTCTGTGTTTTAGGCCCCTGGCGTTTCCCAGAGGGCGAAGTGGCGTCTGACGAGGAGGAGGAGCGTCTGGGAGCGACTCGGCTGGTGGCGAGTGAATCGTCATCTCCCCGCCAACAGACTTCGCGGCTTCTGGAGCTTCACAAACAAATACAGAGGGAGAGCAAGGTTCACCTCCACCCACAAGAGTGAGTACCTGGTGGTTCTGGTTGTGGTTCTGGTCTGGTTCAGATTAAACAGGGAGGCCACACCTCCTTCAACAGACTGTCAGATGATGATGATGACGATGTGGCAGCTGAGAGGAAGAGGGGCAGAGTGAAACTTCAGATGTGGTTTAAACACTGAACCTGTGATGTCATCACACCTGTACCTGTGTGGGTGCTTCCTCTGCAGGACGAGGTCACCTGCAGAGTCGCCTCGGTCAGAGACGTCTCCTGACGAGGACCAACGTCCAGAGACTGACAGCAGGTGAGTTCATCAACAACTTCACCTTTGAACTAACAGGTCACATGACAGACGTGAGTAACACCTGAAGCTGCTGTGGTGGTACAGTCTCTGTGAGCTCAGGTGAAAGCGTTAAATGTACAGTACTGGACAGGTGGTGTGTTCACTGACCGTGGTTTAGTATGATAAGCTGATGATGAGCGCTTCACCTTCACATTTATTCAAGTGACGGACAGGTGAGGAGGAAGTTCATGATCACCTGACACAACAGACACAAAGCTGCAGGTGAACCAACACAAACATGATCAACAATCACTGAGAGACGGAGAACAGACGGAGAACATTCAGACAGCAAACACACTGAAAACAGACAGAACAAACGGAATAAGGACGGAGAACAGACAGATGTAGAACAAACAGAACAGACAGAACAAACAGACGTAGAACAAACAGACGTAGAACAAACAGACGTAGAACAAACAGAACAGACAGAGAACAAACAGACGTAGAACAAACACGTAGAACAAACAGAACAAAACAGAGAACACGGGAACGATCCCGAAGGTTCCTCTTTAAGAACTAAGCATGACACTTCATTACAGATGTAGTCATGAACCTGTTTTCTCCTGCAGAACCTCACCTGAGTCTGAACCTGAAGAGGGGCGGGGCCACAGCGTGGAAGAGATGCAAAGATGACGTACCAACCAAGAGGCAGCTGGACAAACAGCTGGACGAGTACATGTCCATTTCCAAGAACCGACTGGACAAACAGCTGGACCGCTACATGTCCATGTCCAGGAGCCGCCTGGACGCACAGCTGGACGAGTACATGTCGATGGTTGGAGAGACGCAGCTGCAGTGGGACTGAGGGGGGGGCGAGGGGGCGGGGCTGAACCGGCAGCTCGTTTTCTTCACGTTTTATTTAGTGACTGAGTGAAGCTGCTCTCACTCAGACATCACAGTTTGATTTGACCTCTGACCTCAGACGTCCTGTGGTTCCAGGTAGAGAAGCTCCGACTTTAGTTTGGCCTCAGGTGAGTTAAAGGGGCGGGGCCCTGTGATGTCATTGAACAGGTGATTTCTTAGAAGAGTTTGATTTCACCAGAGTGTGAAGTGTTCTGTTGCTTTTTGTGTTTTCTGATCAGGCCGTGTGTACTTCACTGACCTCTCTGTGTGTAGGAAACTTGTGTTACTGAGGCTCCAACTTTTGTTCCCAGCATTTAAATAACTTTTAATAAAAGATGTTACCTGTTGAGTCTCTTCAGGTGTTTCTGTGAAAAACTTGAAACTTAAATACTTAAATAAACATTCAAATAATTGCACAGTCACTAACTACATTTACTCTGAGGTACAGTTTTCAGGTTTTGGTTCTTTACTAGAGATAATTATATATCATGTTCTTTGTTTCTACATTTAAATATAAATAAATGTTAAATTTAATGCAGAGTCAGATTTATTAATTCAAAATAAAATCAACAAATGATGAAACATTATTCCAGGTGAAGATCAGACCCAGCAGGACATGAACTCGTTAGAGGGATGAACACATGAACGCCTCAATAATCAGAGGAATACATATTCATATGTGAATGAAGGTTTACTTCAGGTACCCTCCGTAAGTTTTGACACCGACTAAAATACTGAAGTGACAGATCGGAGTTCTTCTCTATGGCAACACCAAAAACTGATCACAGTGAGTTTTACTGAAACTGTTTAATGTGGATCCATCAAGTCCAGCTGGTCCCTGGTCCACGTCATTAGACCAGTACCAGTTTAAACTGGACCAGAACCTGGACCTGGACCAGGACCAGGACCAGAGGAACCAGTGACAGAACGTGTTCTTGCAGACACATAGTTTCAATGAGGCATCACCTGACTACAGTGTGAGAGACACTGTCCTGATGCATCATGGGAAATGTAGGATCCAGTGTTTTCAGGAGACAGAGGTTTGGTCCACTGAAGTAGAACATCAGGTCCTCAGTCCTCCATGTTGGAGGGACTAGCAGCGACCTTCATGATCAATACATCTGACAATTAATAATCGATGGATTGATCAGTGAATAAAATATCTGTTTTTTGACGTTGAGACTCAGAGAAGCTGCTACAAGTTTAAAATGATTGATCGATTATTAAAACTGTTTTCATTGATGAACTCATCAACTGAAACTGGTCAGTGGGGGGGGGGGGTCAGCCGTTGATGAGTCATTGATAGATCAATAACATGATCAGAGGTCTGAGTGAAATTATTTATTACAGAATCAAACATAAAACATGGAGACATTAAAAATCTGTTTGGGGTTCACATGTTGTCATGGTAACACAGAGCTGATCAGAGTTATTGATCAGAAATCAATCACCTTTCAGACTGAATGTTTCATGTTGAGGTGTGGATGTTAACCAGCCAGATGTGATGTCAGCAGGTGATTGATGATGATCAGACAGTGATCAGTTATTGATCAGCTGGTGGTGGGTTGGTCCTGAGGGTGGTCAGCTGATCAGAGGTCAGAGGTCACAGACCTGTAGGAGGAGGAGACAGACGGAGGTCATGATCTGTAGAGTCAGTCCATCAGAACCAGACCTGATCCAGAACAGACCTGATCCGGATCAGGTCTGTTCTGGATCAGGTCTCTTCTTCATCCCTCTGACCTGTGTCTGCTCTCACCTGTCAGCAGGTGGTCCTCAGCTCCGCCCCCCATCAGTTCCAGATCTGATGGACAGCCAATCCCAGGAGGAGCAGCAGGGTGGGCTGACCAATCCCTGCGGCCTGAGAGAGGTCACACAGAGGTCAGGAGAACAGTCCCACCACATCATGACATCACTGTAGAGCCGTCCACATACTTTTGTCACAAATGAGACTGTACTGAGACAAAGCTGCGTTCAAGTTCACACTCGACATCCTGGTGAAACACAACGTCAGTGTTTAGTCTGAACGTTTGTCATGGAACTAATCAACCCCCCACATCAACTTCACAGACTGGTATTTATTTAATTTATTATTGATTAGTTGATTATTATTGATTATTTACCTCCAGCTGAATTTCTATGACAAAATGCTCCATTTAAACCTCAGTTCATTCATTTAAACTGAGATGTTCACATGTTCAGCTCCAGATGTATAGCAACTGATCACTGTTCAGAACCAGAACCAGAACCAGAACCAGATTATGTGGGTTCTGTCCAGGAAATGAACTGGACCTGAGAGTGTGAGAACATGTGACTGACAAGAAGAAGAAGAAGAAGAAGAAGGTTTCTCACCCGGTTCATGGGTTCATACCAATCTGCAGGAGACACAGACACTGCTCTTAGTACCATCATACTCTTAATACTGCTGATTAAAACCATTAAAGTTAAAGATCATGGAACCTTTGTAGTCGTAGTAAGATATTGACCAGTAGTCGTCGTAGGTGGCTGTGGCTGTGAGGAAGTCGTTATCACCTGTGGTCAACTCTTCTTCTTCATGGTTTCCTGTGTCTCCTGTGGAGGGAACAACAACACGATGAGACATTAACACAGAGACAGACAGTGATTTGTCTTTATTAAGACACTGAGTAAAGCTGAAGCTCTGACATGTTCTTCTTCTTTGGTTCTGTTTCTCTGCTGTTCTCTTTTTTTTTGTCATTAAGGAAAAAGGCGTGTCGGGACTCAGAGACATGAAGGATCAGTCTGCTGACACTCACTGCAGGTTTGAGTCTGTTCATGAAGAGAACCACCATTTAATCCTTCAACAGGTTTTAAACCTGAACATTGAACCTGGATCAGAGCTCCATCATGTTCTCCACATGTTTCCATTGTCTGAGCTTTAACTGGATCTGTTAATGAGCTAGTTTTCTTCTTCAGTGGTTTAATGGAGAATCAGCTTCACCACCAAATTTAATATTTGCATATTGGTGCTGGAGGAAACTTAAATGAATTAATTCAAGTTTTCACAAACTTCGGTTCAGAGTCAGTCCTAAAACCTGGAGATTAGTTGCATGTTTGACTTCCTGTTCCCTCATTCTGAAGTCTCTGGTTTGCGGTTGATGAGGCTCTGTATTTGGAGGGAAACTTGGTTTTAAAGAACAAACTGGTCTCTGATGTTGTTTTAATTGGATCTTTGAAAAGGTCACCAGGACCAGGTCTCAGGATCCTCTGGACCTGAACTGAGCTTCTCTCAGAAACCTTCAGAGCTAAAATACAAACACTGATGAGTTTTAAAGTTCGGACTGATCTCACGTTTCTTTTATGGTTTTCTCTTCCTCTTAGTTTTGTCTCCGTCTTGTTCGTGTCAGAGTCATGAAGCAGCAATAAAACCACAAGGAGAGTGAAAGTTTCATTTCTCCGTCTGAAACCAGGACCACATCTCAACACTGCTTCACTATTTCATGACAACAGTGAAGTGGGTCGACACCGTCTTCAGGTCTCCGGTTCAGTTCTGGGTCTCACTGAACTGAAGTGGATCAAACACACATCCAACATCAAAAAAACAGGAAAACATGGCTCATAATTTGTGGTTTGCTAAGAATGTAACGGAGAGAAAGAGAAGAGAAACGCAAAAAATTTCTACAGACGCAGCAGATTTTTCTCTTCAAGTAAAACGTCCCTGTAACTGTTGAAGTTTTCCTAAAGACAGACGTGTTCTGCTGAGGGGGAACGGAGCTGAGCGGCTGCATGTGCCGGAAAATCTCAATTTACTAGATTTACTTACTTTATAGAACTAAACTACCTGATGAATTCAGACTCAGTCGATCTGAAGTCAGACTGTTTGTTTTATCTGAGACAGTCAGAGTCTGTCTGTGTGAAACAATATCAATCAATATCAATATTAACAGTCTCAGAGGTCGGAGGTCACTCACCACAGCAGGTGGGCATCAGCAGAACAAACCAGAGAGAGAGAGAGAGCAACATGTTCATCCTGGACGAGAGACACACACTGACTGAGGAGAGAGAGAGGGAGGGAGAGAGGGAGGGGGAGAGGGAGGGAGAGAGGGAGGGGGTGTGTCCTCCCACAGTGATGATGCCACATGTTGACAGATGACATCATATATATTTCCCGTATCGACATGAATAGAATATAAATCAGAAGGTTCATTAAAAGATAAATAACAGGTGTTCAATAATTTGTGTATTCTGTTGAATAATCAATAAAAGGTGGAGATTAAAAATGATCATTTCCAATCAGTAGGTCCTCACTGTTGTATTATTGATCTGTGTCCAGCAGGTGGGAACAGCAGTTCATGAGTCATTGATGGATCAATAACATGATCAGAGGTCTGAGTGAAATCATTTATTACAGAATCAAACATATAAAACATGGAGACATTAAAAATCTGTTTGGGGTTCACATGTTGTCATGGTAACACAGAGCTGATCAGAGTTATTGATCAGAAATCAATCACCTTTCAGACTGAATGTTTCATGTTGAGGTGTGGATGTTAACCAGCCAGACGTGATGTCAGCAGGTGATTGATGATGATCAGACAGTGATCAATTATTGATCAGCTGGTGGTGGGTTGGTCCTGAGGGTGGTCAGCTGATCAGAGGTCAGAGGTCACAGACCTGCAGGAGGAGGAGACAGACGGAGGTTAATGATCTGTAGAGTCAGTCCATCAGAACCAGACCTGATCCAGAACAGACCTGATCCGGATCAGGTCTCTTCTTCATCCCTCTGACCTGTGTCTGCTCTCACCTGTCAGCAGGTGGTCCTCAGCTCCGCCCCCCATCAGTTCCAGATCTGATGGACAGCCAATCCCAGGAGGAGCAGCAGGGTCAGCTGACCAATCCCTGCGGCCTGAAAGAGGTCACACAGAGGTCAGGAGAACAGTCCCACCACATCATGACATCACTGTAGAGCCGTCCACATACTTTTGTCACAAATGAGACACTGTACTGAGACAAAGCTGCGTTCAAGTTCACACTCGACATCCTGGTGAAACACAACGTCAGTGTTCAGTCTGAACGTTTGTCATGGAACTAATCAACCCCCCACTGACCCCCCACCTCCCCCCCACCCTCAGGCGTCTCCAGTCTCAGACATGAACAGTGGAGACTTTATTTTGTACAGGATGTGGTGATGGTGATGGTGATGGTGGTGATGATGATGATGATGATGATGATGATGATGAGTCCTGTGAACTGGTTGATCATGTCTGATCATGTTGTTGTTTCATGATGTGTTCAGGTACCTGAAGGTCTCTGTATTTTACAGGTTTGTTAAAAGAATCAAGTTGTTTGGTTTTAACATGAAAAACAGGGACAAACGTCAGAGACTTATTCTATGTCTTTAGTTTATTATTGATTAGATGATTATTATTTATTTTATTATTATTGATTATTGACCTCCAGCTGAATTACTATGACAGACTGCTCCATTTAAACCTCAGTTCACATGTTCAGCTCCTCAAAGACGTTTAGAAACTGATCACTGTCCAGAACCAGAACCAGATCATGTGGTTCTGTCCAGGAAATGAACTGGACCTGATGAACCTGTGACGTGTGGACTGAGGTGTCTGTCAAAGAGACTGAATCACTGCAGCTGCTCAGGTGTGTGAACATGTGACTGATGATGAGGAAACATGAAGAAGAAGAAGAAGAAGGTTTCTCACCTGGTTCCTGGCTTCATCACGTTCAGTCACTGCAGGAGACACAGACTCTGCTCTTAGTACCATTATACTCTAAATACTACTAATTTATACTCTTAATACTGCTAATGAATACTCTTAATAGTGTAAATTAATACTCTTAGTACTGCAGTTACCGTAGTAGTATTCGAAGGTGGCGGTGTAGTCGTAGTCGTAGGTGGCTGTGGCTGTGAGGAAGTCGTAATCGCCTGTGGTCAACTCTTCTTCTTCATGGTTTCCTGCGTCTCCTGTGGAGGGAACAACAACACGATGAGACAGTAACACAGAGACAGACAGTGATGTCTGTTTGTCTTTATTAAGACACTGAGTAAAGCTGAAGCTCTGACATGTTCTTCTTTTTCTTTGGTTCTGTTTCTCTGCGGTGAGAAACTTTCACTTCACTGTTCAGAGAAATGTGATTTAAGTCTGATTCTAAAGATCTCCAACTGATGGAGAATCTCACGTACAGGATGAAAATGAAGGAAGATTATTTTGTAAAACGCTGCGGAAAAACTTTTAATATGTAAATCAACAAAGGAATAAATATCACTGACAATTATAGAATGAAAATCAGATGTAGGCGTGTTCCTCCACACGGGGTTAGGGTTTGTTTTTTGGGTTGGTTCATCTGTAAACAACCATCCCATCATCAGACTCATTCTGTCTTCTGTTCATATTGTTCTTTAATTCTAAATCAGAACAACTTTAGTTTTCAGAAAACAATGTTGTATTTTGATTTTCCTTCTTCTGTGTCGGTGTCGGTGAGAAATCAGGAGCTTGTTAAGATGGAAGTTTCCGTGTTGATGATTCTGTTATTTACCAAAATAAAAATATAAGAAAAAAACTAAAAAAAAACTTCTTGTTCGTCAGAGGAAAGTTTCTCCACATGTTGGAGTGAGTTCAACGTCTGAACAGACTCTAGGTCGTGACCTGAGCTGCTGATAAACTGAGAATGTTCAGCTCAGGTTACACACACACACACACACACACACACACACACACACACACACACACACACACACACACACACACACAGCTATAAAACATCATGGGACCTATGGGGGTTCCTGGTAACAAGATCTGTATCCTGTCCTGTGTTTTTAGGACCCTCACTCTCTCTGAGTAACAACATGATGAACGGGACAGACGGAGTCTCACAGTGCGAGACCGGCTTCTGTAAAACCTCCCCCACTGCAGCAGCCAATCAGGAGAGAGGATTCTACACCTGAGCTATGAGCAGGACGCACACTTTCTCTTCCTCTACTCCTGTTACTGTAGCGCTCAGGAGCATCAGACCAGAAACTAGAATCACCAGCTCACAGTCGTATCCCTCTGCCAACCAGTCAAGTTACAGGACACGTGGTCGCAGTCTCTCCTTCCTGAGCTACGGTGTTGAATAATAACAGAACATTATGATGTCACAGTGAAGTTGACCTTTGACCTTTGGGAAATAAACATCATCACTTCATTTTATCTTTAACTTATAGACATTTGAGTTAAATTGTATGTATATGCCTCCGACTGTCACCGGCAGAGGAATAAAAAAAACTTAAATGCAGGAGCTGAAAAACGTCACTGAGAGAATTTAAGTTCACCTGAGGCTCCAGATCATTCATAACAACCACAAGTCTTTCAGAGTCAATCAGCTGGAACCAGCAGATCTGATGTCTGATCTGTGGTAAAACTCTGAGGATGAAGACTGACTGAGGCGTGTCAGGACTCGCCTGCAGTCTGAAGGAATACTCTGCCAATACTCTGTCGACAGACCACCAACGCACGGCAGGTTTGAGGAGAACTACAGAACAGTTTTATCCTTTCTGAAACCTGAACATTAAGCCTGAGAGAAACTCCAGAACCTGAGCTGTGACTGAAAGCTGTCAGCAGGACTGGTGAAGGTTCAACCTGCAGACACGACTCAGGGAGGTAAAAACACCAAACACTCCTCTGCAGGTTCGTCCAGGAGAAGAATCAGTTAATGACGTTATTAAGAAGCCAAACGATGACGCAGGAAATATTTATCCCAAAACGTATTGATTACACCTTCTGGTGATTCCCTAATATCTTATTTACCAGATTAAAGGCAGGGAACAGCTTTCACATATTCAGGTCAGGTCTTTTTGAGGACTCGGACTCGATGTCCCTGAGTGAAGACCTGCTCTCCACGTCTGACTGAATAGAGAATCCACCTGTTCACAGACAACACAGCTCTTTACCCCTCCGATGTCATCAGGCTGTAACAGGATTACTGCTCTAAACCATAAAAACTGACCTGGTGCTCTTTGGACTCTCAAGATGTACGAGAATGTACAGAGTACATCACTCAGTCGTAAACCTCCTGTGAGGGTCTTTATGTCTTAATGAGTACTGGTCATATCATGTGGGTTATTTACAGTGTGACTTCACTGAGGTTATTTAGTCATTTAAGTTTTTATTGGTCTGTATATTTACATTTTGAAGATTCTACTGACGCGAACATTTGGAATAAAAAAATAAAAAAATAAAATAATGGTGATGAACGCTGCAATCTGTCAGATCATCTGGGGCGACACGTTGCAAGGACAAGTGAAGTGAAAAACCCTCGCCCACCATCATCTGAAGAGTGGGAGTATTTTGAGCAGGGACCGAACAACATGGTGCTCTACCGCCACGCTCGAGGGGTTTTATTTCGGAGAGATTTTATATCGGACTGTAAAACACAGATTACCAGTTAAGACTGGGCTAGTTTGTAGGAGTATAATGACTTTGTTTGTCACATTTGTTTGTTTTAACCCTCTTTAGCTCGTGGGAGCGCAAACTTCACGTTCTCTGTAGAGCGTCATTGCTCCAGGACTGTTTGTACTAGAGGTGTGCCGTTTTTTTCTCCTTAAACTAGACGATCGATGCTTTCAATCAAGCCCCTGATCGTCCGTGTGTCATCACTGATTTACATCGAGACACTAACATTGAAAGTTACTGGAGCAGTTTTACAGTTTTTCTGGCGCGTTGCTGCTTCCTGTCTGTGTGTTTATTGGTCGATTCTGATCTGGATTCTTTGCCAGTGATGTTTAGCGACAAAAGTTTTTAAAAGTTATTTTGGGTAAATTTGTTGTTATATTAATTGAGTAATAAAAAAAAAATAAAAAAATTATAGTTAGATTAATCGAAACAATAATCTATAGATCAATCGATTGATAAACAAATAATGGTTAGGTGCAGTCCTACTTTGAATTACAAACAGTCACATCATTCATTAATTCATATAGAAAACTGAGTGACACGGAATAAGAAAAGAGGCGAGTTTCTTCTGGTTTCAGGCGAGTGTGAGATAAATCATTCGTCACGGAGAACAGTCGAACTGTTGTCTCTGGTTCTGCTCAGTGAAGAACATGAAGACTCTTGTTGCTGTTGTTTGGTATTTCGAGTATAAAGCAGAGCGGCTGTGTCTCTGTCTCTTCACATCCGACGGATAAAGTTTCATGATTCAACACAGAAGGAATCTGGAGGGTAAAGGGGAGTTAGATCCAGGAGGGGGGGGGGGGTTTCACCATCTGAATCATGTGAGATCAAGAGGCTTTAACAGGATGTTGATCCTTAAAAGTTGTGATTTCATCATTAGTGATAGTTTCTGTTTCGAGCTGACTATTTATTAATCATTTATTTTGAAAAGCTTTGTCTTAGAGTCTTACTTATTTGTCGTCAGGATTAAATGAAGTTGTTGCTGCAGGATAAGTATTTAAAGTTTGTTTGAGTGTGTTGTGGCGGCCTGAGGTGAAGGTGAGGCGAACACTGTAAAAACAGTGTTACAGGTAAAAGACGGAGCCAAAGTATCATCAGAGAAATCAAAGTAAAAGTCAGTTTGCATCTAAAGAAGCAGCGTTATTATTGTAGCTGATGCAGTAACATGGAGGTTACACTGTCACTGTGGAAATCTGAACACGATCTCTGTCAGTGAAGGTGGAGCAGAAACAGGAAGTGATGATGAATCATGAAATCACCTGCACCTACGTTTTTACTGCAGCTATTGATTAATGAAAGCAGCTGATCATCACTCTTCTCTTCATGTTAGTTTTCATGACGACAGGAGTGACGATGAGGAGGCCGAACCTTCCTCACATCATGTTCTCCACATGGCTTCATCGCCTGAGCTTCATCTTTTAGTCAGGTCGTCTTCTTCTGTCTTTTAATGGCAGCGACCCGAGAATGAGCACCACCTGCTTTTCATCTCTATCTACCAACAAATTTAATATTTGCATATTGGAAGTGAATGGAAAATTAAATTCATTAATTCTGTTCAGCTTCATTTGGAAACTTGGTTCTAAAGAACAAACTGGTCTCTGATGTTGTTTTAATTGGATCTTTGAAAAGGTCACCAGGACCAGGTCTCAGGATCCTCTGGACCTGAACTGAGCTTCTCTCAGAAACCTTCAGAGCTAAAATACAAACACTGACGAGTCTTAAAGTTCGGACTGATCTCACGTCACTCTGATTGTTTTCTCTTCCTCTTAGTTTTGTCTTTGTCTTGAGTCACGAAGCATCGATAAAACCACAAATATGTAGAAGGGTTTCAGTTCTGCTTCTGAAAACCAGGCTCCACATGCACATTCACTGCTTCATTATCACATGACAGCAGAGAAGTGGACCGACACCGTCTGCAGGGTTCAGGTTCAGGTTCAGGTTCAGGTTCGGGTCTGGACAGGACAGAGGTTTTCAGCTGCTTGTCTCACATTCATCTTCATCTCAACGACACGAGATGAATCACGTGACTCCTCTGTGGTTCAGATCTGGTTCAGGTTTAGAGTGGCATCATGGTCTAAGATTAGTTGTCATGGTTACAAGGAAAAACACTCATACTGAAACTAAAGTCACTGAAACGTAGTTCTCCTCACTCTGTCTCTGTGTTTCTAAACCTGGAATCCCTCCTCTGTGTTCTGATGATGGAGAACATGGAGAACGTGAAGAACGCTCTCTAACACATCCCAACAAAATCCAACCGAGCTCCTGAAGAACCCTGACCCACAAGATCCTGTCACAGAACTGGAATCAATTAGAACAACAACAACACAAACAGTGTGTGTTGTTGTTGTTGTTGTTGTGAACCAGGTTCATTCTGACTCATTCATTTTAAGTGTGTAACACAAACAAGAGAAAACAACACAAACAACTCTACACACAGCTGATCACATTATGGATCAATATTAACAGTCTCAGAGGTCGGAGGTCACTCACCACAGCAGGTTGGCATCAGCAGAACAAACCAGAGAGAGAGAGAGAGCAACACGTTCATCCTGGACGAGAGACACACACTGACTGAGGAGAGAGAGAGGGGGAGAGGGAGAGAGGGGGGGAGGGAGGGGGAGTGTCCTCCCACAGTGATGATGTCAGAGTTAACCCTTTAACAAACACACAACTTTATTTTAGATCCCAAAGAACCAGATCTGTCAGTGTGAGTTCTGACCTGAGAACACGGAGGTTCTCACTCATGACACACAACAACCTGTGTGTTCTAAAGGTGTCCTTTTTTCAAACTTCTTCCTTCACTTGACGTTCTGCTGAAGGTCGTGGAGACAAAGTTGTTCAACCCCCAAAAGAACCCTAAGATCTGTTACAGACTCATTCTCCTCACTGACCACTAGAACCTCCTCACTTACCACTAGAACCTCTAAAGAGACATGTAAACCTTATTTGCTGACCACAGGAACGGCCTAAGAAACTTGAGAATCTCCTAGAGACCCCTAGAACCTCCTGTTTGTCCAATAGAACCTCCTCAATGATCACTAGAACCTTTTAGCTAATCACTAGAATCTTCTTGGTCACCGCTAGAACCACTAAAGAGACCTCTAGAACCTTATCGATGGCCACTAGAACCCCTAGAACCTCCGTTTGTCCACCAGAAGATCCTAAATGATCACTAGAACCTCTTAAACCTGCTTAAGGGAACTTTGAAACCTTCTCAATGGCTGCATGACCCATAACTTTCTCAGTGACAACTAGAACTTCCTTTGGACCTCCTCAATGGCCACAAGCGCCTCAAGAACCTTGTCATTCACAACAAGAACCTCCTAGGGAACCTCTAAAACCTCTTGGGAGACCTTTGAAACTTTTTGATGATCACTCGTACTTCCTACAAGACCCCTAGAACCTTCTTAGTGACCATTAGAACCTCCTACACAAATAAAAGAACCGGGACGAACTGACACAGAATCTAAAAGTGTTATTTTTTTACAGTGCAGTCAGTCCATCATGAAGAAAGTGAAACTTCAGCAGGACAAATCCTGACATGCAAAGAGAGTGTGTGTGTAGGTGTGTGTGTGTGTGTGTGTGTGTGTAGGTGTGTGTGTGTGTGTGTGTGCGTGCGTGTAGGTGTGTGTGTGTCAGCAGGGGTTTTCCAACATGTCAGTCTGACAGAAAAGAGCTGGAGGCAAACATCAGGTGTGTCTCTCTGTGCAGATACCATCATGTGTCCCCCAGCAACAAGGTGTGACCAGAGACCAAAGCCCAAAGACCAGAGACCAAAGCCCAAAGACCAGAGACCCAAGACCAAAGACCAGAGACCCAAGACCAGAGACCCAAGACCAAAGACCAGAGACCAGAGACCAGAGACCAAAGACCAGAGACCAGAGACCCAAGACCAGAACTTTTACTGAAGGAGAAGTGTTTTATTTGCTTGGGCAGGGGGGGCGGAGTGATGGATTGACCTGCTTGTCAGCAATTCTTCCTACTGTGAGACACACTGTATACACACTGTGTGTGTGTGTGTGTGTGTGTGTGTGTGTGTGTGATGTTCGACAGGTCCTGGAAGATATTCCAGGAGGCCTTGAGGATGTTCAAGGACTGCTAATGGAGTTGCAGATGGTTACCTGCAGTTTAAGGTAAAAAACCCCAGACAGCCAATCAGAACACAGGATGTATCGATGAAGAATGCCTCGTAGACCGTCACATGTTTTGCGCCCTCTGCAGGAAAACCCTGTCAATGCCATCGATGGCATTTTTTTTTTAGGTTTTGTTGTCTTGGTGATGTCAGAGTGATGTCAGACACACGTTATGTGCAGTTTCAGACTGAAACACAGAAACATCAGAAACTCTGAATCTGTTTTTTGATCCTCGAACAGTTTGACACGAGCACGTCAGTGACTAGGCGTCACCGTGGTAACCAGGCAGACATCTGAAGCCGGTTGGCCGCCGGACCGATCGTAAAAACACGATGCCGCTGACGGACATGGGAATGAGGCAGAGCTGTGACCTCTGACCTCTGTGAGACTGACTCTGAATCTGTAACGACTTCTTCTTCAGCTCAGGGTCAAAGGTCACGCCGACTGTTTGTCTTTCTCGTTAACTGCAGCGAAGGTTCCCACACTGAGGTCTGAGGACCCTCCAAGGGACCTCAAAGACCTTCCACAGGTCCTTGAGGGGATTCAAGGAAAACAAGGACGATGGAAAAATTCTTTCTCCATATTTTCTTTGAAGCAGAAGCGACGTGACGTGTCGTGTTTGTCGTCACATCTGTTGAAGCCTCGAGTTTCACATCAAGAACAAATAATAATCAACATTTTCCCCAAAAGCCATAAAAACATAGGAACACAAACAAAAACCGGCTGGTCCTGGATCTGAGTGTGTGTGTGTGTATGTGTGCGTGTGTTAGTGCGTGTGTTAATGTGTGTGTGTGTGTGTATGTGTGTGTGTGCGTGTGTTAATGTGTGTGTGTGTGTTAATGTGTGTGTGTGTGTGTGTGTGTGTGTGTGTGTGTGAGTGTGTCCAGTCTGGGTCCAGGAGTCAGACTCCCTCTCTGCATCGAAGATCACTGTCCTCTGTGATAAAGCTTGTAGTTAGACCTGGATCAGGTGAGTCCTGAATCGGGTCTTAGTGATGCTGCTAGAGACCAAGACTGCTGGAGGAACTCCCATGATGCACTCCCACGACTACTCAAGACTCATCACCATCATTAATCATTCACTGTTATTAATAATAACACCAGCAGTTTCCTTGTTCCTGCTGTTTCCACTCCCACTTGCACTGTGTGTGTGTGTGTGTGTGTAGTCAGATCTGTTTAATGTTTAAAGACAATGAGGAAGTGTACTCTGATCTCAGGTGTTTTTGCAGCAGAAGTTGCTCACAGTCTGACTGGAGGTGAAACGTTCACTGGAGAACCCGACTGAAGAACCTCCTGATGACTGAACAGAACCAGAACTGATGAGACTGATGAACAGATGTGACGAGAGATGAAGCTGGAGGTGAAGATTCAGCTGTTGAAGTTCTTCTCTGCAGTTTTCAACTCCCTCTTCCTGGTGAGGAAACTTTACATTTTATCTTCTGTCTTCAACCGAGACACAGAGACAGAGACAGAGACAAAGAAACAGAGACGGAAACAAAGAAACAGAGACGGAGACACAGACACAGAGACGGAGACAAAGAAACAGAGACACAGACCAGAGACAGAGACAAAGAAACAGAGACGGAGACCAGAGACAGAGACACAGAGACACAGACTAGAGACACAGACCAGAGACAGAGACACAGAGACACAGACCAGAGACAGAGACAAAGAAACAGAGACAGAGACCAGAGACAGAGACACAGAGACACAGATACAGAGACACAGATATTGAGACAGAGACACAGATACAGAGAAACAGAGAAACAGAGACACAGACCAGAGACAGAGACAAAGAAGCAGAGACGGAGACCAGAGACAGAGACAGAGAAACAGAGACCAGAGACACAGAGACAGAGAAACAGAGAAACAGAGACCATAGACAGAGACCAGAGACAGAGACACAGACCAGAGACACAGACCAGAGACAGAGACAGAGACAAAGAGACGGAGACCAGAGACAGAGACACAGACCAGAGACAGAGACAAAGAAACAGAGACGGAGACCAGAGACAGAGACAAAGAAACAGAGACGGAGACCAGAGACACAGACTAGAGACACAGACCAGAGACACAGACCAGAGACAGAGACACAGACCAGAGACAGAGACACAGACCAGAGACACAGACCAGAGACACAGACCAGAGACAGAGACCAGAGACAGAGACACAGACCAGAGACAGAGACCAGAGATACAGACCAGAGACAGAGACCAGAGACAGAGACCAGAGACAGAGACCAGAGATACAGACCAGAGACACAGACCAGAGACAGAGACACAGACCAGAGACAGAGACCAGAGATACAGACCAGAGACACAGACTAGAGACACAGACCAGAGATACAGACCAGAGACAGAGACCAGAGACAGAGACACAGACCAGAGACAGAGACCAGAGATACAGACCAGAGACAGAGACCAGAGATACAGACCAGAGACACAGACCAGAGACAGAGACCAGAGACACAGACCAGAGACACAGACCAGAGACAGAGACACAGATACAGACCAGGGATACAGACCAGAGACACAGACCAGAGACAGAGACACAGACCAGAGACAGAGACCAGAGACACAGACCAGAGACAGAGACACAGACCAGAGACAGAGACCAGAGACAGAGACACACACCAGAGACCAGGGATACAGACCAGAGACAGAGACCAGAGACACAGACAGAGACAGAGACCTGGACACCTTCTGGAGTCACTGGTTCCTTGTAAAATGGATTTTTAGGATTAGGATTAAGGCGGGAAAACAAGGCCCCAGTTCACAATGAACATCAGAAAACATCTGTACAGTGACATAGTGAAGACAGAGACTGTGTCTGACCTTTGACCTCTGTCTGCAGGCTCTGGGTCTGAGTGTTGCCGGCTGTGCAGTTTGGATCCTGTTTGGCAAAGGAAACTTTCTGACCGTCCTCTCCTCTGGTAACTGAGTCTGATCCACATGTTGCATGTTGTTAATCTGCTGTCGGGGGGGCGGGGGGCACATGACCATGAAAAACACCTCTGAACCTGCAGCTTCAAATCACCTTCACTTCTTCATTTGTTTGTTACTGGACAGAAGTTACACAGCTGCTTCCAGTCTTTGTGCTAAGCTAGGGTAACAGTTTCCCCCTGCTTCCAGTCTTTGTGCTAAGCTAGGCTAACAGTTTCCCCCTGCTTCCAGTATTGTCTATAAGATTTAATTTTGTGTATTTGTGTGTATTTGTGTGTGTGTGTGTGTAGTGGAGTTGACTACAGTAGCTTTCGGGCTGTTGATCATTGGTGGAGTGGTGGTATCAGTCAGTGTTGTTGGATGTATTGGAGCTGATGGAGAGCACAGATTTCTGCTACTGACCGTGAGTCACAACACCTGATATAACACCTTTCAACACCTGATGTAACACCTGATATGTCACCTGATATAACACCCATAATACCTGATATATCACCTGTAACACGTAATATAACACCTGATATATCACCTGTAACACATGATATAACACCTGATATATCACCTGTATCACCTGATATAACACCTGATATATCACCTGTAACACCTGATATAACACCTGATATATCACCTGTAACACCTGATATAACATCTGATGTAACACCTGATATATCACCTGTTACACCTGTTATAACACCTGATGTAACACCTGATATAACACCTGATGTAACACGTGATATAACACCTGATATATCACCTGTAACACGTGATATAACACCTGATATATCACCTGTAACACCTGATATAACACCTGATATATCACCTGTTACACCTGTTATAACACCTGATGTAACACCTGATATAACACCTGATGTAACACCTGATATAACACCTGATGTAACACCTGATGTAACATTTCATATAACACCTGATGTAACACCTGATATAACACCTGATATAACACCTGATATATCATCTGTAACACCTGTACCACCTGATGTAACACCTAATAACACCAATCAACATAAGCCATGACATGAGTCCTCCAGACTGACTGAACTCTGCTGGTCCTCCTCAGTACCTGGGCTTCCTGATCATCCTGGTCCTGGGCCAGCTGTTCGTCACCCTGCTGCTGCTCATCAGCAGGAACAAGGTGAGAAGACTTTTATTTTGGTGGGAAGGGTGTTGAAGCTGTGTGTAACTCAGAGTCTGTGTGGTGTCAGATTGAACAGAGTCTGGACGCAGCAGTGGATCGGATCATCCTTCAGTACGGAGGCAGCAGCTCTCAGGACGCACTGATGGACAACGTGCAGCACTATGTGAGCGTCTCTGCTGTTTGAGATTTTTAACGTGAAACTGCGTCATTGTGTTTTTACCATTTTAATCAGGTCTGTTTGTTTTTGAGAGGAGAAGATCTCTGAGGATCAGTTTTTAAATAACCACATATTCTCCCCCAACTCTGCGTGTGCAGAGCCTCTCCGCTCTGATCAAATACTTTTTTGAGAAATGTTTATTTTCTTTTTTGTATTTTGTATTTTTATACTACAGCAGGCCAAGTTTACCATCTTTACTTTAAATAAAATCAATATAAAAGGACTACAGCCTTATCTATATGTGATAGCCATGTTGCCCCCTCACCCTTCTGTGTGCCTGTATGTTTGATTATTTAACTTTATTTTAACTAATTGAAAGATAATGACTGATCGACAGGGGAAGTGCTGCGGCAGGACGGGGCCAGCTGATTGGCTGAAGAACTCCTATATCCAGAGTCTGAACCTGACCAGACCAGACGTACTTCCTTGTTCCTGTTTCAGCTCGTATCGTCGCAGCTTTAACTTGTCCTGGTGCTCAGAGCTGCTGAACTACACCGAGCCGCTGTACGGACGAGGAAACAGCTCGTATGACCAGGTACGTCTCAGACGCATCGTCACATATCGAGTTACGCATCGTGTTGTCTGCTCATTGTTGTTCAGGATGCGGCGTGTGTGTGTGTGTGTTGTTGTTGTAGGGCTGCAGGCAGACGCTGAGTGTGTGGCTGCAGGAAAATGCTTTGACCATCCTCGGTATGGACGTCAGCCTCGTTCTGATCCAGGTCAGAGTCTCCACAGAGAGCAGTTGCAGCAGTCAATGATTCTGTTATACTGTGGGGTGTAATGACAGTGGCAGCCTGTAGGGGGCCTCTGTAACACCTGATATAACACCTGATATAACACCTGTAACACTTGTATCAGCTGATATAATAACTATAACACCTGTAAAATCTGATATAACACCTGATATAACACCTGATATAACACCTGTAACACCTTTAACATTGAGTTCACTATAAACAGGTTTTTACTGCACTGACACTCTGTCTCTCTCCAGGTGCTTCAGTTTGTGGTCATGGTCTACCTGTACCGCGCGGTCGGAAGGAAAGCCTCTTTGAAACGATCCAATCGGCTCATTGACCCTGACCACGCCCACCTAGACCACGCCCCAGCAGAAGACCCCGACTATGGGGAGCAGAACGACGCCTCCCCAGACCCCAATGGTGGTTATATACACACCGCTTATCACCATGACAACCAGAATCACAACCGGGTGTACATGGAGCCGGCTCAGGGCTACAGCTGAGGTGATGTTTGGATCACAGCTGAACTTCATTAAATCTGTAATTGTAACAGAAACATAAACAGTTCTGAGCTGTTTGTTCATTTTCTATCAGTTTGTAAGAAAGAAAAGTTTATTAATGTGACATGGAAACAACGTGATTCACAAACAGACGATAAATAAAGATTTGAAAGAAGGAGAGAACGTTCATTTAGACAAAGAACATCAGGTAACATGAGAACAGCTGGCTGCAGCTGGAGAGATTTCACAGGTGTGTGCTGCTGAAACGTACCTGACAGGAACGTTGGGCCAGTTCATCCTGTGACGTACTGGGAGCCAGTGTCAGGACTGAAGTGTGGTCAGTTCTTTTGGTTCTCATTAGAACCAATTTGTTTGGTAAGAGCTGAAGCTGATGGATGAAGAAGGAGGAGGAGACTGGAACAGTCGTCAACCTGCTGGAAATAAAAGCATGAAGAAGCTTTACATGCGCAGAAAAATGTCCTTTTGGAGCCGTATTTTCCTCCTGTCACCACGGCTTCTCTGACCCACAATGCCACGGTCATACACTTAGCTAAACTCTGATCATGTGACTCTTACTCTTCAAAATGACATACATGAAGGGCATCTAATTTACAACCAAAAATTACTTTAAATATTATATTTTTAATTATAAAAGTATTTCAAACAAACGTTTTACCCTTATATCCTATTCATTCAAATGATCGTGTATTTATATGAAACGGAAAAAATAAACATGTCAATGAAATCTGTCCCTCAGACAGTAACTCCATTGTTAAGTTGAAAAACACAAAAGAACTTTTATTCCACACAAGCAGGTCGACTGATGTTTCTTTGTTAACTCAACATGACAGGACACGGTAAGAAAACCATATGACTCCACAGTTATTCTAGCCTCCACTAGACTGACTCATTCCACAGCTCAACTGGAGTAAATGTGCACTCTCTTAAAGTGACAGTACCTGAATAACATATTCTACACATAAAATATAACTTAAAGTCAAATTTAATAAAATTATGATTAGTTTTTTACTATCCAAAAAGGTATAACTCAAAATTTACCAATTTGAATATTGTAAGAAATAAATAAAAATCGAGCTAATCCTTGTCTCATACAGATGAGTACTGTCACTTTAAGAAAAGGCCGTTAACCCGCTCAGCTGCTGCACAGGGAATTATTACAAATTAAGGCAAGAAATAAAAATGCAAATTTAATGAGGACAGTCTTCTTCACATTCTTACTGACGGCTCATGAGACCCAACGACAGGAGGCTCTGCAGTTACAATCCCATATCACCAAACTGAAATATTCAGACAAACTTCTGATATCCGAGACCAAATAAAGTCCTCATTTGCAACGCTTCTGTATCAGCACTCACAAGTCTCAAGTTTATTGTGCTTGAGGGTAAATTACAACACATTACAACAGAACTGCATTGTAAACTAGAGTGAAACCATCAGCATATTGTGGTTGTTTTTACAGTTGTAGAGCTTTGGTCAGTGCAGCTAACACACAGACACTGTGAAAGACAAAGTGCTTTGTGTAAAACTTGATGCTCAAAGTTCCCACAGTGTTTGACACTGAAGTTACAAGTAGAGTTTTGAGCCTATTTTTACACCTGAATCTAATTGGACAATGACGGTCCAATCAGAGGGCAGGTGGTTCTGTTGTCGTCAGATCCTGAAACGATTAGTTTAGTTTTCTGCACAAGCACATTTTTTTTTTCACATGTAGAAACTTCTCACACAGATTTATTTTACAGGTTTACAAAGGTTGATTTACAACTATAAACATTGGGATTATTTGTGATCATGTCACAAGCTCAAAATCATTATGACCCTAAATGGAGCCAATATACGTATCTGGTGGAGTCACGCGCATGACTTACCATTTCTGGCTGGTTGTGGCGGACCTCAGTGTGGTTCTGGCCTGATGTGGATTCTGGCGTCCCTATGAAAACAGATAATGGTAAATGTATTAAATAAGTTGACTTCTGTAAGAGAAACAAGACTTTGTGAATAAGACTGAACAAATGAGATCAGAGGTGACGTAGCGCAAAGACCCTGTGAAAGACAAAGAGAGCAGATAGAGTCGAAAACTGTAAAACTTGATGCTCAAAGTTCCCACAGTGTTTGACAGTCGAGTTACAAGTAGAATTTTGAACCTATTTTTACACCTGAAAGACATTCCTATCACAAAGCAGAGTCCAAACTCTTACCACTGAGTCTTCAATTCAATTCAAAGAGCTGGATGTTGGTCTGAGCCGTCAACCTCGGGCCGGCCAGCACTGCCTCTCTGATGGCCACATAATCCTTGAGAATGAATGACCAGCGAGTCCTCAGGGTCCCTCTGGACCACCTGGCCACCGGGTGAAGATCTGATATTCATAAGAGGAAACAGTGATATCTGAAGTGAATCTCACCTCTAGAGAATCTCCTTCCCAGGACAGGAGGCGTTCTTCCCTGTTGCTGCCTTGAACTGTCACCTGTGCTGCCTCTCCTGGTCTCTGGGAGGGAAGACAACTCGCTGTTTGTCTGCTCTGTCTGGCAGGTGTTGTCAGGAGCTTGGAAGTACTTGGCACTGGCTTGAGGAAAAAGGTTTCATGCTGGAATGAAAGGAAATCATGGTCTCCAGGACGATTTCAAAAAATTAATGAATCTAAATAAAACTAAATGGTAAAAAGTGCAAAAACACCAGTTTTCTCCTTCAAAACTCTGAGACGGTTGAATACTCTGTCCCTGTGGGACGTCCTCCGTCTCCGTCAGGCTGCAGTAGTAAGAAGCAGCTGAGCACCAGTTGCTTCTTTCTAATATCCAGTAAAATTTCCCGGACTTCTAAAATTTCCCGGACTTCTGCCTCCAGCACCGACACTGGAGCTGTAACTGCCCAGTGACTGAGCTTCAACTGGAGCCAACAGAGACACTGAGCCGCTGGCAGCAGACTGTAGAACTGGATGTTTTAGCTCTGATAAAACATTTCTTTATCATGGTGCATTTTCCAAATTATACCATCAATACTAGAGTGATTTCATATTTCACTTCATCTGACAATGACAATCTGACAATCACTTGCATCCACTTTCCTATCATCCGGCACTACAAGTACGATGCAGGACTGTACTGACAGTAAATGTTATGAACTTATATTGTTGTATTTGCCAAATTCAAACACTGAGCTAAAAGTAATTTCTCCAAGCTGTTGTCTGAGCTTTCCACTGTTTGTTTTCAGCTGTGAGAAGCTCCTGTGTTTGTCTTTGTTCACAGCTCTGTGGGACGACAGAGTCCGTCAGTACCGCGCTCAAACACGCCATCATTCTGTGTGAGTGTAACATGTTTTATAAAGATGGAGTTGGTCTATATTGTGTAACAGAGTCTCTGGAACAACAAACTCACTTTGAGACGAGCAGAAAACTTTTGCTCGTTCGCGTTCAGACGCCAAAAACTGGAACACTGACCCCAGGACTGTGGCAGCAACATTACAAGAGGACGGTTATTTTATTTAACCTAATCACATTTCAAATATTGATCAATACATGGGGATAAGATGGAACTTTTATACTTTAAATTATCACCTCATTGATTTCCATTCAGGTCAGTCTGTGTGTCCTGTACATCGCTGATTATCATACTGACTGTGATGTATGATGTATGCAGACCTGAGCAGCTGAAGGCTCCTTATTCAGACATGTATGGATGAATAATGAGACACGGGGCAGCAGGTATGTCCGGCTCACAGTCTGATGCTGCTGTAGTTGCTTCAGGAGACGGACGTCGTTGATGAGTGGTCAGCGGGCCGGGAGGACGAGTCAGCTGCCAGGAGATCCAAACATCTGCACAGATGAATTTAGTTGATCATTAACATCCCGGGCTTAATTAATCAGATTCTGTCTCTCTGTATATATCTCATATTAAGACCTTCAGGTGCATGTTTTAATAGATTTCACCTCTACATTCTACGTTCCTGCAGATCATCATCTGTTTTTACATGGATTTCCAATATTTGTGCAAAGGTATCTGTGAAAAAATTGTCTTGTAAATTCTAGAAAATTGCTTAAAGAAATTGAATCCATTACAGTAAACAATTATAGTGCTGTCATCAAGTGGTAATGTAACCATCAAATCAACCAGTGAAGAGATAATTAACCTGTGATCTTAAGATTATGGGTGAAACATGAAATATTGGTTAATGAAATACGTTTACAAACAGTCAGACTGTCATTCACCCATTATTTCTACATATATCATCCAAAATCATTATATTTGTAATAAATAATGATTCAGCAAAGATAAATTAACACTAAATAGAATATAAAACTGAGACCTGAGTTTATGTTCGTAAATATCTCTTATTGTTTCATTATGCTGGTGTGAGGCAGACCACATGGTGGCACTGTGGGAGCAGGAATGTGTGCTGTAAAAGTGGAGCATCTTTTTAATTTCCATAAAGTTTTATTGAGGAAAAACCAGTCTGTTGCCTAGCAGCAGCATCTGAATGGAGCACTCCCTGCAGTTCTGTATGGAGGGTGATTAATGCCGCGAGCGCTGGACGAGCCAAACCAGAGAGGTTGTCATGGAAACAACTTTAAAAGTGAGCTGTAAGGGAAATCTTATTCCTATAATTTTAGTTTATTCATTTGGATTACTGAATTGAGACTGAAAACTGAAAAACAATTTGAGGAATTACAATGTTATGTTTTAATTTTATTTCAAAAGACAAAGTTGGAATATTCTAAACTTTTCTTATTGTCAAAAATCCCATGAAAAGTCCAAAGGCAGAAGCAAATGTATAAATGTACCTCAGTCCACTCACAATGTTGTTTATTTTGACTTAATCTGATACAATCACCCTGCAACCCCAAATACTCTCGAGCATCAAATGTGGATTAATCCGCCACTGAAAATAGTCCCACAGTTTGTTTGATAAAATTTAAGGTGAGCAGCAACTATTGAGCCTTTAAAATTTAAAAAATATATATTTTTGAGGTGTTTTAGAGATTTATATTTTCAGTACGAAACTGTGGTGAGACAACAAATAAATTGCTGGTTTTGCATTTTCATGAGATTCGATTACTTTCAGAAAAATAAAGAATTACTCCTTATTCATGAAGGCTTCAGTCTCTGTAGCTTTTTTCACTATTTCCCCTCTGTACTTCCTTAAAGTCTACCTTGTATATGAAATACAGCTTCAAAAAGTTTCTCCTATTAAAGATAATATAGACTTTGAAATCTATATTTATTTTATTTATTAATTTCTGTATTTTCTTTAAACTTTTCCTGTCACCAAAAATGTTTTAAATTTACTGACTCATTAGCATTAAAGAGACGAAATACCAAGGTAATAACATCTAAGTTTGAACAGACAGAAAGACTATTAACCTTCATACTGAACGTCTTCTTCAGTGTGGCATTAATCACTCCTCATACCTTCCACCACACTATTTTAAAACCACACCGCGAATCCCAGAGAGCATAGAGCTGAGGCTCCAGGAGCTGCCGCCTTCTGCAGCGTTGATGAACCGATGTGGAGACTTTGTCCTCTTCGAACAAGGACAAAGAAAACTTTCTCCTCTGTCTTTCTCATCATGTGATCATTTCTAAAAAAAAAACAAACAAAAAACTGACCTTTCTCAGGATTTTACTTCGTAGGATTCGTGATAATGTGGAGTTCACATCCAACAAAGATGCTGAAGACTCTCTTCATTTAGACCAGGTAAGAGTCGGAGATTCACCTCGGTTTGTTTCTTCTCGTGCAGCTTTGAGCTGAGAAGACAAACACACAGAGGAACATCTGTTAATAACATGTGTCTCAGCTAATGATGAGAAATCTAGATCCTGTTCGATGTAGTTTTGTGAGATGTTTGTATGATGTAACTCAGTGCAGAAAATATCACATCTCTGACAAATAAGTCCAATAATAATCTGTTACTTTTATTACAGAAATCAATGGGGTGAAATCTGGTCTCAGCATTTTTCAAGAACAGAAATCCCCAAAAGATTAAAACCACGACACCGAACTTCTCTGTAAATGTTAAACTGAAATATAATGAGCTTTGTCCTAAAACAGAGAAACTAAACGGAGGGAAAAACTGATGAAATCATTTCTACAACATTAATGTGTAATTAAAAAAATCCTCAAACGCCAGGAGGACTGAGTCTGACAGTGGTAATATGAACGTTAAAGAGTTCAGTCTGTCCTTAAATAACATCAAAAACATATTTACAACTTATTACTTTTGCTTTACAATGGAAGGAAGCAGAGAGCAAATAGAAAGTAAAAACTGAGCTGATTGTAATGTTAAATTATCACCCAGTTCAGAGTCAATGGTGTCGAGTTCTTTGTCTGAGGAAACTAAACACACTCAGTCACAGACGACAGGAAGTGTCACCTATTTAAATACAAACATCTCAGGCAGTTTAACCTGACGAATGTACACGTTTAAATTTGTATGTTTCTTTCTTTTGCTTAATGTCGGTGTCCTGTAAACTCAGCGTGGCCTGAGGACCTTTTGGGTGTGACATTTAAGTATTAATTAATTAGTGAATACATTAAGTGTTTATATAAAGTCAGTGGTGAAGACACATATTTCCTCCAGCTATGACCTTTAATTTAAAACATAATGTTTAATGAATTCATTCTTCACATCACTTCTAGTTACTGATGAGTTTTCTTCGGCGGAAGGTTTAAAGCAGTTTACAAAGTCAGATTTACTTTCAGTCGCCACAGAACAATTAATTATTGGATTGGAATCGCGAGAGAGTTTGGTTATACTTTATTTCCTGACATTTTAGTGTTTGTTATTTTTAGATGTTTCTGAATGTGTGCACATTAAGATCATTTCTACACTTAAAAATTAATTTCATCAATATGGAATGAAGCTAATTCCATCAGATTCCACTAAAGAATTCAACATGTCACTCCATTCAGGTCAGTCCATGTCACTTTTGCGAAATATTGCTTTGATTACTCTGAAAAAACATTTTTTATTTGTGTCAGTTACGCAGGTTTAGGGCGGGGCAGACAATCACAGTGGCGGGAAACACACGAGGGCAGGAGCTGAATCTGAGACGAGAGGGAGAGTTAGAGTTAGTGATATCAAAATAAAACAAGAAGTGTTTAAAAATGACAAGACGTAACCAAAGAGCGGTAACACCACGATGTAGAACCAAAACCAGAAAAGATTTTCATCATGTGACCTGTGCTGGTTGGGGATACCATCACGGTCAAACAGGAAACATGTTTATATTCTCACACAGAGTCAAACCCCTCAGGCTTCTTCTGCTGCTGTAACTGAGCCACACATCAGCTCTCTGTCCATACAGGCATGTTCCAGAGCACCTGTTCAGATCTGAGCTCCTGAATGATTCAGTGCAGCCGTGCACGACCCGTCCACACAACCTCAACATCAGTTCAGTCACACCTTGTCGCCGCAGACCAGCTTTATGTTTGTTTCCTCTTGCTGACCTGAACTCTGCGTCTGTCCGTCATCACACAGCCTCTGCACAAATGGCCTCATGTAAAATTCAGAGTGTAAGAATTAGTGAGATGACAGTGTTAGACAGAGGCACCTAGCAAAAAGGGAATGAATGATCACAGGAATAGTAGCGTTAGATCTATTAATTAGGTAAGCCAGCTAAAATATTTAAATATGGCAGCAGCTAGAGATCTGCTACAAGTAGGACACTGCCCGGCGCTTTGTCTCCGTCCTCCCTACATCTCTGTTTCTCATTTTGGGAAATCAGCTTTCTTCTTCTTTCTCTCTGGTTGTCACCCTCCACCGCTCTGTGAGTCCGTCTTTTTCTCTTCCCTTTGATTCATTCTTGCTGTGCTGCTATAACTGCGGTTCAGTGAGGATGTTCTGGAAAGAGCTCCATGAAAACATCCTTCCTAACAACAGGAGTACGACACTACAGCTACCACTGCTGATACTTATATACGACACTCAGGTACAAATCTACCTGTAGAGATATAAAGAATAACTAGAATCACCTCCCCGTGGTCGTATCCCTCTGCAACTCTAACAGGTTAATTGCTGTAAAGTCTTGAGTAACGGCTAAAAAAGTCTTTTGTGAGGTCACTGTGACCTTTGACCTTTAGCAGCCACTATCTAATCAGTTCATCTCTGAGTCCACATGAATGTTTGTGCCAAATTGGAAGAAGTTCTGTCAAGGCATAAACATTAAAGTTGAGTAATGTGTTGCCCTTCACCTCTCCACCAGCTCCTCCACCATGAGCCTCCCCTCCTCCAGCTTGATGGCGGCGGCGGAGTTCTACAGCGGCAGCGCCTCCCCGGTGTCTCTGGACTCCAGTGTCTTCTTCAGTGAGACGACGGCGTCCTGCGTCAGAGACCCACTCGACTTCTTCATCATCAACGTCGGAGGAAGTCGCTACGTGCTTTCCCAGGAGCTGCTGGCGTCTTACCCGGAGACCCGGCTGGGGAAACTGGCCTGCAGCAGCCGTGACTCGGCTCTGGAGCTCTGCGACGACGCCGACTTCCTGGAGAACGAGTTCTTCTTTGACCGCAACTCGCAGACCTTCCAGTAGGTGGAGCCACCTTCTCCTCTCTGAGCCATGCATGATGTCCTGTTGTAGTAACTACTCCGTAACTTATGATGGTCAAAATATTCTAATGATGCATCAGAGTTAAAAATGTCTACTAAGCCTCTAACGTTGACTTCAAAGTTTCCTTAAAGGTATTCATTAACACGAATGTACAGGGAATACTGGATTAGCTTAAAGCTACAACATGCCAATTCTGGAAACCAAGCTAATGCTAGCATCAGACAAGCCAACCACACCCTTCCCTCCTATCGATCTGAGAGGTCTGGAAGGAGCAGATTTCCCAGGTTGTTCGACCGTCCGACAGGTAGCTGTGATGAAGGTATGAACTACTTTTAGGAAGGAGGTGGTTCAAAGTTTTTCACTTTGACGCACAGTCTGTTGTTTACTTCCTGACACAGTCAACTCTGCTTTTAAACCATGAACACAAACGTGCCTTAACCATAAACAAGTACCACTGAAGTGACTCAAAAACTATTAGATAGATTACCTTGAATTTTTGTGAAGACATTCATGATTCCCAGAGGATGAACGTTACCTACTTGGTCATCCCCTGAAGTTTACTGCAGCACCAACAACAGGTAAACCTTTGATAGATATTTATGTTTATCAGGCACAAACTGGGAAACAAACTTTCCAGTGGAAATCCATCAATGCATCAACCTACATAACAGCATTTACATACACCATCAAAGGATTTATGGTTTATCTGATGCCTGAGCTGCAGGAACTGAACTTGTGTGTTCACCTGATGCTTCTAGTGTGTTTGTGCCTCGAGTCAAACATTTGACAACACCTGATGTTCACACCGGAGGTCGTCGTCACAGGTGTGCTGTCAGCTCTCGTTAACTGATGATGTCCTCATGGAATTCAACACTGTTGTTGCCGGCGGCATTGTTTCTAAAGAGTCCGCAGAAGCAGCTCTGGTGTATGAACGCCACCACTCTTCGCAGACGAAGGGCCCGTCTGAAGGTTTTTGACGGACAGGCTGAGAAAGCAGGTGCCCTTTAACTTTGGACGGATGTCATTACACCTGGCTAAAATCAGACCAGAGAACCAGACCAACACGAGTTAAGTCTTGACCGATCCATTTGCAAGCTGATAGCTGAAAACCCTTCCTTGGTCTCACCCCAAAAGGTTGGAGAGATGAAATAGAGCTTCATCTTACAGACTGATCAAGATAAACCACCTTGAGTTGTAGTTTACAAAATAAGCCACACTATCGTCTCTATTGGAGGGTTATTTGTTTCCGTTTGTGAGTTATTTTGTCAATGACAGAATGCTACCTGTCTCTTTGTTTCTCAGGTATGTGATGAACTACTACCGGACGGGTCACCTGCACGTCAGGGAGGAGCTATGTGAGATCTCCTTCCTGCAAGAGATCGAGTACTGGGGCATCGACGAGCTTCGTATCAACCCTTGCTGTCGTGAGCGTTACTACCGGCGCAAGGAGCAGAAGGAGACCCTCGATGTTCAGAAAGAGTTTGAGGCTGATGATGGTGATGAGGACTTTGTGGGCGCCGCCTGCCCGGCTCTCCGCCGGCGCCTGTGGGACCTTCTGGAGAAACCTGATTCATCACGAGCAGCTCGCACCTTCGGCTCGCTGTCGATCTTCTTCGTGGTGGTGTCGCTTATCAACATGGTGCTGATCTCTCTGGACCTAGGGGAGGACTTTGGTGTGAGTGACGTCGGCGTTGGTGCACCGTTGCTGTTCGATGCCCTGGAGTATGTGTGCGTGGTGTGGTTCACGGGCGAGCTGGCGCTTCGGTTTCTCTGCGTGAGGGATAAGTGTCGCTTCAGCCGGAGCATTCCCAACGTGATCGACCTGCTGGCCATCCTGCCGTTCTACGTGACGCTGGCGGTGGAGAGCCTTCACGGAGGAACCACCGAGCTGGAGAACATGGGCCGCGTGGTGCAGGTCCTCCGACTCCTCAGGTCCCTCCGCATGCTGAAGCTGGGACGACACTCGACAGGTAAACACATCTAGACATGGACGTATTTAAAAAGATTCACTGAAAATACTTTTTAGAAATTGAAGTTTAGAAAGGAAAACTTTAGGTACCGAAGGTAAAGAGGTAACTGACACACGGCAATGCCAGACGACCTTCATTAGAGGAACCGAGTGGTCGAAAGGGAGCATCAGGCTGAATGACTGAGTCACTCTGAAGGCAGCATTTAAATAAAATGGCGTCTTATGTCGGTCATGGTTCGCCCTGACAGGACTATTTCTGCCGACTCTTTATGTTTGGACTTTGGTTGATTTCCTGATTTATTTTGAAACTATTTCTCTTAATCGTCTTGTGGTTATTTTACTTCCTGTCTTTGTCCTGTTTCCCTCTGCTCCGTGTTCAATCCCCCTCACCTCCTTTATGTGTCTTTAGTCTCTGAGCTCCCTGTTGTCTGGGTCAGTTCGTCTGTTGTACTTAACTTTGATTTGTGATGTTTCCCTGTGTCTCCTAGTGTTTATGGATTTTCTGTTCTTCTTCTGTTTAGTCTGTTAAGTTCCCAGTGTCCTAGTTTTCTTTGGATTGGTCATAAATGACTTTGTTTGTCTGCGTTTAGGTCCGTAACACTTCAGAACCAGACAATATCTTTCTGTTTTTAAAATCATCAATTCAACAAACTGACATGTAAAAACTACAACGACACAACGGACGCACAATGAACCCCTTGCTTTCATGTGGCCATGCAGGTTGTTTCTAAAGATAATAAACAAGAACAAGATCTGGGTTGTTGTTTAAAAAAGATGTGAAAAAGTTCAGACACGACCTCGTCTGAGCAGGTGAATCGCTCAGCTGAAGGGTTCACGATCAGCAGCAGCAGCTGACGGAGACGACTGTGTTTTCCATTCACTCTCCCTCCACACGTGCTTCCTGCCTGTCGGGGGGGTGGGGTGGGGTGGGGGGGGATTTCAAGTACATGATGGGAACATGATCCACAGAGTGAAATTCTCCTCGGTGAGAAGCTGCTGCTGTGAGATTACAGCCGGGAGGTTTTCTGAGGACAACAAAGACGAGAGAGGAAAAAAAAATATATATATTGATTCATACTTTGGCAATTTCCTTCAGGAGATGGAGGGAAGAGAGAGAGAGTGTGTGTTTGAAAGAGAGGATGTGTGTGTATATGATTATACTGTATATGCGTGAGTGTATTTGTGTCAGACTGGGATGTACGAGCGCTTTGATCTGGGTGATTTTGGGAAGGATGATGATCCCTGAGCTCAACTCATGAATAATAGAAGAGAACATGGAAAGAGTTGGAGGGTGAAGGAGAAAGAAAAGAGGAGGAGGAGGAGAGAAGACAAAGACTGAAGTAGGAGCGTGAAAACAAGAGATAGAATGAGGTTACAAACATGAACACGTTCATTCATGGAAACTGCAACATGAGGTAGTTGTTTTTTAAGTTTTCTAACTGCAAAGAAGATGGAAGACGCTCGACTTCAGTTAATATTTGATATCGAATATCACAATGTTTCCCGTCATATATGATATTTTAAATATATCCCATATTTTACACTTTCACTGTGTTTTAAGTTTTAATGTTTTATTTGTGGTTTTAAGAACCAAAACCCAGAAAAACATAAGCCAATCAGAAGACAGCCTCCGTGCAGCCAAATTAATTTAAGGGAACTAATGGGGCGATTTGAAGGTGGGAGTGACTCATCTGTTTGAACCTGCGAGCTCTGAGAGGCTGAACAGATTCAGTGTGACGCTCACAGCTGCTGACAAGCTGCTTTCACTGTGCAGATGTGCAGACAAGATGTTGGAGAGTTCAGTCTCTCTTCTCATCTGTTTCCATGAATATCAGATCATAACAACACATCATGTTTTAGCCTGTCTTCTCTCAGCAGAGCCAGACTGAGGCTCAGCACATTAAAAAAAAAAACATTTAATAAAAAAGAGAGAGCAGGATGTGATGTCTGGACAGGAGCCCAGAAGGACAAACTTCAGACAGACCTGCTCAAACACAGGAAGAAACTGTATTTATTGTTAAATGTGTCCGACAGACTTTTACACTTTAAATCCTATTGTGAAAATTGAGTGAAAGCGAACTGTGACACGCTGATTTACTCTGACTCAGTTTTCTCCAGATGCAGTAAACACTCTCCGTCCTCCAGCCTGAAGAAAACCTCCTCATGAGCTCAATTCAAATCCTCTTTAAACTCAGCACCAAAGCTCATTTCTTCCTCTCTCTCGCAGGAGAATAGAGAGATGACAAGTCATGCTGGGGTGTGAACGCCGGCCCCCGTGAGCGGCTCACCTCATATGTGGGTGTATTTATAAATTTGCTGTTTGCTCTCTCTCTATCTGCCGCTCGTTATTTCCTCCTCGCTGAGTCGCTCCGGTCCTCAGACTCTTTTGGGCTTTTCACGTGTTTGAAGGAGAAAAAAAAAAAAAACAAACAAAAGAAAGAAATGAGGACGATCACACGCTGTCACTCGCCGGCGACCGCAGGGAAATACAAATTTAAGACAATAGAGACAAAAGCTTCTGCTGTGAACAGAAGACTGTGGATCAGCTGTTATCTGACGTTATGTTTCCACTTTCACTAATTATGGTTTAATATTAAAACAGCGAATCATCATTTTCAAACAGCAACTTCTTAAGGAAAACTATATTTGTGGACTCGTGTTTATTCTTTTCTTTCTGTAACTGTGCGGTTGGATAAATGATAAATGAATTTTAAAAATTGAATTCTGTGTTTGAACATCACTCATTATCAGCTCCACTCAAAGCACTTCACACTTTTAAATTGCACTTTGAATCTCATCATCTTTTATGAAGAAATTAAAGCCTGGGGTCCCTGCAGACGGCCCAGTTCATTAAAGCCACAATATGAAAGTGCTGGACAGAACAAACAGTCTTAACTCTCTTCTATCAGTTGTGGAGCTGAAATGTAAAGTTGTGGTGTCGGTGGAGAGGGTTTATCCTCTGGGAACGAACGTCTTAATCAGAGACGGAGTTGGTGAGAGGAAATGTGTGGGAGAAATTTTATGTCTCAATAATAAATAGGAAATCTATTTTCTTCATTTCTCCAGTACCAGAAGCAGAAGCAATAACGCCGGAGCTTATTGATACCCCGGTGTTTAAAGATTTCGCCCTGGGGGCCGTTTAATACCGGGTTTCGGTACCATCCCTACCCACAATGCTTTAGTTATGGATGTCGGCCTGTCTGAATCTGCATGGAGGAGCTGCTCTCTCCTCCTTGTGTTGCTGCTAGCATTAGCCACGTGTGCTGTACAGTCACTGTGTTATCTCTAACTTCACTCTGTCCACCTGCCATATCCCAGACTGACGGCTGATAACTGAGGAGGTTCACTGGGTTATTGAGGCTTTTTATGTCTCTGCACCAGCGACAGTCAGAGCGGCAGCCATTTTGTTTTCCGGTTGTCTGTCCGTCCGTCTCCTTGTTGTGGACATCTCAGTAACGCCTTGATGGAACTTCTTCAAATTTGACACAAACATTCACTAGGTCTCAAGGATGAAAGATTTGATTTTAAAGGTCAAGGGTCAAAGTTTAAGGTCACGGTGACCTCACATTCTTGTGAAAGCAATATATCAGGAACACCCAGAGAGAATTTCATCACTGGTACACTGTGACCTCACAAAACGTCTTTGGCCATAACGCACAATTTAATTCACTAATTGTGACACAATTTAACTCAAATGTCTATAAAGGACAAATTATATACCAAAAGGTCACAGGTCAACTTCACTGTGACATGATAATGTTCTGCAAAATCACTTCTGGTCATTATTGAACGCTGTAGCTCAGGAAGGAGAGACTGTGACCATATTTCCTGACACTTAGCTGGAAGAAAACAACCACCAGGCGTCAATTCTAGTTTCTCAGTAACTTTATTAAAAGGTTTTTCTGTGTATGACTCACAGCCTGTTTTCAAATTAACTGAATAATACAGACATGTCCCGAAGGGGTTGGATTTTTTTAATTGAACTGCTCCACCTCTGATGGTAAAGGCCTTCAGTCTGTTCCTACCTCCTACACACATTCAAAAATCAACCACCTTCCATCAGCTGAGGGCAGAAACATTTTTGACCACTGAAGTGTTTCAAATCTGAACTTCAGCAAACTGATTTTCACAGTGGAGAGAAAATATCTGGCTACAAGGAAAGAATAATCCTAAAAACTATCACAGGTAATGTCTGCTCACCTTTACTCCTCTGTCCTCCTCTCTGTCCAGGTCTCAAGTCTCTGGGTATGACCATCGCTCAGTGCTACGAGGAAGTCGGCCTCCTCCTCCTCTTCCTCGGCGTCGGCATCTCCATCTTCGCCATGGTGGTCTTCGCCCTGGAGCACGACCTTCCTGCCACCACCTTCACCAGTGTGCCGGCCGCCTGGTGGTGGGCGACCACCTCCATGACCACGGTCGGCTATGGCGACATCCGTCCCGACACGACCGTGGGGAAGGTGCTGGCCTTCCTCTGCATCCTGTCCGGGATCCTTATCCTGTCGCTGCCCATCGCCATCATCAACGACCGCTTCTCCGCCTGCTACTTCACCCTGAAGATGAAGGAGGCGGCGGTGCGACATGGCGAGATGCTCAAGAGGCTGGCCCGCGGCTCGGTGGCGGAGACGGGGGAGGGAGGGGTCAGGGGAGGCCCGAACTTACGGGACGCCTACGCCAGGAGCGTCCTGGAGATGTTGAGGCTGCACGGGCGCGAGAGGGCGAGCACCCGGAGCAGCGGAGGAGAGGAACTGTGGTGGTAGAACCAGGAAGTGAGACTGGGACCGGACCAGACCGGGTGGTTAAAGTGACCGTCCTGTGTGGCGGGAAAGTCACAGAGTCGGATGGGTTCATGACCTCTGCTGTAACAGCTGATGTTCCTGAACGTCCCAACATTCCTTAAAATTTAAATATGTTTTTTTCTTCAGAGAAACGTCACAATAATTTCACTCCGAAATAAAGAGGCAATGATAAGTCGATTGATTAGTTGATTGATGGAAAATTAATCTGAAAATATTCTGATAAATGATTAATCACTTAATTTTTCATCAGGGAAAGTGAAAAGTAAAATAATAATAATAATCTGTGACGGACCAGGAAATAAAGTCAACGTAAGCGGGCGGGACAGGAATCATAGTTCTAATATGAATAAATACCATTTTCTTTATTTCTAGTATAATGTAAGTCATTCTGCTCTGTCTCCGCTCTGGTTGCTGATTGGCTGCAAGTAGTCACCTGACGTGTGGATAAATGGTGCGAGGTGCAGCCACTAAAAATCAGAGAGGCTGCTCCCTGAAGAACCAATGAATCTCACATTAGAACCTTATTTTACTCTTTTCAAACTAAATGCACGTCTGAGCTGCTGCTGCAGCGACTGAGCACCAGAAGCTTCTGTGTGTAGCTGCTAGCTAGCGTCCACCTGTTGCCTGCATGTGAGGCGTTTAGGGAACATCTGTAAATGGTATCATTTCTGACAGTCTGCATGTGAGGCGTTTAGGGGACATCTGTAAAGTATAGCTACAGAAAATAATCTGGGTTACAGCCTCACCCTCTAAACTGCATGAGTCTCTGCATGCACATCGGTCACACGCCGCCCCTCCCACCACCACAGGTAAATGATCAACCTGTGGGAAACACAAAGAAAAGGACAGCAGTGAAAATCCTCTAATACACAAACATACACACCTGCACTGTGGCTAAAAGTCCTGAAGTTAATGATGAAGTAAATGAACTTCATCTCAGTTCAAATCCAAATTTCTATCATCTCAGAGTTTGTCTCTGAGGTGGAAGAACAGTTGGTTGAATAATAAATTGGTTGACAGGAAGTTAATCAATCAAATAACAGTTCAGTTATTTATCAAGTCAAAATGTCAAATATAGAATTTATTGCTCTTGTCTTTGGGTTTTGTTTTTGGTCAGATAAAATAAGACATTTTAAACTGTTACTTCACTCTCTTGGACGACCTCTCTTCATGTCAGATTCCTGTTTTTTGAGAAACACTTTTTGACGAGTTGAGTAAGGGAAACTTTTCACCCATGAAGCCTTTTCTACCTGTAACACTGAAGCTTTAAATCAGTGACAGTCACTCGCCCTCTATCTCTCTGCTGTCAGACTCCCGGAGCTGTCAGAGTGATTTTCTCTGGTTGTTTGCATTTTTCAAAACTGTCTTTTTGAGCTCCTCGTCACGACGACCTCTGACAGTCTGTTTCCGCGTTTCACTAACTGTTAGAAACTTCAGCAGGTTAAACTCGGATAACAAGACACTGTTAGTGTTGAGTAACTCTGACTCACTGTACATCCACTTTCTTCTCTCTGCGTTCAAACAGAAAATCTGGTGCTGAAAATATCTAGATGTCTGGTCCTAAAAATATAAAATGAACCATTTTGAAATGCAAGATTAATTGTAATTGATTAATCAAGAAAATAAAGGCAGATTCGTTGATAATTAAACTAATGAAATGCAGTGTCATATTAGTAAATCTGTGTTAGTTGCATTCTTCACTGAATTAATACATCCATGTACAGTTTGTTTCAAATGGTTATTTTAATACAGCTGTTCCCTAAAAATGACCTTTATTAACTACTAGCAAAGCATCTATCCAATAGCATCCAGATCAAGAAGAAAAGTTTTTAGTAACTGCCTGATTGATATCAACCGTGAGCTGCTGCAGGAAGCAGGTTTGACACGTGAGGGAAAGTTTGTCATCTTGGTTAAATACTGAAAAAGTCAGTAGTGACATGAGATAAGATGTGACCACTTTTTCTGTACATATGTAACAGAAACCTCCATCTTTACTTTTCATCTACACTGACCCACACACGGGACCCAGGACCCAAACCCCAGTCTCCAGTGTCAAAGTCTTGAACTTTATCCAAATTAGACTCCCAAAGTGATCATATCTTTTTACACATTGTGACTCGACTGTGGGTAATGTCAGGAGACAATTAAGATGACCAAGATTCATTACATCATGTAATTCTGCCTGAAACACAAATGAACAAGAACCAATCAATGGAAAACTAATTGTAAATACAAAGTACTTGTTTTATTGATGATGATCATTATCTATGTGGCAGTTATATTTCTTCTGAAATGTATCAGGCCAAACAATTTAGAATTTCATAAACTTAATTTTAAGGCGACAGTGTTGACGTGTGTCCTGTTAGAAAAGAGATTTAAGTATTCTACACACTTTCATTAAGACACAGCTGCATTTGAACGTGCTGTTTCTTTTATACCTGCATGTTGTGTAATGTACAACTTGTTCACATGATATGTTGAGATTTGGGGTGCACCTCCGTGAGCCTTTGCAGCCGAAAGTTACCCATAACACCCTTCTCTGTGTAGGTTAAAGAGACATTTACATGAAGCATAAGCAGATTTAGACTGTAAGAGGGCTGATTGTAGCGCCCCCTGTGGGTCAACCATTTCCACACTTTGTGTCTATGTCTGTGGGCTGGGTGCAGAAAAAAAGACGTAATCCTAACCCATGCATTCTCAGACTTTTCCCACAATGCACGGTTTGCTGTAAATGATCAAAACACAGGATTTATTGCCACTTGACTCGGTGGAAAGAACTTTGTCTGTGCTCCTGTTGTCTTTAACATTACCTCCATGCACCACCTTAAAAAGTACATGCATTAGTGAAGTATTGTGAAGTCAGTAGAAACCCTACAGGCTGTTTTCTGGTATTTCTGCCCTCTCGTGTGTTCTCTCTGTTATCAGTCTGTGACTCAGTCATGCAATAAAGAGCCTCCTCCTGTGGGTCAGAGTGGTCTTTTCAAATATCACAGCGCTGGCCTGGAGGTCTGAATGAAGACACTGACCTGGGAGCAGCTTCTTCTTCCTCACTTCTCTTGTTTGCAGATTAGATCTGTTTTCAGGTGTTTTCTCTTTCCCATAGGTTTTTTTCAACATGTTGGAGTTTTCCTTTAATCGCAGCTCAATTTCAGAAAAGGACAGAAAAGAACCTGAGGATGAAAACACATGCAAGCTACACAGATGTAGACTTGTTTTTGTCATTTACTTTCACTTACACTGATTCCACGAAGACTCACAGTAACCCAACCTTAATTAGTGAAGCAGACAGGCAAAACAATGACTAAAGCATGAGAGTTTCAGCATATAATCTACATACCCCAAGGTTTTATTTCAGATGTGAAGGCTATTTGTATCTGACCTCTGGTGACCTTGAGAGTTAACTGACCTCAGCAATGCATTCCTCCAGTCTTTGTCCCCATCCTCCATTATAATCATGTATATCAAAATTGCATAAGAGGTGCTTATTTGCTGCTGTGGCCGTGAAACATAAATTTCCTTAGGGCACACATTTTGCCAGGGGGACTGCAGACCCCCCCCCCCATTTTCAGGTGTTAAGGTAGCTATAGCGTTGTTAAAAAACGGTGACAACTTCTGCTGTTTGTTCTATGGAATCACGTGACTAGCTGGCACATTAGCAAACACCCTAATTAGAAGCTAACATGCTAGTTTGGTCTGGACCACAATCATTACTCCTGAAATGACTCCATGACTGAAAATAAACTTCATGGTTTATAGAAACAGAGGAGAAGGTTTCATGCTTTAGTCATAACATGTACAATAACCTTCTATGTACAAGCTCATCTGCTGCACTAAATCTCCCAATAACCACAACAGTTATTACCCCCAAAAATATAACAAGCTGCTTTCAACCTAAAATCTGATTTAATATTTCAAAGATGTGATAGAGTCGTAACTTTGTGAGGAAACACTGTGATATGAAAATAACAAAAACTGGTCACCTGTAGTTACTGTGCACCAGGTGTGGTGACTTTTACTGATAAACAAGCAGAGCCAGAATCGTGTATTTACCTGCCTCAGTGTTGTTAAGCTTTCCCGGCTCATCCTCTGGACTGATGTTGAAGCACAGAGGAGACGCAGGAACTTCGGTCTCGAGGAGCCGGAACATTAATTAACTGACAAACAGCTACACTGCTAACTGCTAACTAGCTAGCTAACTGTCCGCTCCGGTCGCTAGCATCTCTCTCTCTCTCTCTCTCCCGCTACGGACACAACCTACGTACCGAGCTATTCCTGAAAGGAGCTGCGCCACTTCTGGAACAATATTCTGTCTCAAACTTCTCAAACTTCTTGCACAAAGATGATAAATCAGTACATTTTGCTCGTTTACTTGCTACTGCTGCATCATAACATTAATAACGGAAGTTTAGTTTCGACGCCACACGTCTGCGCATGCGTAAAATCCTGCAATATTAAAACTGATCCCAGAACGGTAGAAGCCAGGACTCTAATCACCCGCCAAAGATTACATACATAAATAAAGTGCATAATATAAAGTGTGCATGTGCAAACCTCCAGGAATTTATGTGAGAGTTCTAATATTTATCGATTTTTTCATTTTTCTTTTAATTAATAATTAGATATAAAATAAACATGTGGTATTACTTCCGTGTAATTAACAAGATTTATTCCATGTAATCAAGGATAAAATCGTTATTTCCTCAGTAAAAATCTTAATAAAATTTTAAAAAATCAATAAATGTTAAACACTTGAAAACCCAAATAATAGACTGCAGTAATTTGACTGTGGAGAGACTTTTTGTTTTATTATATTTTATTTTAGGTTATTTTATTTTTATTCCACAGTAACTACACACAGTGAAGTCTGTTTTTAGCCTAATTAGCATCCATTTGTTTCACTGTTTTAACAGACACGTCACCTGCCGGCTTCAGGTGTCATCTGATGAGGAAAAGGTGCAAAGAAATCAGCGGAGACAGTGACCTCGAACCAGTGTCATCTGAGCTCATGTGTGTGTAGATAACACAACCTTTTCACATGCACTTTCAGACACTAAGCAGCTTTGAAAACATCATTTACACTCCTGATGTGACACGTTTATTTCAGGCGCTCAGGTGAGGCCGAGGATTGATTCACGCAGGTTTCTGAGGAGCTGAATGTATAAACCTGTCTCATCTGCTGCTTTTAACTCTGCAGTTTTATTATGCAATAAAAGATCTGTATCCAGACTTTGTCCATTAAAAATTAATATTCCAGTGCCTATTTTCTTATTTTAGCAGTTTTGTGTTTAGAACATCATCAGTTTTACTAAAATTTAATGAAGATCATTTTATTTATTTAGCAGAAACTGTAGAGCAGCTTTAAAAGGTTCACTGGGAGAAGTATCAGCTCTCTGTTTTCTAAATGAAGAAGGTTTTTATAACAAAACCCTTCACAGACAGTTTTATATTTGACACTAATCTGTCAGGTGAAGTTTCCTCTTCCTGCTGCATGTGCAGAATATTTTACGGTTTCACTTTGATGTTTCTCCTGAAACAGAAAAAAAGAAATCATTAAGTTTAGACTGCATTGTGTTGATGCTTTGGTGTGTGTTTTCCTCTCAGCACTGAGCTGATGGAAACCTGCTGAGCTCCGATTAATGTCATCATTCACACAACATCGGTGGGATTACCCACAAGTCTGTGTTTTGGAAAGTGGTGAGTATATCAATTCTGAATCTTAACAATGACACTTTGCTTAATTTATTTATTTCTGACACATGCAAAAAACACATTTGACATGTTTTGATTTTTTATTTATTCAGCCAGAAAATATCAACGTTTTATTTTGTGAATTAAACACTTGCATTGTTAAGATGTACTGTATGCAGCTTCTGTATTAAACATGTACAGAACTGTGCAAAAGGTTTTGTCACTTTAGAGGTCAGACTGTTTTCCACCATCAGTCTCATCAGGAAGCGTCTGATTGGTCCCAGATTCGTCCTGTAGAAGGACAATGAGCCCAAACCATCGACATGACTGATCTGATGCAGGATCTTTCTGTTTTCTGCACTTTATATTAAGTTAATTAATAGATGAAAACAATTCATGGCTTTATTTTGAAAGAACACCTTTGGACAGTATGACATGGACATATTGTGTGACATCACGTGTGTGTGCTGCTGTATAAGCTCTGACTTTAGGCAGTGAAGTGCAGAATGGAGAGAAAGAGAGAGAGTATGGATCCTTTCACATGTGTCTTTACGTGTTTGTTGTTAATTCATTAACAAAAAACTGTATTTATCAAGCAGTTATTTTCTACATTATCTGTAATATTCTTGTTGTTTGCATGAAAGAAAACTGAAAAAATAAACTACACACTCATCACATGATGAATGAGTCATTTATACTTTATCAAAGAGATTTTTCAGATCTTAAATGCATGAATGAAATAAATGTGCGGTTCTGTTTGACGACTTCAGTTCTTTTAAAGACTCTTTATTTGACTTTAGTTTTTTTCTGCATTAACCTTCATTAACTAACTGAGATTATTGTCTACGGTCACGAATCCTGTCAGGGTGTTGTGACCTTTGACCTCCTGAGCACTGGCTCCCTCTGATGCTGGTGAAGCTGAGGTCTCCTGCCCTCACTGTGAGCTCTCTGGGGAACAACCTCTTTTTTTTCTCCTCAGATAAGTAAAATGCAAATGTGATGTTCCAGTTTTTTTTTTTCCCGCTGAGCAGCTGGAGGCATCAAACAGTAAATCCAGGTCAGTCATGGAGGCAGCCAGGCAGCAGATCATCTGATGTACCTGTGGTGATGCTGCTGATGAAAAAGTAAGGAGGGACTGAGTTTCACAAAAACAGGACACGAACCTGCAGAAAGCCCGTTTGGACCAGGATGACCCTCGTCAGTCGGCCATTCACTCTGATTTGAGATGGACCCATGTCGCGCGTGTCTCTGGATGAAGTGTGGGATTGATTTTGATGTTGACGTGTGTCTGTGGATTTGTCTGTAAAGAGCTCAGTATCTGAGGAAAAGGTGAAACTGGGTCTGAAAAACAGGAAAAACCAGGTCAGGAACCAGAACAGCTGCTTTAAACTGTGTAATGTTGATCATGTAAATACTGACAGAGTCAATATGTTTGGAAATAATTACAGATCAGACTGAAAACAGAAGTGGTCAGTGCATAAATTTAATGAGCAGTTTATACTTCTGCATAGACTCGACAAACTCTTTGTTTCTGTTGCACTGAGATTCAGAGGAAAACCTTCTGTCCTACTTTACGCCGTCTCAGCTGAGACAGACTCGTTGTTATCCCCTCAAGTCTGTTATGGTTCCCCGGAGAACCCTCCTGTTCCACCAGGCTACAGCTCCACTCACCGCTCCGTCTCCTCTCTTTATTCCCAGATTCAGTCAGACGGCAGAAAACGCATCAACACCACGGGGTAGAAATCATTCTACAACACTTCCTGTGTCACACAGAGACTCTTCTTACTGAAGGAGCAGGAGTGTGAAAAGACACAGAGCCACTGGAGAATAAGAAGTTTGTTAATTAAAAGCCTCATATGTTAAATACAGTCATGTGATAATGGAAGCGGCTGTTAATTAAAGTAAAGAACAGGATGTTTGTCCAAAGAGGAATCAGATAATCTGCCTCAACCTGACAAAGCATTCAAATAACCGGCAGCTGCAGCTGGTGTGAGAAAGTGAAGAGAAATTACACAGGAAACTCCATCTGAATCAAAATCTGACAAAGTGAAATTGTCAGATCAATGATTCTCTGACTGAGGCCACAGAGTCGTTGTGTTTTCACTTTCATTTTAATCTCAGATGTGAACGTCGGAGCATCAGAGACGCTTGAACAGACTCCATTAACCATTCAAAGTGTTTTTTTTCTCTCTCAGGCCTTGTGATGATCAGACGCTTTGCTTGTCATAACAGTTTACCTCCGGTGCTTCCTCTTCCTCTTCCTCTTCCTCTTCCTCTTCCTCGGCTCTGATGAAACTCCGTCGTAACAAAACACAGATTCCTGAGCTGAAGAGAAGGGGACGTCAAACCGACCGCACTCTCATCTGCAGGATTCACGTTTCAGCAGATTCTGCTCTGAATGTTAGCAAGGACGTTAAAACCTCAAGTTTATGTAAAATAAACTTCATAAATTGTCAAGGTTGCTAGGCGACAGGAGCAACGCTTTGTGATGCGATGGTAGACCAGTCCGTCTCATTTCAGTCTGGCCTTTGCGGTCTGCGGCGGCTTTCGTCGTCCGCGTCCTTCCCCCGGTTTGCCACCGGACAACACATGACTTTACTGTTCTTGTGAATTAAACATATAAAGTTTGTTCGAGGGTTTCGCTAAAAAAGAAAAAAAAGGGGTCATGGGGTCACGACGTGCACGGACAGATCTCTTGGTTTTGGTTAATTTGAAAAAACGTATTGTGTAATGTGAACTTTTTAAACTGATAAAACCCTCAAATAAAAGTTCTGTTTTTATGTTTTAAATTCTTGGTTTTGAGACTTTTTGTAGAATATAATAAAATCCTTGTTTTTTAAATATGAAATGTTCAAACTAGAGTGAAGATTAAACTGAAGACGCCTCCTCTAATCGTCACCTCGTCTGCTCCTGGTTCAGTCGTCCTCCTGCGATGACTCGTCCTCTGCCCGCCGACGTGTCCCGTCTCCGTCCTCTCTGCTTTTAAAACCAGCTTCCTGAATATATTTAGCTGCTCTGAGGCCTCTCAGGTTTTCTCTGAGTCTCTGAGGCTTTTTCTAAACAAACACACGATGCAGTTTTGTTGCTGCAAATCAGAGTAAAGACGAGTTGGTACCTGGTCCGCAGAGACCTGGACTCTACCTGAGGACGTTCTGTTTGAGCAAAGCTTCATTTGACAACATGCGCAGCGACATAACAAAATGACTCAGTGTTTAACATTACAGCGCACCTTGAGGCTCAGAGGAATAAATCTGTTTCATCTATTATAAACAGAGAATAAGGAACTTTAAAGTCTTTGATCCACATTAACAGACTCTTATTTCTATCTGATGTTCCTTCCTCAGACTTTTATTGTGAAACCAGCTCAGGATAGATGGATACAGGTCATGTGACTACATTTTGGTTGGTTGTAGGTATTAAAACCACTTAGTTAAGGTCAGAGGAATATGGTGTTCATGTTGTGAACACCTTTGACTGTTGGAAGCAGGATACAAACATGAATCTCCAATGTCAAAGTCACATGTTTTATTGACCTCTGACCTCTGCACCAAGGGTGAAGGTTTGTATTTACATTTCAATAAGCTATACGCAGTAACAGATCAAATATTTAAAGTAAACCTTAAATGACTTGTTGATGGAAAAGAGAGAATCATCAATCAGCTACAACTTTAGAAAAGCTGCTAACCCAGAGACGCATCAGTATAACAATCTGTTAATGTGAGGCTGCTAACGTTAGCTAGCTAGCTAGTTTATTGGTGACATGACTGTTTGTGACGAGCGTCCCAACCAGGTTCATCACTCTTCTATGTCCCCTGGAAACACATCCGTTGTCGTCTGTGCTACTTGCAGCGTATTTCTGAATGTGTTTGTGTCTATGTGTTTCAGTGTGTTGAGCTCTCAGGGCCACCGTAGTTTTGAATTGTTGGTCAAATAAAACAAACAACAAACAAAAACACTCGACTTTTTGTGAGTAAAATATGATAAATGGATATGATAATGGAAATAATCACTAGTTGCAGTTTGGATACAGTCATTTAGTAGAAAAACATAATACAGATTCAGTGTTTTGTCTTTTTATTCATTCACATTCAAACACTCATCAGATGATCAGCGCTCAGAGTTTCACCTGTGCTGCGTTCACACGTCAGCTGCTCAGAAATAACGACCACACCAGAGAGCGAGGGGAGGGAGCGACACTCCACTTCCACTTCCATGTTTCCTGCTTTCCCAGAATTCCCAGTGTGGGATTAGCATTAGCCCAGTTCTGTTGAGAAGGAAGACGGTGGAGGTGGATGGAGATCGTTCCAAGGGCAAAGCAGCAGGTGTTCCCAGCTGTGACGGCAGGTGAGGGGAGAGGAAACGAGGCCAGGAGCTGCTTCTTGTCTCATCAGGACGTCCGTGGTTACAGACGGAGTCCTGCTCAGTCTGAAGTGGGTCACACACACACACACACACACACACACACACACACACACACACACACACACACACACACATCCTCTGAGAACCATGAATATTCATTGTCTCAGTGTAGTTTTACATCTCCTCTCTCAGGCTTCTCTCTGGAGCTCTAGTAACAACAGGTCGGTGAGCCAATCAGAAGATAGGACGCTCTGAGCCTCTCTTCTGATTGGCTGACTGTTTTCTGAGTGATCCAATAAAAATATAGCAGATTTCAGGTAAAAACACTCAGAGAAACCAAATCCTGCAAGGTTTGGATGGTGGGTCCAGGTGGGCGGGGCTTGGTGACTACTTTGTTGTGACATCACAAAGTTCCAGAAGTCCTGACGGCTGGTTTTAAGGCTCAGTTTCTGAATACAGGCTGTGTGCATTTCTCTGTGGACTGAGGCTTTGATACTTTCACAGTATTAATATAGAAGCTAGACCTGATCTATAATCACACTACACATGGACAGAGACCTTTACACTGGAGGAGTGTTAACTGTTTTAATGGAGAACAGCGCAGTGAAGGTTATAAACTAAATGTTCTGCAGGATAATTTTTTAAAACAGTATTTCTTCGTTTTAACACATTCTCAACACTTTGCATTTTTAGTTGTTGACCATCTGTGATCATCCAACATGAATGTGACCACAAAGAGCCGAAAGTAAAACTTCATCAGTGAGGAGTTTAAAAACTGGAGCTGCAGCTGAGTTGTAATTGTTGAAGGTGTTTGGAGGCTCCTGCTTCATCTTGTGTGTCGCTTTCGGCTCTGACACCTGACGACCAGGTGAGCATGGTCATCTGCAGCTGACGAGCGGCACTGATTTTAAACAGGAGCAGCTTCTTTTCATCAGCTGCGTCTGAGCTATTTTCTCATCTGGTCCACACACACACACACACACACACACACACACACACACACACACACACACACACACATATACACCATCTTTGATATGAATTAAAACTGAAAAAAAGGATAAAGAATCATGAATCGACTCCAGTTTCGTCATCACTTCAAACCTCAGGCAGAAGATTTTTAGCTTCTATTTTTGTTGTGTCTATTTTTGTAGCAGCTGCAGTGTTGTGACATTTTTATCTGCGCTGTGTTTAAATGAACGTGGCTGTGAGTTCAGAGACAGAGCGAACTGCAACAAATACACACCATGAATTATACAGTGGTAACGTCGATTATCCTGCTACTTTAATTACTCTTTAGAGCTGTTTTGTTCCACAATATTTATCTTTAACGAAGATTAATGTTTGTAAATGAAACTTCACCCTAGTAAACTAAAAGACAAACTAACACATATACACAGGGGTTATATACAGAGTTTGACACGATCAAATACAAACTGAAAGTGGTACAGTAAAAAATATATCTAAAACAATAATAAACATATTAATATTTTAGATCTGGAGCACAGATTGAAAGTTTTCACAGTTTGCATGAGGTAGATAATGTTCCTTCCACGTTCAGACGTCTCTGTGTGGGATTTCTTTTAAATCTTTGGCATGTGAGAGAACTTAACAGTGACCTAGATTAGTTAAATCAGTTATTGATCAGCAGTAATCTTGATAATAAGTAACACAAACACCGGAAGCAGCATCAACGTGTTGTTTTAACACTGATCAATAAACTACAGAACATCTTGTCCAGGTTATTTCCACATTAAAAGCACATGAACACACTGAAGTCAGCAGAACGATGTCCTAACTCGGGTATAGAAACATCCGAGGAGCACCTGAACGCAGCGAGAGTTCTTCTCTAGAGAAAGTGAATCAGGTTTGAGTAAATGACACAGAGATAAAATACAAACAAAGAGAGAGCTGTGCTGCTCCTGCTGCGTCTCAGTTTGCAGTGAATTAGCTGCTATTGTCAGCGGCTGCCTCCAGCCTGTGAGTGATCAGATGGAAACATCAGAACCAGCAGCAACCGACAGACTGATGATGACGCCCGGCGAGCGTCACTGACATCACACCGCCACCTGCAAACATAGAGGGTGAATGAGACTTAATGAGAGCGAGGAGTAAAAGACCAGATAAGAGGATGAAGGAGGGAAATGTGATGCTGAGGGATGATGATGATGATGATGATGATGATGATGATGATGACTCTGTTCTTCCTGTAGTTGTGTTGTAACATTTACAACATCTCCTGTCAGGAGAGTCAGGTGTTCACACTGACAGTATTTAATGGATTAAATAAAAAAAATCATCAAAGTTTATTTTATAAATAATTTGCTTCTCAGCTTCTTGTGTTTTAGTTAATGACAGTAACGAGTGTCTGTCTGCCACATGTTCTACAGTCGTTACTGAGTTTTATTATCTTTCATTTCTCTCTTTCTGAAAGCCTCATCTACAAATGAGTCTGTCCTCCTGTGCAAAACAAGCCCACAGGTCGTTTGTGCAGCAGGTTATTATGACATCATAGTTACGTTTTGTTGCTAGGCGACATCTAGTGGTCGTTGTAATTATGACAGGAGCAGAGGGAAAAGTGTCAGTGACGTAGTGTAAAGAGAGAGGGTGATCAATCTGTTGTTTATATTGTTTCTATTATGCACGACCGTTCGTTGTTATTATTGTAACCACGACAACAAAGATCGTCCGATGTTGACGAAGTAATTATTTTAACCCTAAACCCTGACCGAGTAGTTGTTGTGCCTAAACATAACCAAGCAATGACCGTTAATACAGTAACCACGGCAACGTTCGGTAGGCCGCTCCTGGTACCGTCGCGTGTTTTTTATGGTAACCATGACAACCGAGGTCTGGTACACATGCCGCCGTAGGGGCGCTATTTCAGCTGACGCCCCTATGGGTCGTATATCAGAAGGTTGAAAAAACGACCTATATGGTTGTTTAGGTTGGAGGAGAATACAAACACATCACAAACACACGCAGCCCTGTACACACGTGATATATATCTACATATATTTAATTTCCACAAATTAAATAAACCTTTTTTTTATTTTATATGTAAGTTGCTTGTTTTAAATCGCTCACTGACTGAGAACACCTTTACTTACAAAAATGGATTCTTTGATTAAGTCGTCACTTGTTTTCAGTTCCTTTAGCTCATTAACACGTAGCATTAGCGTGTCATTTGATTTTGTAGTCCTATGGATTTCCATCGCTGATTGAATTTGATTATGTCGAGGCTGAAAAGAAGAGTGGCGGTTCAGTTGGAGGTCGAAGCGTCTTCCTTCCAGGTTTTCTCACGGTTGAAGGGGAAACCTCTGGTGTGATTCTGCATTGACTCTAAATGGCGGATGTGTCTTTAAATGTGTTTTACTACCAGCTTGTGTTCAGACCTTTCTCCACGCTGTTGTGTGACAGTCAGACTGAAGCAGTGACATTAGACATGGTGTAAATTTAACCTCTCAGATTTCCATTTTAACCAGCCCTTCAACACCAGTGAACCTCCCTCTCTGACGTGGGCTCAGCCTGCAGCAGAAGCTTGTGTTTATGTGTTTATGAGTCATCGGGTAAATATTAAAATCATCATAGAAATAAATTTCACACACAAACATCTTTACGCCCCCCAATCTGTTTTCCTGCCGCTGGAGACGTTTTATAATCTGCTGTTTAATGAGATTACACATCAGTTCAGAGGAGATGAGCTGTGTTCGTGATTGAATTCTGATCTCAGTTTATCATCTTTAACTGCAACTGGAGGTTTGAACCAGTAAAACTTCAAAGTTGCTTCATTAGTATTTCACAGATTGAGTGTAATGATTAGAGTTTATCAGGGCGACAGAGAGGGGGGAGAGTGAAGATGTCTGGTCAAAATATTTTGAGAAATAAAAATTAACTAAAAGTTAAAGAAAAGAAACTTTCTTGTTATTCTATGACTTTATTCTCACATAATGACTTTTTCTTGTGACATTATGATCCATCCTTCTCTCTCTCTTGTAAAAATAATGGTTTATTTTTGTGATGTTGTGACTTTCTCTTTTAAAATTATGACTTTAATTGTAAAGCTACTTTATTTACAATGTTATCAAAGTTATTTTACATTTTTACTTTTAGTTACTTTTAATAGGGTATAGACTGATGTGAGTGGGAAAGTGAACACTAGATGGTGCTGTGCTGCCCTCTAGAGGACACGCACCGTCATTACACCACAGAGTCTGATCAGGATGTCCAACAGTCAGATCATCAGAGGAAACCTTTGGTCTGGTTTCCACTTTTAGATGCTGAACTGCCTTTTGTTGTTGCGACACTCTGAGCAACACCAAGTATCTTCTAACCTAAAGTGAGATTCAAAACAATCATAGAGAATAAATAAGTGTAAATAATCATAATTAATTCATATGAAACATGTAAATTATTCTGAGTATGAAAAAGAGAATAAGTTCTATTTAAATATGTTTCATTATTTCTTCATTTGGATCTGTAGCATTTTAACAGCAAATTGAATGACAGTCAAATAAATGAATAATGGTTTAATCAGTGTTTTTAAGATTTATTACAGTTCATTTTAGATTTTGATTTTCTGTTTTTTAGGTTCTGATGTGCTAAAGAGTTTTAAGTAATATTATTAATGGAGCTGTTAGTGGAACGTGAAGTTGTTCTCCTGTCCATATGATCACATTTAAGGGGCTTACTAATCAAAGTTAACCAGATAACTAGTCTCTGTTTTCCTGTTGATCCTCAGTTTGGATCAACACGAGCTAATGATCAGCCAATGAGTGTCCAGACCCAAGAGAGGGAACACCAACACCTGAAGGACGCACCTACAACCTGTGGACAACCTGAGTGGACCAATCACCTGCAAGATCCCGGAAGAACATGGCACTGTGGGAGGTGAAGAAAAGAATAGACACAACAGCATCGTCATTACGTCGGTGTCTGGACAGTTTGATGGAGTGGAGTCACAAAAACTTGCAAAACAATAACTGAATGTGCAACACTCATCCATTAGAGCCATGTACGATACAGGAGCTCACCTTGAAAATATCATATAGCTAGCATAGCACTATAGCAAGCTAGCTGCTACTAGGGAGGTGGTTAGCTTGACCCCACGGTGTCCTGGGCCTAGCCAGGAAGCTAGCTGCCAACATGCTCCCCCGAAAACCTCTATAGGTTCAAATTAGGGTCAAAATGATTTAGAGCTTGTAAAGTGTTTGTTCACACATAATTCCAATGTCTGTAGTTGTAAAGCAACTTTTGTAAACATGTAAAATAAATCTGCAGGAGAAATTCAAGTTTATGAAAGTGGTGAAGAGATTTGTATTTGTTTAAAAAAGACAATGTGAATCAAAAACTCTCAGAGTGTCACTAAGATACCATGGTCACAAGGTCAAAACTGTGACTTGTGAGGTCACCACGACCTTAACCTTTGATCTTTGACCTTTCACCTTTAAACACCAAATTCTAATCAGTTTGAATCCTGGTTAATTTTCTTCTGGCAAATTTGAAGAAGTTCCCTCAAGATGTTATGGAGACATTGTGTTCACAAGCCAAAACCATTATTTTGTGAGGTCACTGTGACCTTAACCTTTGACCTTTGACCTTTAACCACCAAAATCTAACCAGCTCATTCTTGGGTCCTAGTGAACATTTGTGCCAAAGTTCCCTCAACGTATTACTGAGATATCCACGAGAATGAGATGGATGGACGGACAACGTGAAAACAATATGGCTGCTGCTCTGACTGTCGCCGGCGTGGAGGAATAAAAAACATATATCATATAAATAATATACCTAGTGATACATGATATATATAGAAATACACCTAAAAACTGAATCCATCTGATAATGTCCTGATTGAACTGAACGCTTTAGAGTTTGAATGTTTCTATGTTGAAGCGTCCTGAAGGAGACACAGTATGACTCAATATGACGGTGGAACAATGAAGAATGTTTGAACCTGAGGAGAACAAACAGTTGGACTGCGTCTGCAGCTATCTCACCTGATGATGTCACGCAACATGACGTCGGATACAGGAGGGGAGGTGTCGCCTTTGTGTTTTAAATACAGTGGCTGCTTTGCTATTTTTACCTTGTAGTTTGTGCGCCGGTTGCGTCAGGGATGCAGCGGAGCTGAGTGGGAGGCCGACCTGAAGAATGAAGCTGCCGCCCACACACACACACACACACACACACACACACACACACACACACACACACACACACACACACACACATCAGCTCGCTCACACTGGAAGTCTTTGAGTCTCAGTTTGCCTCATTTCACACAGATTCTGGATGTTTGTACAAGTATCGCTGCAGAAGCTTTAATCGTCTCCTTGTGTTAAAATGAAGTGGATGGATGTCATTACTTTGCAGCCGTTGGTGCGGGTTGATTAAATATTCCCTCAGCAGTCAAACACTTGATTCATTCATGCTGGGGGCAGACAGAGGAGGCAGTGCAGAGAGAATAAGATTGAATTTTACATAACGGGTCGAGACCGAGTTTTACAGCTCCACATAAAATCATTCTTACTCATGAGTGAGAGGAAGAGCTGATGAAGGAGGAAGAGGAAGAAAGGAGTGAGTGTAAATAAAGGAAAGCGGATCAGCTGATCGTTAAATCACGTTTCTGGTCTTTTTTTGTGAAAATGAGAGAAAATGTTGAATCGTTTATCAAGATAAAACGTCATTTTTCTTGTTCCAGTTTCTCCAGTGTGACGATGTAACATCTATCTATTGTTTTAGATCATTATTATTATTATTGTAAACTGGATATATTGGTTTGTTTTTTCATTAGTTTGAGAGTTTAAAATGCATTTTCCACTAATTTCTGACTACTGCAGATTACTTGAAAATAACCTGTATATTTCACTTTGTGATTAATGTTGATAAATGACTCAAAAAATGAATCAGTTATCAAAAAAAGTTGAGTGTCTCTATTTAATGTCTATGTATTTAGTTTTATATCATTATTATAGTAAATAATAAATAAATAATAATATTTTTTTTGGTTTTGTGTTTTTTCATTAGTTTGTGATCGGGGGAATTCAAAATGCATTTTCCACAGATTTCTGACTTTTTCTTTAAACTAAATGTTTAATAGATGACTGGAAAATAACCACCACTTTATTCAGTAATGAAAATAACAGTTAGTTGCAAACCTAAGTATCAGATTAGAGATCCTCCTGCAAAATGATTTTTTATATTTGAATACTTAATTAGTGCTGGAACAATTAGTCGAGCTGCACAAAAATTAATCTACTATTTTGATAAATGATGTAAAAGACAAATCAGTTATCAAAAAGAAAAAGTTGAAATCGTTCTTGTTCCAGCTTCTGTAAAGTGACCATTTGCTGTTTTTCTGTTTTATATCATTTATAAACATTATTATATTAATGTTTATATAAATGTTTTTTAATGTCACCTTCGGCTCTGGAGCTTCAGCTTACTGTTCTTCTTTCTTTCTTTCTTTCCTTGTGTAAAGCAAAAAATGTGCTCAGCTGTGCATGCAAAGTGTGATTTGATTGAAGTTTAGCTTAATTAATGATGATAAGAGTTAGCTGCTAAATACTCAATACATTTTTCATTTAATTGACTAATTAATTATTGGAGGAAATGCAGATTTTTGCTGGCATAAGAAATTATTCAGTTGAGAGAAGACCTGAAAGACAGCAGCAGTCTGTGTGTGTGTGTGTGTGTGTGTGCTTATGTGTGCATGTGTGTTTGCACCAGGTGAGTGTGTCCTGTCTTAACCTGTGATCCGAGGCTGAACAAGGATATGTGTAACCTTTGAGATCACCCGGAGGCCAAACATCCACCCACAGACCCACAACATGTTGTCAGCTGCCTCTGTCAGCTCCGTCTGCTGCTGCTGTGATGGATGAAGACACACACACACACACACACACACACACCCTCAGTAACCGAGCAGCGACAGCAGAGGGAGCCGCCATAAACAATGTGTAGGACCTTGACTGGCTCAGAGCTCAGCGGCGAAGCCACCAGAGCAAAACATGTTTTTCAGCGTTGGTGTCATGCCCGCCTGCTGTGATCCACTGAGGGGGAGGGGGGTATTTATAGGCCGATAATGAGCATGTGTCCTTCAAGACCACGTTGTCCGCACTCACAGGCCCACAGGAAGCAGAGCAGGGACACACACTTTCACATGTAGGACAAGTCAAACTACTGACAAAACAAGTGAGGGAAGTTTCCGGAAAGACTGCAGTTCCTCCTTGAGTCACCAATAAAACTCTACAGAGGTTTGGAAAAACAAACTGTGTTTATTAAGACAACAAAAAAAAGGCCCTGAAAACTCAGGAACATTATCAGATACTTCGTTACGAAGCAGTCATGGCGATTTTTCTTTACACAGAGAAGAAACAAATAAAAAACAGACAGAACTCCTTGCAGGAATTCCAACAAGGTGAAAGCACCACAGAAGTGTTGTCATGTGATGGCAGACCCCCCCCCCAGCATTACAAACATACAGTTACACATCATCCAAAGCCCTGTGGGAAAAGGGCGTGTTTTCTCTTCTTTCCCATGCCCCCCCACCCGCTTCTCCTCCACATGTTTGATGTCCATGTTCCCCCTTTGAAAAGATGTCTAGAGGAGAAATGCGGAGCTGCCGGTGACAGAGGTACAGAGTGTTGTCAGTGGGACCCTGAACACACCATGTGGCATTTAAAGTCAAAGTGTCGAGAACAAACCAGCATCTCTGGAGCTCATTTCACTGATGTGTCTGGTTGAGATTGAGGAACCCGAGGGCAGTTAAAGGACAACCCACTGAACAACATAACAATAATAATAGAGGAAAAAAGACGGTGGTGGCTTCCTTTCTCTTCTCTGTGCAGCGGCTCTTGCCGCCCAGCATTAGATTGTAAACAAAATGGACTACTAAACCTCCCAACCCCCCCATTATAATGGTCTGCCAGAGCAGGGAATGGCTAGTTTACACTTCAGCCATGAGGAGCCCTCCCCTCCCCCTCAAAGAAATGAACAAACCCCGGGATGCAGTGGTAAATAAAAAATAAAATAAAATGAATGAGCCAGGACTTCCTGTCACTGTGACTCCATCATCCGTCAACTAGAAAAGAAAAGCCATTGTTCAGGAATCACTCGACTCCATCTTCACACACAAACACACTCCATGTGATGCGTGTCTTCATTATACATCAACATTAGCCTCTTAAAAGGTGGAAAAACATCATTTCCCGCCAAATAAAATGTCGACAAGGTGGATTATTTTTGGTGGTTTAAACCTCCACTGCATCCCTACCCCCCCTCCCTACCCCGAAAGTCTGACCCACAAGGAGACATTCAAACATAAACAACACGGCTCATTAGCCGGGTGGCTAGCGAGTCGGCTAGGCTGACTGCTAGCCAACGTAGCGTAACAAACGTTACAGACAAATCGATGAAAAAAATTGATGAAATTAGAAAACATAGCTACCAGTCCTGTGAAATTTAATTTGAAACAGTCCGTGTGAACAGTCTCAGTGTCGGTGTTCACCGCTGCGGCGGAAACCCCGTCCACGGTTCGTCCGTTACGTTATCAGCACGGCACGTTGTCCGCCGCCTTGGGGAAATCTCCACAGTCTGCGGCGGAGAACTGCAGCCTCCTCACGGCCTCTTTAATCAGGTTCCCCGATAAAATTAACTCCTGGAGCAGCCGGTGAGGATCGTCCTCCTCCACGCCGATCCTCTTTTTGTTCCACGGTTTAATTTGGTCCCAGTCCTGGTCGCCGTTAGATCCAGGGATGTTATACGGGCTTGCCCTGCTGCTCCCCCGGTGTCCCCGGTTCCGGAGCCTCATACAGCAGCCGTTGCGTTTCTGCGCCGGAGCACCCGTGCTGCCGTTGATGACAGTCGCCGGTTTCACCGCACCGGCGCTGCTGCCGGTGAGCCCGTGCAGGCAGGACATGGACACGGACACCGTCTTCTGGTGGCCGCCGCTATTGTTGTGGAGCTGCAGCGCTTCGCCGATCTTCGTCACCAGCGCGTCCACTTCTTTGGAGTCGACGGTGACGGACTGCTCCAGAAAGATGTAGTTCTCCTTCCGACAGGGCATGGTGGCGGATACTCGTTGCTCTCTGGGTGGACGTGTCTGTGTTTTGTTATTGGTATGAATGAGAGCCCCGGGGCCGCTCCTCGCTCTCAACACGCCGCTTGGCACTAACCAACAACCCGAGTTGATTTGTAAACAATGGGTGACGCGTTGTGGACCGTACCATATTCCTTGCAACAGGGGGGGGTGGTTTGTAAACCAAAATAAATGACGTTGGGATACATACGTACGTGACTTACACAATAAAACATCAAGCTAACATTAAGTAAAGCCACAAAATTATTTACGACACAATAACTAAACTGTATCACTTGTGCGCGCGGTTTTACAGGTGCTCCGATTTCCCGCCTCAACCTAACCACGCTCCGGCTTTGGACTGCTCCCTCCAAATGGACATTACATAACTCCTAACTGTCTGCTGCTGTCTGTCCACACAAAACAAACAAAGCACATTTTTTTTAATGAAACAAAATGATGAAACCACGTTGAACCTAACCACAAAATGGCCTCTCGTATTTATCGTACAGTCCAAGCCTGAACAAACGAACGTATTTGTGAACAAACCAGAATATTATGTTTAAAATAATCAGAACACGTTGTGTAACCACAGTTCAATGTTGCACCAAAATCTGTGACCCATTAGATAAATTGACCCAATAGCATTTGCAGCCATGTTGTTGTTTATATACACCTATTACATGCTTTATTTTGATAGCTGCTGATAAAAATAGTTTCTCATGGATAGAATTGCACATTTTGATAGCTATAAAGAAAATAATACTATACTACACTGTTTGGTTAATTTTGATAAAAGGAAATGATCAAATAAATAAATAGGTCGCAAAATATTGTGTAACATCTGTATTATAGTAATAATGCCTCTTTTTTTGTTTTAATAAACAGTTTTAATCTTCATTCAAATTTCCAGCACACTGAGCATATACTGTATGATGTAATAAAACTCTCCATCTTTGCACTGGAAAATCAAAAGTAAAAAATTAGATGACCATAAACTATATCTAAATACATTAAGTTGAAACAGTTGGCTGTGAATTTGATGAGTGAATGTATAGAGCAGCCGCTGGCATCCAGCTCGTATACAGTGACAATAGCAGAGCAGGGAGGGTGTGTGTGTCTGTTGGAGAACACGGTGTACATTTCTGTTTCTGAGAAACAGCAGCCGGGCTAAACCTGATGCTCCAGTCAAAGAGAGAGCCCTCATGACCATAAAAGGAGCTACTATCACTCTCACCACGTGGTATGTGAGCCAATCGGAGGAGGCCGGCTCAGGCTTCCTGTGTGTCTCAATGGCAGAGGCAGCAGGAGTCCAGTCATACTGGAATCCAGTGAGGTTGTAAAAGTTAGGTGTGACAGCAAAGAGTGAAACCGAGATAAACTGTCAACACTTCTTGAAACATTAAACAGCAACACTTACTTAATAACCCACTCCAGGTCAAAATACAGGAAGCAGATCATAACATACAAATAAAAAGACATGTTTAAATTATTTTATTTATTTACATACACTGTGCTATGTATGTACATTAAAGTGTAAAAAAGTAAAGCCTTCATACAAAGTGCAGTAAAGAGAAAAACCTAAGTCAGGTCAGTGTTTGCTGTGACCCCTCCAGTTCTCCTCACAGTTCTTCAGGTTCTTCAGGTTGATTGTTCTAGCATCCTGGAGAACCTGCCTCAGTTCCTGTGCGGATTCAGACAGTTTTCAATGTCTTCTGAGATCAGGACTCTGTGGGGTCCAGACCACCTGTTGCAGGACTCCTCGACCTTCTTGTCTCTGAAGATAGTTCTTTATGACTCGGGCTGTGTGCTTGGACTCATTGTTCTGCTGCAGGGTAAATGTGGGACAGATTAAATGCTGGATAATTATCTAAACATCTAAAGAATCTAAAACCTTTGCACAGTCCTGTATGAGGTTCATCTGCAGTGCATCTGAGATATACGACATTTCACTTCTGTTATCTGTGTTTATCTTCCCTTTATGCTGGTTGCATAAGTGCAAAAGAAAAATGAAATAAATAAATTACTTAAGTCACTTTAGGTGAGTGCAGTTTTAAGTGAAGGGAAGACTTATAATACAGTAAAATATTCAAAGATTACTGCACATTGAAATTCTTAGCTCGCTGTCCCCTCTGACTGTCGACCATAAAAAAATATATATAACAGGAAACAGATGAAAACAAATCCCTCAAATAGATATGAAAATAAATAAGTATAAAATGACAAAAGAATATAATAAGTGTAAATGTTTCTGGTAGAGGAGCAGCAAAGAAAGACAACAGGAAACTAATGGACACCAAAAATAAGATTCACCTGTTAATAAAATTCAAAGGAGTTGAGTTAAAGGAGCCACAGGTTGCATTCAGGGGTTTGGTCTGAAGGTTGGAATACACAGTATTCAGTATTTGTTGTTTGCTCTGATGCATTGAACAACTTCTGCTCCACATCCACGCCACAGAAACTTGTTTGTTTGTTCCTCCTCTCCCACCAACTGTCCGTGTTTTCGTCTGACGGCGACCATGATCAGTTCTCAGTCTTAACCGAGCAGCTCTGTGTCTGAACCTACAACCAGAGACTAACCAGAGCGGGAGGAAGCTGTTGGACAAACGACTGGTGCAGTCAGGTCATGTGACAACAAACAACATGATTTGTGCCTTCGTTTTGGACGAGTTGAGTTGAGCTCATTAAGGCATTTTAATGCTTTTTAAGCTCATTTGTTAGCCCAGTGTTGGGCTACGTCCACACTACTATGTTTTAGTTTTAAAACTCATCTCTTTTTCCTACGTTTCCTCGTCCCATCCACACGACTCCAGATTTTTTCAGTTCCAAAGAAAAAAAAACTCTGAGGTTGTGTTTTATTTTGAAAACTCTGGGGTTGTTTTGTCTGTGGACGGGCAGAAACTGAGACCTTTGTAAACCATGAGGTCACACCCACGGTCTCTCCTGATTGGCTCTCATCAGCCTGGACTACCAGTGGTGAACACAACATGATAATGAATGACAGTGTTACCGACCTTGTTGTCTTTGCTAGCAGCTGTTGTTCACTTACATTCCCTGTTTTAATGCTACAACTGTCTTTGTCTACTTAATCTACTTCCTGTTTACACCTTGCACATGCTCAGTGTAGGGGATGGTCATGTATGTGTGTGATAGTATCGTAGTCATGTGGACGTTGCTTTAGGGTCTTTAAGTAAATGTTAGAGACCCTAAGACACATCTCTTACCACAGCGGATGGACAAGGGACGCAAGTAACGATTATTTTCATCATTGATTCATTTGCTGACTATCTTCTGACTGACTGAAATGATCAATCAGTTGACAAAATAGTTGCAAATTAATTTTCTGTTGATTAACTGAGTAATTGTTGTAACACGAGAAACCACAACGTCTTTAACACAAACTCACAAACACGAGCTTTAAGCTGCTGCACTGGACAGAAGTGGATGGTGTTCTGTGTGTGTGTGTGTGTGTGCGTGTGTGCGTGTGTGTGTGCGTGTGTGTGTGTGTGTGTGTGTGTTAGTGTGTGTTGTTGATTTTTAACCCATGATCCAGTAATAATGAATCATAATACAAAAACACATTCAGAACACTGCAAAAACAACTCCACACCGTCCACGTAAACAAGACAATCGAGAAAAGTAATGAGTCAGTTGAGTCATGTTATACACCCCCCCCACCCCCCCGATTCTTTGTCTTTACGCTGAGAAGTCGCTGCAAAACAGGAGGAAGTGAGCTGGCAGAAAACTGGGTCACACATTTCCTCAGTCTTTCATGTCTTCCTGTACGTGAGTCAGCGGCAGTGTAAACAGCCCCGCCGCCTTGCAAATACAATTCCTGTTTGCCTGTAGCAGCAGCTGCCGCTCTCTCACACATTCCCTGAATCGACGGCAGTGTGACCTCATCATCCGTCTTTGTTTGAGCATGTGTGAGACCGTCTGTAATCCTGCAGTGTGAGAGACAAACAAGGGAACCGAAAAGGAGATCGTTAAACCTCAGAAACAACAACACTCAGTAGAAAACACTGCGCTGGTCTCCTGGTCCATGTAGGGGAGTCCTGGAGGACTCGAGGCCCAAAGCGGCCCCTCCTCAGACTGTCACTCAGCATGAAGTCACATTCACAGCTGTGGAGGTTGCTCTGTATTTAGAGGTAGGGGTTTAAATAAAGAAGTAGACGGTGGAACTCACATTCATGGCACCTTCAGACCAACAATAGCCCTCCAGCTGGTGGTGACACACAGACCGCAGAGTCCAGTTTGGAGGCTTATAAGGCTTATCTCCTGAGTCTGATGCTAATGTTTAAACAGGACTCAGGCTACGTCCACATGGATGCGTACTAGTTTTAAAATACATCTCTTTTGCTATGTTTACACCTGCCGTCCACACGACGCCAGAGTGTTTGAACGACTAAAACAGAGACTTTACTACTGGACTACCAGTGGTGAATACAACATGATAATGTGTCAGTGTTACTGACCTTGTTGTCTTTGCTAGCAGCTGTTGTTCAGGTAAATTCAGCATTTTAACTCTACAACCGTCTTTGCTGTTCCTCCACAACTAATCAAGCGCAGAGAAGACTATCTGCTTCCTGTTTACACCAGTGCCCAGTGTATTTTTTCACGTCATTTTCAGATTCAGACGAGACATTGCAACTATAATGGAAGGAGTCAGTTTTATGTCATGTTGCTGGTATGATGTCACTATGACATCAACAGGTGTTTTCTGTCTATTTTTGCTGAGAGACGCGTCACACGTGAAAAACAGGCGAGAGGCCGAATCTCTAGATCATGTGATGCAGCAACAGGGTGTGTCACGCAGACATTTTGCCCGCCCTGACCTGTTAACATGCGCCGAAATGCGAACCGAGATGTTGGGAAGCCGTGACGCACACGCTACGCAGACAGTGTGTTCCTGGTGTAAGAGTCTACAGACACGCTAGCGGCTCTGTGAGGCTGCACTGAGGCACAATGATGCTTTCGAGCTAAACGCTAAATAACATGATTTTGATATATTATTTTACAAATTAGCATATTTTCCGTATTTTATACAGGTTTTTGACAACATTTGGACAATTAGCCTAAAGGATTAGATTAGATATTCTGTACTTTTGTTATTTTCAGCAAATCCAATAAAAAGACCAAACACTGAATGTCTCCTACTGACAAGAACAAATTATTCCTCTGAGTCATAGAGCCCCATTGTTTCTAACAACTATTAAAACACATCATTGTTGCTCTGGGTGACATGTTCCTTTATCACCATGAACACACACACTGTAGTTTATTTAGCCTCAGTCCCACACACACCGTCCTGCTGCCACAAGTACTCAGGAGAGCACCAAATGTGGATTAATCCGCTGCTGAAAATAGTCCCTAAAAATGCCCTATTTCCTCCTGTTTGAGCAAAGCTTCATAAAAACTACAGTGACCAGAAAGTTGGGTCTTTTCATGGGATTTGTTGACAGGAAGAAACTGTCCTTTAACCAGGGGGAACCACAACAGTTCCTAAAGTTTATTCCTGGAGGTTTGTGAAGCTGCCGGGCGCTGTGACTAATTTTGGGAATGTGTCTTTAAATTCTGATCCACGTCAGCTGCTGTAAATCCTTTAAACGCTCCGTCCTGTGATGATTATTTTGACTGTCCGCGCTGTACTTTACAGCGGGCCGCGGTGCCACTGGAGCTGGCCGAGCTGAATGGAGAGCGAGCTGAAAAGAAAACAGGCCTTTCAGCCAGAGGATCAACTTTGATAGCAGTTGGAGCGACGCCAGCAGCTCGGGTTCACCGAGTTTGTTTCCCCCATTCAAAGAGAGAGAGAGAGACGCCATTTTTACACCGCCTCCCCCCCTCACTCTCTCTTAGACACACCTCTCTCTCCCTCTCTCTCTGTAACAGGAATGTGAGGGGGTTGCACATGGCAGGAAGTAATATCAAAGGATTTATTTGTTGCTGAACCTGCAGGCCTGTGGGGGCCGTGTTGTAAACATGCACAGAAACATTATCACAGCCTCAATTACAAGCAGCAAATTGAATAGAAAAGTTATTGAATGTGCCGTTGGACCACGTCCCTGAGGGTCACTCAGCTGACGTGGAGAGTTCCCACACAGCACTGAATGTCCCATTTATACGATGGCAGCGATTCTGTCATGTGCTACATGCTTCATACTAACTACCCTGACTTACAGTTAAACATAGACATTAAACATAGAGATTCTGACACATCGTTTATATTCGATGCTTCCCGATCGATGAGCAACAGGAAACACAACAGATGATGAAAATCCGAAGGGAATTCAACCCACATTTCAATATTTAATAACCCGCTAGCTACTGTTAGACAACAGCTAACGTTAGCATTCAACCACTTCTTAGCTAACATTACCGTTGGCTAGTGCCACATGATACAATAGGAAAGAAAGATATTAATTCTTAAACATCAACGCAGATCTCAGACACGTTTATTTCAGCCAGGAAGTAAAACACACTGGATGTAATCAAGCTAGCGATGAACTTCAGCTAGGTGCTGTATTGTTGTATAGTTCACATTATGAGTCACTTTACACTGTGTTTATATTGTTCTTTGCTTTATACTTTAATTTCTAGCACTTTTTTTTTTTTTTGCATTTAAAATATGAAACTGAATTTTACTCTGAATTCATCTCTTGAAATTTTCACTAACTCATTTCACTTATTATTTTTCAACGTTCACAAATTGACAATGAAAAATTCAAGCTTTAAAAGATTTGAATCCTACATATTGAGGCTGCTCAAATTAAACAATCGATCCCGTCTGAAATCGAAACAACAATCAACCAGTCAAGTTACGCTCCATTGGTCATGTGACTGGCTGAATTTTTCATTCTTAAATTTTTGAACATGTGAAACAGATTTGTCATGTCACATTTCAGTTATTTGATACAACACAAAAACAATAAGTTTACACACGTCTAACGTACTTTAATAGACGAGATAATTGGTTTTACTTCTTGTTCCATAATGTCACAACCACAGACCCCAGATAAAAAGGTTTCCAGATGTGAGGTTTGCAGCTGGATCCGTCTCCCTGCTCTCAATTTTCCTAATGTGAAATGCTGGAAAATGATCCTGTAATTAACACGTGTGACCTCACAGTGAAAGTTAGACTGAAACTAAACTAACTAAAACTCCTGCTTCACCTCTGACCTGCTGTAGGTTTTGTGGGCACATTTTCTCCAACATGTCAGATGTCTTCATTTTCATTTTCACCACCTGACTAATGTTAGTGATGTGGAGCAACATGCAAACAAAACCCAGGTACAAAAAAACCCCTGAATACCCCCATGAATCAAAACCCTGAAGTTCACCTGGAGGTGAAACAGTTTAATCATTAATAACAGAGTAAACTCACTGAGGATCAGATTCAACAGTTTTATACTGTAAAGTCACTTATTACATGCACTCCAAAAACAAGTTGTACAACTCAAAGATTCTGTTCTTTCACTGTTTTCTTTTTATGATTTGACGTATGCGTTTAAAGGAGACACTACAACAGCATCAATCTCCAAAGTCCGACTAAAATATGCTTTTTTTAAATTAACATATAATTTAATATAATAATATAATTATATGAAGCTTCTTCTTTCTTCTTGTGTCTTTCCCTTGTGGATGAGTCGTGAGTCCATTGAGTCAAATCTATAAAAATATGTAAAACAAAACATCAAACATGTGAACTGCTTCATCACCAGTTTACATTTTCAACATTACATAACTGAACGTGTCCTGAAGTCATAGAAACAGAAACGGACACCATGTGCTGTGTGTGTGTGTGTGTGTGTGTGTGTGTGTGTGTGTGTGTGTGTAAACTTGTGCTGACTGGTTGTTTTTGTTCACAGCCGCTCCCACCCTGAACACACTGACCAGTTTTCTTAATCTTCATAATCTATCAAGTGGCTGCTTCTCAGAGTTTCTGTGTGGAGCATTTTTCACCCTGGCAACTCGGTTGTTAACGATCCAACACGTTACGTTCCTGAAACACTGACACTCCTTTATCCTTTTACATATATGACCTGTGTCCCAGTTTAGAGGCCACGTGGCCCCTGGATCGGGACACAGCTGCAGTATCTGCAGTGTGTTTAGGATGTGTGTGAACAAAAGTCTGTAGAATGACAGTAATTATCTGTAATTAAAAATGTAGCTTGTTATTATAAAGGTTAATGTACATACGAACAATTTAAAGACTTTCTCTGTAATTTCAGGGTAAATCTTATTAGTTTTAAAATTTATGTGACTTCTACATTCAAACTTTGTAATTCTGGATGAAATGTGTCAAACTTTTTTTCATCACATCAAACATTCAAACAAAAAAGTCTGAAGTACTGGAATGTATCCCAGCATGCACTGGAAGGAAAGCAGGAAAATGGTTTTATCACACAACAACACACACACACACACACACACACACACACACACACACACACACACACACTCAAAGCTATGGACAAAATAACATATATGTGAAGAGTAACTTGTAATGTTATTGTAGTTGAAGTTAGCATGTGTGCTAACGTTAAACTGTGAAACCACAGTTTAAAACGTTCTCTAACACTAAGACTGATGATGAATAACGGCTCCTGGACTTTTTGCACCTTCCCTCCATCACTTATGGACGGCTGCAACAGCTTCCAGTCGACCTGTCAGACTGTTGCACCGTCCTCACTGAGCTATGAAGTATTATTTTTACATTTCTATTGTGATTTATACTTGTTACTAAATAAGATTTATCCACCTCTTTATTATGCAAACTTGTCTTGTGACAGTGAAGTTCACCTGTACCTTCATTCATAACTGTATTCTAGTTTTAATTTGTCAGTTACAGTTGATAGATTGTTGAAATTAATGCAGTTTTAATCTGAAATTAAGTTTTTTATGAAGCTTTGTTGATGGTTTTTATGGAGCGTGTCTGGTATGAATTTTAACAGTAGCAGCAGCACAGTATAGAAATCACAACACATTAAAGTTTTTCCTGAATCCGTAATTAATCAAAGACTTTCTATGTTGCTTTAATCAACAACAAACATGATAGAAATGTTTAAATGTGTCCGTCCTTCAACAGTGACAACACAGGATCTAGAGATAGATACTAGAGTTTGTGCTTTTCTACTTAGTCTTATGAATTTACCAATTTAAGTAATGAAAACACTAATTCACCAAAGTGACCTGTTAGATTCATCATGAGGCAGATGGTAAATATGAGAAAAACATACTCAGTACAATTTAATCACAAGTTTATTTATTAAACACCTTTTCAATGACAACAATGAAGTTGTGAATAAAACTAATGAACATGAGCTGTACTACACTGACAACTGCTTCACAATCTGAACTGTCAATGTTCAGTTCACACTAAAGAGTGTGTGAGGTGAACACATCCGTCTCTGAGGTCACAGCATCACATCTATGAAGAGTCTGGTTCTGGTCCAGGTTGCAGTTCTGGTGGGTCAGTTCCATCTGTTTCCTACTGAACACCGTTTCATGTTAAACTGGTCGATACTTTCACCTGTGAAGGTGGTGACTGTGCTGGAGCTGAACACATTCTGCTCTTCAAATGTTACTATCATCTATCAACAACAGTAGAAATGAAGTAAAAGGCAAGAAACTGAATCTGTGAACACTGAGGACAGAGAATAATAAACACAACTAGAAAACTCCTGGAGAACTTTTGAACGTTCCTGCTGCTCGGTGCGTGAACTTCACACAATGCTAGCTGCTAATACTAGCTCGCTAGCCCCGCCCTCTCTTCTGTTCAGTCCATGTTTTTTTCACCAAGAAAAAAAAAATGCTAACGAAATCAGCGGCTAGCTCACTCAATTAATTACAGTTTTAAAAATGTGGTACAATAGCACATAGACTAGATAAAAGAAGCTTGATGTAAACCACATCAAAATTAAAATGCTGCAGTTAAAACAGATAGCATTTCTTAATATTACACATTCAGATAACATTCTCACCTTAAAAAATTACATAATAATAAAACACGGACGGAAATATATCAGTCAAAGACACCTACTGTTATTGAGCTTTACATGATCTCCATATTCTGTTGTGAACTGTAGATACAAATCTTACAAATCTTAAAATGATTCTTCTCACAATAAAAACCCTGAACGCTTCATTAAACCCAGAAGAATCTCTGTTTGTTTTTCAATGAAGTGTTAAATCATTTTATTAAAATGTAAAACCCTAATTTACATAACCTGATTCATCAGTTATCAAGAACGACTCCCTCCAACACCGTCAGACCTGTCAGCCTGTTCTCCAGCGGAGCCTTTAGTTCCTAGTGCTGGCGTCCCTCCAGGGACATGTTTGAGTGTTGCGCCACAGGGGAACTCCTCCCCCCCTCTCTCTGAGGAGGATGTTCGTAACGAGTGAGTCACACCTGTATGTTGTCTTTGTTTGATCAGAGGGTTCTTTGTGGAGGAGTCGAGGTGCAGCGGGTCCTGGACCGGATCCAGTGTCTTTACTGACATCCAGAAAACAGGTTTAAAGAACAGGTTTGTTTCTTTGGGGCAAAATAAAACAGAAACATCTGAAATACAACATGGAACAGACATGGAAAGTTTTATTACTGAAGAGGAAGTTGCTTATCGGACACACCGACAGAGATAAATAATAAATCTGTACGAATATAGAGCTTTAGTCTTATCGACCGCTCAAAGTGTTTTACATTACAAACCTCCTGCACACCACCAGTTTTACATCAAGGGCAATTTGGGTTCAGTATCTTGCCCAAAAACACCTTGACATGCGTACTGGAGGAGCTGGGAATTGAACCACTGACCTTCTGATCAGTGGACAACCCGCTCCACCTCCAGAGCACCAGACAATCGTCAGGCCTCTGCTAACATCTATTTTTCACTCATTAGAGCAATGTACCCGACGGTTCAACAACACTGTCCACGCAGAGTCGACCGTTTATTAAATCATAACGAACATTATCTCAAGGTATAAAGGGTGAAAAGTATCGGTCCGAGCACAGAACCTTGTGGAACTCCATGACTAATTTCTGTGTGTATGAAAGAGTCATTATTAACATGAAGTCTGACAGGATAGTGCTGTTCTTCCTAAACCTCTGTCCCCAGATTCTTCAGCGCAGAAGCCATGTTGGTATTGAGTGAGGTCGTCTTTGAGTTTTATTTTAGTTCTCCATCTGAAAAAGTTTGAGAAACACAGATCTAACTTCCACTTTTAAGAAAAGCTGAAATAATATTTTCAGGGGAAGTTTGTAACAAGAAGTTTGTTGAGTGGCATGTCAAAAACACTTTACAGTCCAGGTCTGAATGTTTATGAGGGTGAGTTAACTAACTACAACACTGAAGTTAATATTTTACTGTGGGAGCTTTGAAGCTAAAACCTCAGTGAGTTTAGTTTCAGTTTGAGTTCAGTGAGAGAAACAGAAAGTAAGAGGAACCGTCGGAGCTTCGGTAAATGTCACGTCGAGGTTATGAAGATCGTTTGGAATCAAATCAGTAAATGAGCTGCAGCACGAGGAGAGAGAGCGGCTGTTGTTTTCAGTCTGTACTAAATTAAATCAGAATATACGACTTCCATTAATAGCACTTTAATAACTGAGGAGATGAGGCTGAGGTGAGAGAGGGACACTGACGTTTCCATGAATGTTTGAGCTCCGCAGGTCGCTTGTCCACGGAGACAGTTTGATGAACTCGAGGACACGTTTGTCTTCCAGTGAACAAACAGCTGCTGAGCTGAGCACGCTGAAAACACTGAGGTCAGAAGTGGTGTGGTTTGGCTTAATATAGCACATTCAGGACACACACACACACACACACACACACATATGAAGACACACACTCTGCTGCAGCCACTGCAAAAACTCTGCAGCAGAACTGGAGCTTTATTACTTTCTGACATTTAATTACATTATTTTATGACAGTGTATGCAGTTAAATGATAATTAGCAGAATTATGATCACACACACACACACACACACACACTGCAGTAAAGTGATTAGAGCAGGTACAGTGTGTTCTGCTGAGCTGTAAAACGTCCTGTCTTTCAATTTCTGTTGTTATCTGCAGTTGAACAGTTGGGCTGTGTTTGAACACTCCTCTGAGACACACACACACACACACACACACACACACACACACACACTGACTAAACCACAGTAGTTTGAGAAAGACAGTACATGTAAGCTGAACATTTGAGACCGATAAGGGTCATGAAAAGCTGAAACGCCAATAAATAAATGATCATTTACCCCGATCAGCTTCAACTAGAATCACCTCCTCGTGGTCGTATCCCTCCGCCGCTCAGACTAGTTCCAGGTTACATCCCTGTTTATCCAGAGACATAAAATATGAAACCATTCGTCTGAAATTTTGTCACAATTGCTGTGAAGTATTTAGTAATGGCTAAAAAGTGTTTTCTGAGGTCACACTGACCTTAGACCTTTAGCCATCAAAATCTAATCAGTTCGTCCTCGAGTCCAAATTAACGTTTGTCCCAAATTTGAAGGGATTCCTTTGAGGAGTTACGGAGATATTGTGTTCACAAGGCGAAAACAGCATTTTGTGAGGTCACCGTGACCTTTGACCCTTGGCCCCCAAAGTCTAATCAGTTCATCATTGAGTCCAAGTGAATGTTTGTGCCAAATTTGAAGAAGTTCCATAAAGGCGTTACTGAGATATCATGTCCACGAGAACGGGACAGACGGACGACCTGAAAACAAATTGAAATAAAAATGCAGACTCTACTGAGATCGGCGTACCTACTTTCATCGTCATGGTTACTGTAATAATAGTCATGGGGTGGTTAGGTTTAGGAAAAGATGGTGGTTTGGGTTGAAATACATACTTCCTGAACCTGAGACGATCTTTGTTGTCATGGCTACAATAACAACAACGTAGTTAACTTTGTCGAACCGCCGTGGACAATAGAAACAACATAAACTGCTGGTTTCACATGGGAATCGAACACCAACACTTTTCCCTTCCTTCCTGTCATAATAGGGTTAGTAATACAACCACTAAATGTTGCCTAGCAACAAAACCTAACTATGTGTCATAACAACCTGCTGCACAGATGACCTGTGCGCTCGATTGAACCACAGTCTCTGGTCCATATGAGACCAGCTGGCAGTGACATGTTGGGTGTTCCTCAGGGCTCGACCCTCGGTCCTCTCATGTTCTCTGTTCACTGTTTGGACACAGTTCATCTCTTATTTTGTTATTCTGATGACTCACAGCTTTATCTTTTAATTATTATATTACATTATTATTATTAGTTGCTGTTATAGAGGTTTCTTCCTGTTGAAGGGTTTTTCCTCTCCACTGTCACCAAGTGGGAACTGTTTATTGTGAGGTCTCGACTCAGACTGTGAAGTACCTTGAGATAAAGTTTGTTTTCATTTGTCGATGTTCAAATAAAGTTGAATTGAAAAATTTAATTGAATCAATCGCAATAACAGGATGCAGCTTGACACCATTCAGACATGTATTAATGCAATAAATCATAAATAAACTGAATCATTTGTAAAACAGAACAATTTTGGTGAAAAGATCGAATTATAGAAGAAAAATTAGAAAAATAAAGAAACCAAATAAACATTAAAACTGTGTAAAAACTTCTTTCATTGTGTTTATTTCTGGTATTAAGGCCTGTCACTGTGATAAGGCAATGATAGAAACTTTTATGTTGTTCGTATACTTGTTTTCTATCTCAGTCTGATTGTGCACTAACATATCACATCCATGCAAGCAACAGGATCAATCAACAGGAAGAGTTAAGAGACAGATGATGAGGTGATAATACTTAGATGTGTGTCGTGAGTTGGAAAAGGTCGTGAACCACTGCCATAAATCATAGATGATTAATAATGTTCTACAGCTGAAATCTGTGTTTTGTAGTTTGATGCTGAATCACAGTTTGAGCTCCGGGTGAAAACATCAGTTCAGTCCTGCGTCTTCAGACGGACTCAGACACGTTAACTCGTCCACTGACGTCCACGTGTGAGAGTGTGTAACCTGAAGAAAACATGAGGCAGAGAAAACATGTTCACACACACAAGATGAGTGTTTTTGTTATTTTGCCATTCGGCGTATTTGATCCGTCTTTCTCTGTGAGTCGTTGTTGTCAAAACACTGAGCAAAAATCTGCCAAGTAACCTGGGGGATAATCCTGCATGCACACACACACGCACACGCACACACACACAAACACACACACACACACACACACACACACACACACACACACACACAAACACACACACACTCTCTCTAGGGACTGAATACAACACCCTTTGTGTGTGTGTGTGTTTTTAAATTCAGCTCCTTATGTTCTTATATCCTCTGCAGGAGTTTGAGCTCATAAAGATTAAAGAGCAGATTTGCCTGAAAAACACCACAAAGATAAAACTCACTGCAGACCACTTTGTTTTTATATTATATATTTATATTTATTATTATTATGCATTTTAATTTACCGGTGGAACTTTAATATTCTCTGAATTGAGAAAAACAACTCGACCTGATACAGATGCAACTATATTATTATAATTATTATCTTTTTCAGCTCCGTATCCATGAATGTAAATATGATTTTCAGGTTCAGCCAATAATAATAAAACAGAAATTCCTACAGGAAGTCTTATTGTTTAGTGAGCCTACATGATTATTATGGGAGGATCTATTTGCTAAGTTGATATAAACCCAATCAGGGTCACCACAGCACAGACCCCAGGTAGAGCAGCTGTTGCACTGTGACAGCTGACGAGGATCCTAATAAACAATAAACAATAAACAATAAACAATAAACACTAACAGGTGGTGTTATGTTGCATTATTTTTTCCAAAATAAAATAAAAAATCTGATGTTTATCTCTGATGTGACACGTCTCCGGTAAAGATGAAGAGATTTAGGAACAAGTTTATCTTTGGATTTCTGATGTCGACCTCTCAGAAGGAAGTGAAGTCCTCAGTGATGTTACAACCTGATGATGTATGTAGATAAAAACTTACAGAAAGAATTATTGAGTAATTATTAATTAATAAGGTCTGAAAGCGTTTTTTTTAAATACTCTACAGGTGTTTCTTCTTCCTGTCCTTGGTGCAACAACATCATCGGTGTAAAATGTTTCCAGCTTCCTGTTTGTGTTTGTGTTGAAGCTTCAAATGAATTTCCTTCTTCTGCTTCTTTAAAATGAAACGACCTCTGAGTGTTTATATCGCCTTTCAATCCACTGATCCCTGTGTGTGTGTGTGTGTGTGTGTGTGTGTGTGTTATACAGTGGATCAGGGTCACAGCAGGGTGCGGCTTGTTGCCATGAAATAACAGCCGTGAGCCTGGAAATCAACCAGCAACCAGCTATGATCACAGCCAAACAGATGTGTGTGTGTGTGTGTGTGTGTGTGTGTGTGTGTGTGTGTGTGTGTGTGTGTGTGTGTTTGTGTGTGTGTCTAAAGAGAAAGAGAGGGAGGATTAAGGGAAACAAGGCGTTTAACTCCATGTCTTCCTCAGCAGCCAGATTCACATGATAACATGAAGTTATATATTAATAACAATATTAACAACAATAATCATTAAAAATATAATAAAAATAAAACGTAAGACATAAAAACAAAGCAATAAAAGACAGAGAAAAGGCAAAATGTCAATAAACATGTCAAGTGTAACGGGGGAATTACAATAATAAACAATAAAAAAATAAACAGACAAAAGAGAATAAAATCTAAAGTAAAAGTATTGAAATCAAAAATTAGAAACTGCTTTTTACAAGTGTATGTTTGAGTTTTGATCTTTTATATTGGGGAGATGGTGAAACCTCTCTGATGGTTGAAAGCTCTTTAAAAACACTAGTAAGTGGACTTTAGTTAATATTTATTCGTCAATACCCTGATCAAACAGAATATATAATTAATAAAGTCATATTTAACTTCTTTAAAACTTATTGTCAGTTTTTAAAAAGACAGAAAAACAAACAATCAGCGTTTTATATTGTTGATTGATCAAAGAAAATCTGATTTTAATAGTTTGTTTATATAAAAAACGTCTGTTCAACATGAATCAATTCATAAAGTGGATATAAACCAATAAAACACAAACAGTCTCTTCTTCACTCTGAATAAATCACATGAGGTTCTGATAAACACAACATCAAAACAAAACCCAGGAGGAGCAGAGGATCATGGGAAATACTCCAGGGAGGAGAGAGGGGAGGGAGGGTGATGACTAATGGAGACAGAGGAATATCATTACTCACATCTTATCTGCTACAAATACTATGTGTGTGTGTGTGTGTTTCCCCCTCCCTCTTGTTATTGTTTTATGACGGCTCAAGTGTGTGTGTGTGGGTGTGTGTGTGTGTGTGTGGGTGTGTGTGTGTGTGTGTAAACCTCTCAGCTGATCAACACTCAGTGGTTTACAGCTCTGAAGGAAAACAGTTATAAAAGTATAAACTACATGTTGATGTCCTGCAGGAAGTGAACAGTCAGAGCGGCCATATTGTTTTCAGGTTGTCCGTCTCTTTCTCGTGGACACGATATCTCAGCAACAACCCGACTGAACTTCTTCAAATTTGGAACAAACGTCCAATCAGATTCAAGGATGAACTGATGAGATGTTTGTGGTCAAAGGTCAAAGGTCACGGTGACCTCACGTTCTTGTGATATATCAATATATATAGTGCCCAGAGAGAATTTCATCACTTCTGTCACTGTGACGTCATAACTCATGAATTCATTCACTAATTATGACACCATTCAACTCAAATGTCTGTAAAGATAAAATGAAGTGATGACATTTTCGTATCCAAAAGGTCAAAGGTCAACTTCATTGTAATGTTCTGTCATTACTCAACGCTGTAACTCAGGAAGGAGAGACTGCGGCCATGTGTCCTGTAACTGGCTGGTCGGTGGAGGGATACGACTGTGAGGCGGTGGTTCTAGTTTTACCTCTGTAAAGTTAAGATTAGAGAATATGAGGGAAACAAGAGGCTTGTCTCATTATTCTGTTCTGGTGTTTCAAAATGACTAATAATGAATATTACACTTAATGTGTGTGTGTGTGTGTGTGTGTGTGTGTATTTGTGTGTGTGTGACCGTTTCTCTGACCTGCAGATCTGGACTTCGTCTCTGTTTGTCTGTTGGTGGACGATGCACTTGTCGCAGTCAGTTACCATTTCTGAGAATTTGCCCCCCACCTCTCACCCCCTCACCCACCTCTCACCCCCTCCTTCTCCTCTTTCCCTCCCTCTCTCTTTCTCTCTCATGAAGCTCAAAGGCCCCATGGTGTTGTTGTTGTTGAGTCTGGAAGAGAGAGCAGAAGGGGGGGGGGGGGGGGGGGGGGGGCAGAGCTATTAGTAATAATAACAGTAAATACTGTTTATCTATAAATCACAACACACCAAGGCATTTGCAGCAGTGAAAGAGATTTTACAGCAGTACAATTCTACTGTTTCCATGGAGACTGTTGATTTGGAAGTGGGTAACATTAAAGAAGCTCTCCTCTGTCTCATCCTCCTCCAACAATTTAAGTTTGAGTGATTCCTTAATATAAGGCTAAGATGAGGAGAAAACCTTTAATACTTAAGTGAATATTTTAAGGAAACCTCAAAACTTAAAGATAAACCTTAACTCAGACTTTAAGGAAATGAATGAACCCAAAACATATTGGAACATATGAACCATTATTCATTCATTCATCCTAGTTCAACCTCTGGTTCTGGTCCGTTTTTATTTTTTTATTTAATGAATTAATTCTGTTTTTTGTTTTTCTCATCTCATTAATTATGTGAGAGAGAGAGAGAGAGAGGGAGAGAGAGAGAGAGAGAGAGAGAGAGGGATGGACCTGCTGCCCTCTGATATTTGATCGACCGTCAAGTCAGCAGCCAATTGGCTCTCGGCCCTGACTCTCCTCCTCACTACATGACCCCTGCCCCCTCTGTTTCTGAGCCGGGTCCAGGTCCAGAGTCTGACTCTGGTTCTGAGTGTGCGAGCAAAAGATGGACGACAAAGTCCTCGTCTCAGTTTGTGACGTCCCCTCTCTGAAAAGGCCCCTCCCTGCATGAGCCTCCTCAGGTGGATTCAGCTCACCTGGTCTGGCTGAAGTATTTAAGATGGTGTCTCTCTCTCTCTCTCTCTCTCTCTCTCTCTCTCTCTCAATTCAGATCATGTATGATTTCTCAAGAGTAAGAAACGTAAAGTGGACAGTCGACAGATTCTAAAAACATTAAAACCATATTTCTACTCTGTGTTTTCACAAAGATATTAATGGAAACATCCGTCGACCTCAGAGGGTTAAAGCTACAGCTCCTTGTTCGCTGTGTAACTTTCATTTAGAAACGTAGTCTTGGACGTGTCTCTCCCCTGTTTGGTTTTGTTGTGTTTTGTTTGTCTTTATTTCCTTGTTAGTGTAAAATAAATAATATTTTTAGTTGTAATCGTGTGTGCTCTTCCCTGGTTGTGACAAAGTGCCTCGTGCTGAAGATAAAGGTCTGTTCAGTTGTTTCTTTGCTGCGACACTAACACGCCGGTGTTTGTAGACGATGCTAAAATTAGGATTATAGTTCAGATTACGGCAGGTGATAACGATGATGAGGCGTCTTGAGTTCACACGTGTGAGCGAGCAGAGCGACGGTCGCTGCTAATTCAGGATCCTGCAAAACAGATTTTTTGGATCTGTAATATGGAAACGGATCAAAGTGGTAACAGATGCGTCGGAGCTGGAACCTTCAGGGTGAGACTCACCTGACATTATAAATTACATCCTCAAAGAAACCTTGTCTCATTCTGAGTTTCCTGGTTTAAATCAAAACAAAGTTGGATTTACTTGAAGAGAACATAAATCAACCTGCAGGCTTCACGGCCTTTAGAGCTTACTACAGCCGTGACCCCCTCCCCCATCTCTGTGGGGACCAAAGACCTCAAACAGACAGCACAGAGCAAACAGTGACTGAGCGTCAGCCGCCATCGACCCGTCTGGTTTCCACGCAGCGGACCTGATCCGATGCTATTTCTGTCCCTCGCCCCGTCTGCGTTCCTTCTAGGAAGCTGGCAGCTGGTCACGGCTGAAACTTCACACTGACTGTTTGGACTCTGAATATAGAAGCTGAGCATATTCACAACGTGATGCTGCAAAGTCCGTCCTCTTGTTTGTTTGGCTGTGTGGAGGTGAAGCCTGAACCTCGGTCACTGACCGCTGAGGAACAGTCGGAGCTGCGGAGGCGGTGTTAAGAATAGAAACATCGTCTTTTTATATACACAGCTAGCTAACTAGCATCCATAAAAACAGTGAGATGGCATCAAGCTTTAGCATTGCACTTCTACCAGTGTCAGATATCAGCTGGGTCCAGAATCACTTCCTGTTTCCTTTTTACAGTCCACTGTTTTAGTCAAACACTAATCACATCTGTAAACTGTTTATTTCTGCTGTAAAGTTGGACATTTTAACATGGGAGTCTATGGTGACTGACTCACTGTTGGAGCCAGACTCTAGTGGCCATTAGAGGAACTTCAGCTTCTGGTTCTTCATGTTTCAGTCTGGAGGTTGATGTTTGGTTTCAGCTCATTGTTTTGGTTTAACAACCTGTAACTTTACTGTTTTTATTCACTCTCATGTTTTCATCAACCTCTTTTTCAGCAGCTGTTTTAAGCAAAAAATACACTGATGAGCTAACCGTATGCTAACGGTTCGCTAACTGTCTAGCACCAAATTGCTGCTGGGCAAAGTTAGCAACTAGCTAGTGAACGTAGTGGAGCATTTAGCAGCTAAAGAGTCTGTTTCCTTCAATATTTGGCGAGGAGCAAAACAAAGCTAAAAGGAGAGAGAATATCCAACTTGCACTCATCAGGTAGACAGATGCTAATGTTGTGTTAGCATGTTTGATTGGGGAAATTGTTGTAAACAAAGCTGTGGACGGGAGCAGTGTGTAAAGTCAGAGACTGACTGCAGAGGTGTGTGAGGAGATCCTCTGCACTGACTGCTGCTCCGGCTCAGGTGCGTCTCATGCTGCTGATTAAACTCCTGATTAAACTCTGCAGCCCTCGAGACGGAGCAAAGCTAACGAGCACAACGTGTCCGCTGAGTGTTTCCCTCCAAGATCACACCGTGGAAGAACAAAACTTTGCTGCTAACAATCCCACAATGCACCACTCTGCAGCTGTCAGTGATAACAATGATTATGTAACCTTAATTATTGTACACATTTGGGTTATTTTAATTATATGTTTGTTCCACTTGATTCAGATTATTACCTGGATCATTGCCTTGTATGTTATTTATTTATTTATTCTTTTATTTACTTATTTGTTTGATATTTTTTGTTTTTTTTATTGTTTATATATTTTGAATTGTGCAAGTAACTCAACTTATTTACACTTATTTTTGTCACTTATTTTGATTCTTGTCACCTTAAATTATATGTATAACTCAATATTGAAAGTAATGTTAAGTTTTATTTTTAATTTCAGTCAGAAGCTGAACTGAACACACACACACACACACACACACACACACATACACACACACACACACACACACACACACCACACATCTGTTTGTAGCTAACGGCTAATGTACAGTTGCTACATCGGCTGAATAAACACAAACAGTTCAGTGATTCACATGAATTTGTTCCAGTGTGTGTGTGTGTGTGTGTGTGTGTGTGTGTGTGTGTGTGTGTGTGTGTGTGTGTGTGTGTGTGTGTAGATGGTGATGTATAGCCGCAGCAGAAATGTTCACTATGTTTGGTATGCGAGTGAACCAGATGACCCGCTCCTGCCATTACACAGAGGCAACACACACACACACACACACACACACACACACACACACAAAGTGAGTTTTTATAAACGTTTCTTTATTAAAACTGTTCAGCGACACATTATTATATTATTATATTATTATGATTTGATGAGCAGAGGCTGAATACCTGCTGTAAGGTAATTAACACAAGAGTGGTGTCTTATGTAACAGGTGACCTGCTGAAGGTGGATTTATTTATTTTCCTTAAACTGTCCACTTAAGCATTAAAGGTTTTCTCCTTATCTTCATAAAACACCTTAAGTTTTCTACTTAAATCTGACACGTAATGTTTTATTTCTGCTTATTCATTTATTCATTTATTTATTTTTACTCATGTAATTTGTCTCCCTTCAAACCAAACACACACACTGAACAATTAGAACTGAAAATATAAAGACAAGAATGAACGTGACAGAGAAATGTTTCTGTTGTTTATGTGTGAACTGATCCTTTAAACTCTGAGGAACATTGCAACACTTCAGCTGAAACGCTGCAACAGGTGTGTTCACACATGTCCGTGCATGTACACACACACACACACACACACACACACACACACACACACACACACACCACCCTGTATCTATAGCTGCAGGCCGTTACAGTACGTACTGTACCACATGTTTTTATTTGTGTTATCTAATCTATCTGTGGTATACGTGAACTCAGAGCCCTTTCACTGAACTCAGCTCTCTCTCTCTCTCTCTCTCTCTCTCTCTCTCTCTCTCTCTCTCTCTCTCTCTCTCCTGTGCGTCACCACAGTAAGACTAAATGTATGGTTATTTTGTGAAATGGCACAGAGCTGATCAGTGTGATTATTGGTTATTATTCTGACCACATCAATAATTTATTATAAACTAGAATCACCACCTGATGGTCGTTTCCCTCCAGCAACCAGGGAACAAGGTCAGTCTCTCCTTCCTGAGCTACAGCGCTGAATAACATCCAGAGGCGTTTTAGCAGAACATTATGATGTCACAGTGAAGTTGACCTTTGACCTTTTAGGATACAAAATGTCATCACTTCATTATTTTATCCTTATAGAGATTTAAGTTAAGTTGTGTCATAATTAGTGAAGGAATTCATGAGTTATGAAGCCAAAAACATGTTTTGTGGGGTCACAGTGACCTTTGACCTTTCATCTTTGTCCATCATATTTTTCTTGTTCTTGTTTCTGTGTCTCTTCTGCTCATTCTGCTGATGATCCTGCTTGAGTTTCCTGTTAAGTCTGTCTTCAGGTCGTGGTTTAACTGACTTTAAGTGATTCCTGAAGTTTAAGAGATAAAGAGAAAACCTTAAATACTTGAGTGAACATTTTAAGGGGAAGATTTAAGGGTGTTTTGTGCAGTTTCTTTATTTTATTGAAACCTTAACTTTAGGGGAAAATCTTAATTTAAGGTGTTTTGTGCAGCTGGCCCCGGGAACATTATTATTTCCAGGTGTGTGGAAGTGTCATGTGACCTGTTAACTGACTCAGTCTGTGTTCTCAGGAGCTTCCTCCGAACACGACTGACCTCCAGGTAAGATAATTATCAACATCATGACTTTATAGAGTCATAAAAGCCTGTTTTGTATTATGTGATAATATTATAAACCTTCAGACACCACAAACAACAGACAATCAACCAATAAAAACAGTCACAGATTTATTATATTTATTACATAAAGAGTTTTGTCTGAGTCTGACACACACACACACACACCCACACACACACACACACACCTCTGAGGAGCTGTTGTAAACATTAACACATCTTCTGACTCACATAAACACACACAGTTTACAGTAGCAGCTCGTACTGCGCTCTGATTGGCTGCTTGTTCAAACCTTCCTCCAACATGATTGGCTGTAACAGGGAAAATGTGTTTGCTGCATGTGCTTTGGTCATTCTCCAACACACACACACACACACACACACACACACACACACACACACACACACACACACACAGAGTGCTGGTTACAGTTTCTAGTTGCAGAGACTGTTTTTAGATGAATCTCATATATTTTATCTGTGTATATAAAATGTCTGTTGCCTTGATGTTTCAATTGTGCAAAAAAAACTGTACATTACATATATATATATATCTACTACTACTAATAACAATTGTAAATCAATATATTTATTACTGATAAACTAATGATAATAAACTAAAAGTTGACTCAGCAGTACCATCTGCTGCCACAGGAGGGCAGCACGAGTACATGGAATGTGTGTGTGTGTGTGTGTGTGTGTGTGTGTGTGTGTGTGTTGCCTCTGTGCAATGGCTGCAGTTTCTTGGAAACTCTTGGTACAGTGACTGATGCTGTGTCTGCTGCACTTACACTCTGTTATGTAACATGTTAAAGCGGGTCTATTCTGTGTGTTTATGTGTGTGTGTGTGTGTGTGTGTGTGTGTGTGTGTGTGTGTGTGTGTGTGTGTGTGTGTGTGTATTTCTATCCATGTGTAGATATGAAATCTGACTAGCTTCACACTGTGAAATGTTCTTTATTTTGACAAGACAGAGAGATAGAAAGATTATGTGTCAGAGCAGCTGAGTTAAAGACAATAAATACAGTAAAACACAAAGACAGAAACACACAGGAGAGGAAGATGAATGTAAATAAAGTTTATAAATATGGACCAAAGTGACTGAAGATCATAGCTGAACTAAACCAAATCTCCAAACATCTAGATTATTAAACCATTAATAATTAATGATGTTGTTTGTCATCTATTTAAGAACAGAGCGATAAAAGCAGAAACATGGATGATGCAGCCGTCTGTTCACATGTGACACTTTAAATGAATCACAGCTGAGTCTGACGGGACGAGAACCCGGCGTCCTCGGAGCTCCAGTCAAGATGAAGAAAAACTCCCAGAGAGACAAAGACGAGAGTCGACATGATCCTGAAGTAAAGAGGATTTATTCATCTTCATCTCTCCTCCATTAGATATTTATCATCTCTGCACCGTCCAATAAGATGAAGAGAAGAATTTGAGAACTTTTATTTCTTAAAAATATTAAAAGTTCAGTCAAAGATACTGAGTCATGATGTTAAATTTAAATGTGTTTATCCTCCGTCCTGCTCCAGGTTTAAAGTGTCTCATGTGGACGTTGTTGTGTCAGAATAAACTCCTCCTCTCTCATGTCTGAAAGAGTTTTATTGTGAAGGTATTGTGAAGGAAATAAACACGATGTGTCTGCTGAAATCTGTGTTTTCTGGTCTGAAGGATGAACGTGACGAACACGGCGTGACGCCCTGCGGCGCTCTGACCTCAGGAGCTCACGTTTATCTCAGGGTCACTCCAGCAGACGCCGAGCTGCAGCTTTGATTCACGCGTCGAGGCGGCTGAGGCTGCGGCGAGGTTTCCTCTCCTCTTCAGGAGACGTGACTGCTCTCCTTAATCAGTTTTACAAGCAGCTCTCAAAGCCTGTTTCATCTGGACGTGTAAATCTGTCTGAGTGTAAACGTGTCAAATAAAAGCAGCTGTTGGTTCAGCTGTCCAGATGTTTACTGACCAACACGCTGCAAAGTCTCCAGGTTTGTTCATCTGAATTTAAAGGAAGTTTTTATAACTGAATATTTTAATTTCAATATTTTGATTCGTCCATTAAACGTAGACGTTAAAGCCTGTATTCAGAAACTGAGCCTTAAAACAAGCCGTCAGGACTTCTGGAACTTTGTGATGTCACAACAAAGCAGTCACCAAGCCCCGCCCACCTGGACCCACCATCCAAACCTTTACAGGATTTGGTTTCTCTGAGTGTTTTTACCTGAAATCTGCTATATTTTTATTGGATCAGTCAGAAAACAGTCAGCCAATCAGAAGAGAGGCTCAGAGCCTCCTCTCCTCTGATTGGCTCACTGACCTGTTGTTACTAGAGCTCCAGAGAGAAGCCTGAGAGAAGAGATGTAAAACTATATTGAGATGGTTTTTATATCTTCTGATGGATCAACACTTCAAATAAAACACAGAAGAAGAAGAAACATGGAGCTTTAACATTTCACTCAGAAAAACATCAAAGAGCTTTAAATACACTGAGACTTAAACTCCGCGACCTTTAACCTCTGTGAAACCAGGTGTGCAGTCAGATTAATATGGAGCATTAGACACAGTTTTTCTTTTACTTCAGACTAAAACAGAATCTAATGTTGGAGAAGTGGAAGTAAAAACAAAAGTATATTTAGTTTAATTTTGGATGTCAGACCTTCTCAAACCCAGAATTAGACTCTGTCCTTTAGGATCACCTGTATTGGTTGAGGACACGCGCCCTCTAGTGGCTCATGTAAGTAACACTGAGTTTCTCCTGGAAACATTTTGTCTGAATGAAACTAAACTGAAACTGTGAAATGACGAAATCAAACTGTAACAGCACAAGCAGCAGAAAGTCTTATTAAAATCTCTCGTCTGCTCTGGTTAAACTGTAAACCTCAGCTCAGTGACCTGTGGTGCGCTGCAGCCCCCTGCTGGGCCGCGCAGGTGTTGCAAGTGGTTCCACAAGTCACATTTAAAACAGGAAGAAAGATGTTTAAAAACATTAAAAATGATTAAAAACTCTTGTCATTGTTGGATATATGGAAACGGAGGCAGATACTGGAAACCTGTCGTCATGTTTAGGAGGAGAAAACTCATCATCTCTCACTGGAAACACACTGAATATTCACACTGTGCTCGGTCGACTTCTCTATAATTAATCACTTCTATTTTCCATAAAACTTCAATGGAAACTCGGCCACTGTGTTGCTCACATTATTTGGCCTGCATGTAGTTACGGGGTCGGACGTGGGACGTGAGCTGGAAAAGGAACCACTGGTCCAGTGGTTCAGCTGATTCCTAAACTGTGTGATTGTGTTGCAGACGACACAGGTTTGAACTTTAAACTGCAGCTGGTGACGAAGCAGCAGAACTCCACAGATCTCCGTCAGTCTGAGAGCGAGTTCAGCCTCCTCCTCTCCGTCCGTCTTCTTCTGCTTTTTAAAAAATCATGTCTTCACTTCTTTAAAGCAGCGACTCGCTCGTCCATCGTGTTGCATCATCTTCAAAAAGCTGCGTTAAACAAGGCCGCTCACTCGGCTGTGTAACCATCGCCGGGTCGGCCGTGTGATAGGGCTGATGGGTAACGAGGGGGTGAATCATGGGGCTCGGTGTGACAGCAGAGGGACGAGGGACAAACACACACACTCACACACACACACAGACACACACACAGACACACACACAGACACACAGACACACAGAAACACACACACACACACACACACACTCACTCACCCACACACACACTCACACACACACACACACACACACACACACACACACACACACAATCACACACTCACACACACACACACAATCACACACACACAGACACACAGAGACACATGACTGAGACTCTTTGTTTTCAGGTTTTACTAAAAAACAACAACAACAAAAAAAACAAATCAAAACAAAAAACCCCAGATTTAAAAAGTTTAAAGTGATTTTAATTTGCTGTTTGTTGTCATGTGTCGCTGTCGTGTCACTGTCACACACTCCTCTGGTGGGGAAAACAACCAACGACAAGAAGGTGAAGCCAAAACTGATCATGTCAGAAAATTTATAAAAATAAATCAAATTTTGTGTCAGTTTGACAAAGTTCAATATCACAACATCAATATTTAGGAACTAGAACCACCTCCTCGTGGTCGTATCCCTCCGCCGCGCAGACTAGTGTCAGGTCACATCCCTGTTCATCCTATGCAACATCCTGCACACCCCCCTTTGGATCTGGTGGAATAATAATAATAATAATACAAACTAAACAATATTTCAGCTGTAAATAGTAATTTTAGAAAATGATCATTATATTATTATAATTGTTAATAATATTTTTCCATTTAACTTCAACCTTGTGTTTAATTTAGAAACTAATCTGGTAAATTGAAGTTTATTTCTAAAACCTTTTCAAACCACAGTCACTGCGAGAAGCATCATGACTTCAAGATAAAATACAATCCTGCAAATATGTAACAGAGTTATTAAAAGACATAAATAATAAATAAAACATCATAAAATACAAACAACATAAAATCCATGAACACAATAAGTTCAGTACACAGAGGCTTTTATTTACTGTGAAAAATACAAACTGAAAATAGAAAGAAAATAATGAGCTGTTGACAAGAAGCTGTACAGTAAACATCACACACACACACACACACACACACACACACACACACACACACACACACACACATAGGATCAGACTCACAGCTGACTTGACAAATTTCTCTCTGATCTGGCTGCGTCTGCCTGAACGTGTCACACTGGAAACACACACACACACACACACACACACACACACACACACACACACACACACAAGCGATCATGCGTGTAGTTGATGTGACAAATGTGTGTGTGTGTGTGTGTGTGTGAGTCGCTCTCCGGCCGTCTGTCTCTTCTCATCGCACAGATTCGATGTTTCTGCTCTCAGATTCATTTCTGTCAGTTTATAACATCTTAGTTTGGGTGAAGCCTGTGTGTAGAAGTGTGTGTGTGTGTGTGTGTGTGTGTGTGTGTGTGTGTGTGTATGTGTGAACATTCCCCATGTGTTTGTGTGTCATTCATGAGATATGTAGTTATTTTTCCACAGATGCTTTACAGGAAGCCTCTGTCTGTCCCTCCACAATAAAATATCTCAACGACCACTGGACGTTCATGATCCTCAGAGGATGAACCCTTTCCTTCAAGATTTGACCTTCACCTGCCAGAAAGAATCTTTTTATTTCTTCTTCTTCTTCTGTGTTTTATTTTGAAGTGTTGATCCATCAGAAGATATGAAAACCATCTCAGTGTAGTTTTACATCTCCTCTCTCAGGCTTCTCTCTGGAGCTCTAGTAACAACAGGTCAATGAGCCAATCAGAAGAGAGGAGGCTCTGAGCCTCTCTTCTGATTGGC